>NC_134484.1:332031456-332343956 GCF_040206685.1 Ascaphus truei
CGTGAGGAATAGTCAAGGTCATAGCCATGGTCAATCAATAATGCTTTAAACTCATTTAAAATTCGAAAAGTGCTACCCTTTTTACAATGATTCAAGATGGTACCTGGACAGGTAACCTGCATTACCTGCCTACAAGATTAACAAGATTTTTTAGAGCCATACAGTATGTACTAAATGGTATTAATACATAAAGCATCATACAGCACATTTAAATTAACAAATCTAGCCTGACGGCTTAGCATCTTTTACTAAATACATTCCCTAATTACTAACAGGGAAATACTGAAAAGTATGTTAATAGAAAGATATCAAAATATGAATTAAATTAGGCTCACCACAACAAAGATTTTATGGTCATATGCAAGGAGGTATTACAGTTTTAGTGCAGACAAAGGTAAGAACGCCCGATGTTTCAAAGGCAGAAATAGCATTATGAGGATTAAAATAGACAGATCAGAGTATGACAAAATACTATTTGATTCAACTGGTCATCTGTCTAATGATACAATTTGGTATATCTAAAAATGTAAACAGATACAGTACTTTATTACTATCATTGGATCACAACAATGAGACTGGTAATCTCATGGCCTCTTTAAGGCGAGATTTTTTTAATAAACTAAGAAATCTATTCTATATTCTATAGTAGCTTGTAACCCTTTCCTCTGGAAGTAATCAGACACATATTGTAAGATTGCAACTGCGGTTCTCTAATTCCTGAAATATGCTATCATAATATGATAAGCCTGCCAAAGGATTTGGTCCATTTTTTCTCTACGTGTCTTGCGTCAACAAATCCATTTTTATTAAGACAATGCAAGAATTAAAATTAGATTCACTGCTATGGCAAACCCACAATCCATTTGCTAACTCACACAGCAGAACTTCCCTTTAGCAGTGATTTATACTTGGATGTAGCACATTGCAAATACTACTTTATTGATGTATTCATGCTGTGAAGCTATCAAGTAAATATTCCAACGAGTAATGCAAGTATTTGTCTGTGTGAAAAGATGCAGAGCTCATTGGCATTCACTGGCAAAAGAAAATTAACAAGTTTGAAAAACAGTGACAGAAGGGCCAGAGTGATCTGTTAACATAGCCCTTTGAACTAATGTGTGGGTGTTTTTGTGGGGGTGGAGTAAGAAACATGCTGAGTTTCATACACTTGTTCAATTGATCATAGTCTAACACGTTCCTAAAAAAATATACATTGTGTCTCTAGTGTGGAATTAGGATTTCAGTAAAAATATAGGACTCCGGGAACCAATACTGCAGTCATTGGCTGCGGAAACAGAATAGTAAACCAGGATTTGCAAGAAGGACAGGTAAAAGCATGTGATGGAATATAGGTCATGTGGGTCTTTAATATTTCTTATTATCAAATTCATTATTTAAATTTATACCATAGTCCAAACACCAAAGATGTTTCTGCTACAAAACAGATTCATATATTTCTGGCCTTGTTTTCAGTGCAAACCATATTCAGTGTTTCTATGCCAAAAAGTCTCATTAAAGTCAATTAAGATTTTCTGGCCGATAACAGACCAATGTCTGCTCAGACACTATACCCCCTTTAGGGGATTATTTGATAAAGACTCACAGCTGCAAAACTCGTAGAGATGGGCAATTTGTTTCTGAGAATTTTAATCTGATAGCCATCAGCTGATTTTGCTCATACTGTTAGAGCTGTTGCGTATTTGGTCTCACACCAATCAAGTTATTAGGCGTCTTAAGCTTGTCAACGCAGTATACAGTAGTTCTTATGGACAGCCTTTTAATAAGTGTGGGATGGGATCTTTTTCAGCAAAGGCATGTCTCCCTAATTTATTTGGAGGGAGGTTGGAGGGGATATCTAATAAAATGGGAGTCGTCCTCTTCCAAAATCCAACCACAGATTTGTAATCCGTTCAGCCGATATGTTAGAATTGTGAATCCATTCTATGGATATATTAAAATCTAGAATCTGCAAAATGGATTTTCAGTGATTGAAAAAAAATCTGGGTGAATGGATTTAATGGTAGATTTGCATTTATCCGCTCAGATTTTGTAGTACCCAATCTGTAGACGGATTTTGGTGTGGGGATTGGATTTGGTGTAAAAAAAATCCTGGAAGGAGGTTTGGACCAGTCTGCCCATCTCTAAAAACCAGTGAAGAAGAATTGCACCAGATTTATCAAGGTAAACATCTCCAATTGCTTTCACCTGGATGAATTTCATAGAAATGTAGTAGGAGTTATTAACATGGGAGTAACGCACCAAACAATGTGCAACAGATATCACATGCATTGGGGCAGTGTTGCGCACATTACCATTGTTTTCAATGGAGCTGAGGTAAATCTTGTGGTAAATATCACGTGCAATTATCCCACGGCGGGAGGGGGGTGAGCGGGCCCTGCGCCTGCGCGCCGGGACCGCGGGGAATCGCCGCCATTTTTGTAAACTTTTTTTAAAATTTATTTAAATAACTGGCGCCTGGCCGGGCCCCCCTGACCCACGGGGCCCGGGACGCCAGTGCCCTTTGTCCCCCCCTGTTGGCAGCCCTGCGTATCTGCCACCTTTCACTGGTATCAGAGCATGAATTCCTGAACCAGTGAATAAGTGATAGTGTATACTGGTACTAGCTTAGATATAGTGTAAGGGGTTTGCTAACGCTCCCCTTTAAAAGGCAGGGTGAAAGTATAGTGAGTAAAACTCTATACCCTACATTGACAGACCCGCCTGCTAGCTATGGATGATATGCTGATGGCTAGTTGCAAACTAAGACTTAGTACTGTGTAGCAGAATTTGTTAATCAGCTCATATCGTCCCTATATTAAAAATAAATTGTATATGGCATAATGGCCTTATGGTGATGTAGGTAAACACCTCCTAATATTGGAGTGGGTAAAGAACACTGACAGTTACTCCTAATATTGGAGCCATTCCAGGATAGAATGTTTTGTCCCTTTTAACCCCTGATTGTATCAGGAGGTACTGTATAGGAAGGGCTGTTATGCATAGCCAAAGTGTCAGTGTTCTTTACCCACTCCAATATTCGGAGAAGTGTTTACATTAAAGGTTACATTTTAATTCAGTCACAATCCTATGAATAGAGTGCTAGTTTAAGGGGTCCTGTTCTTGTCTCTGCAAGTTTTTGTTTGCTATCAATTTATTAGTCCCTGGCACCTTTTCAACACTACCAGCTGGCAAGAGCTACCCTTTCTTTCCCCCCTCCCCTTTATTGACAGCTAGACATACACAATCTTTGTACTGTAAGCTCAGTACCCAGGCCCATAGTATTATATATGTATATATATATTTCTCAATTGGAACGTTACTGGGAAAGTGACCTCAAGTATACAACAGAAAACAAGGCACCAATGCACATCCAATATGGCATTGTTTAGTGCTACATGTTTTTCCTATATTTTTTCTTCTCATAAGTATGAGTCAGTTATTTCTCTATGCAGTGGAAGAAATACAAAAGATAGTATGCATTTGGTAGTGTAGGATCAGCAGATAGGGTATATTGCCTTGATGTGGTTACAAGCTTAAAATGTTTTGGCCAAAGGATTGAACTAAAAAAAAAAATACTTACAAGATGAAAAAATGTACAAACAACGTATAGTAATTAACTGAATAATGTCACTTCTCAATTTACAGTATTAATATGAAATTGAGTATATTTTGCCAAATTTTCTTCTATTTGTTCTTGAGAGAATATCACTAACAATAAGTCTGTTCCAAGAGTACTACCTCTTTCCCTATGCTATTGTAGTGTGGCCACACCATGTACAGAATGGGACATTTGGCAGCCGATTCTTTACGATACACCCACTGCCGCAGCTGGAATCCCCGCTGCTTCTAAGGTACGTTTTATTACTGTTTAGGGTAGGGAGTTAATTTAAGGGGTTTTAGTGGTTAGGTTAGGGGGTTAATTTAATGGGTTTTAGCAGTTGGGGTAGGGGGTTCATTTAAGGGGTTTTAGCGATTTAGGGTAGGGTTTTTTAGGTTAAGGGCTTAGGGTAGGGGTTTTAGAGTAAGGGCTTAGGATAGTGGGTTTAGGGTAAGGGTAGTTGGGGTTTTTAGGGTAAAAGCTAAAGTAAGGGGGTTTTATGGTAAGGGCTTAAAGTAGAGGGTTTTAGGGAAAGGCACTTAACTTAGCAGCTGGTGGCAGCTTCCGACGGCTGAGTGAGTCGCAACCAAATGTCCTAGACTGCACCATTTAGGCCAAGCACCGTATTCAAATGTTTATTATTTAATTGCTCAAACTACAGTATACCCAATGTTTTATTTTATATAAATATATATCTCCAGATAATCAATTTCACTGGGGGGGGGGTTTAACACCCTTTTCAGCATTTTTATTTTTTATTTTTTATATAAGTAGGCGTGATACATATAACCATCAGACCTGTCTTCACTCTCTCTACCAGTGAACAGTACATTACTAGGATTTATTATATCAATCAACCAGTTGCACTTAATCATTTTATATAGTTTACAGGTTGGGTACTTAAGTAACTGTATAGGTGACAAGAGTACTTGACTCAAGTATACCAGGTAAACTAATATCCAGTTGCGTTAACAGTTACAGTAGCATCCTAATCTGTTTTCTTACATAATAAATGTATACTGTATATATTTTTGTATATACATTACTTCACTAAATAGTTTGCAAATGGCATAGGACGCAAAATACTAGTCCAGATTATATAACACTGTAATTATTTTCAACAAATTCACATTTTCTTCATGATCCAAACACTTTGGAAGCGTCTTGGCAAAACAAAATTCACAGACAAAACACGAAAATGTTTTAGAACCCGACCCAAAACCAAAACAATGGATCACGTGCACATCTCTACTATTAACTAGTATATATGCTTACATCCGCCAATTGTTTTCACAAAATATTTACAAAAGTGTGTATCTGTAAGGTTTTATATCTTTACATATGTCCAAACGTCACCACATTTTCAAACTTGAACAAAGGTTTTTCGACCAATCTCTAGTGATTTCCATTCACCAATTTAATATTATATACATAGCATCTTTTAGCATATCTCTCAGAATAAACTGTGAAAGGGAAAGGAAATAATTGAACTAGTATGGCATATTCACACTATTATTCTGTAGATTTTGTTCATTTTCCCTTCTTTCATTTTTTTTTACTGAGCATCTATGAGCTTTTTTTTTAAAAGTTAATTAAAGTTAATTACTGCTATACTGTAACAGCTTCAGAATATAAAAATAAGTAAATAGTCGTGCATTTCATACTTTGTCCCTTGAGACTCCTAGAGACGATATCAAGATTTGTGCCCTTCTCTACATATCAGTTTTTTTTCTTACAGTACCCTGGTGTTTCCACCTGCTGTTAGTTTTTTCATTCTATTTGGCTGTTCAGCTTGTAATTTAATATGTACAGGGCATGAGAGAAGTATTTTGCTTGATGAGTCACTCGTGCAGGTGGATTTTGTGGCTAACATCTCCGGATTGCCCATAATTATAGGGATTATGCCTTAATTGTCGTTTTCTCTCTCATTAACACAACATGCTAAAAACAAATACATGAATATTTACCGCACTGTATGTCTTCAATCTGTGATATTTCATAAAATATCAGTGTGACATGTGCTCTCATTTAAACCAAATATCAGTAACCACTTGGACTGGCATGTTTATTGTCACGTGAAAATCAATGGGCTTCATTAACAACCATGTAGCATTTAGTAACAGCATATACAGTGGGAAAAACACACCACTTCAGTATAAATCAAAGAGTAAGTCGTGGTATAGCACATATGTTCCCTGAAGGAGATTGATGTAAGTTTCAAAAGAGTCACTTGTGACATTAGATGCATCAAAAAGAATGGCTCCTGGATCACTCTGTGTGACCTTTAACAATGACATTATTACACATTTAAACCAGCACAGCAGTTACCACATCGTATTTTGTTCTGTAGCACTATAATAATGCAGCGCATATAAAATTGTATCATAGATTTATCTAATTTTTCCAACTTGGTTTTATTCAAGTATTATAATTTAACTCTAAAAAGTATTCAAATGTGCTCAAATATTATGCATGTTTGGTCTTAGTCTCTCCACTCTCTCTAACTGCAATGTGGTTATGCAACTTTAAAAGCAGATTAAACAGTTACTTGAATCTTCTGTACATGGCCATTTTTCAATGTCAAAAGATAGAATATTCAATTAAATTAACAAGCACTGATCTTGATACGTGGATAATAATATGTATAAGTACAAGAACGCTAACACCCAGCTCTCAGTGGTCAATTTAGTGGAGAGCTTACAGATGCAGCCACCAGTATAAGAACACTTACCTGGGAAATTCTGGGAGATTCTGGGGCAGTCTCACAGTAAATGCCTCAACATTTCAGTGAGATTCTTAATGGCCCATCGGATTAACACAGCGGGGGGTCCCTGCAAACTGAATGGGACTGCAGGAACCCCTACTGTGCTAATCCGATGGGCCATTAAGAATCTCACAGAAATGTTGAGGCATTTACTGTGAGACTGCCCCAGAATCTCCCAGGCAAGAGTTCTAATACTGGTGGCTGCATCTGTATGCCAGGTCTTCTGTAATCTATAACTCTAATTACAAATTGGTACACAGCATAATATTTTTGGGGGGATTTTATTAGCATTTATTAAACATTTTTTTCATGCGGTATATATCGTTTAAAAATGTCAATTGCACAAAGTTACACAAGCAAAAGAATTAGCCTTAGGTACAGCAAATATCTAAATTGCCATCGACATATGTTTCATTATTTATGAAGGGATAAAAAAAGCATGTGAGATCTTTAAAGCTATTTTAAGGCATCAAATACAAGTTAGTCAATTCTTATTCCCCATGGATATTTAGTATGCTGGGAAGCTGCTTCCCCGTGCTGGAGAAGATGTAATCCTATTTACTTGAATGGAGCTGATGATATCCAGTACTAGGAAACAAATTCACAGCATATTGAGAAGGTTGCTGAAAGGATGCTAAATTAAAAAGTGCTAACCTTTCTTTAACGAACCCAGAAAAAGGTTTCTTATTTTTTTAGATTAATATTATAAAACATACAGGAGATAAAACAAAATAGCGCATAAATAGGTCAAATAAGTCGGGAGGGTTCTGCTTTAAGGGGTGTACAATATAAAATGAAGGAGAGACAGGGATGAGAAGCTAGTAGGGCCGCCAAGAGGGGGGGGGGGGGTGGCAGAAGGGACAGGTGTCCTGGGCCCGGAGGCTTCAGAACGCGGCCGGGCCCCAGCTATGCATCAGCTGCCTGCAGGCCTCTTCCCTACTGTGTCCCGAGCTTTCACCTCTGGTGAGGTCAGTGCGCCAGCATGAGAGGGAGGCCCGGCACGTGCTGATGGCGGAAGCACATGGCACACAGTGAGGGAGAGGCCTAGTGGCAGCTAAGGGAGAGCCGGGGCCTGAGGTCGGGCCCAACTTGTTGGGCCCAGCCTGAGACCATCCCCAAAGTAAGTCTTTTTTTATGTATATGTATTGCGGGGAGTGGGGGGATTTTAATATGTATTGGGGGGAGTTGGGGGATTTTAATATGTATTGGGTGGTAGCGGTTTTTTTTTAATATGTATGGGGGGGAGCGGGGGGATTTTAATATGTATTGTGGGGGAGCAGGGGATTTTAATATGTATTGTGGGGGAGCAGGGGATTTTAATATGTATTGTGGGGGAGCGGGGGATTTTAATATGTATTGGGGGAGCGAGGGATTTTAATATGTATTGGGGGAGCGGGGGTATTTTAATATGTATTGGGGGAGCGGGGGATTTTAATATGTATTGGGGGGGAGCAGGGGGATTTTAATATGTATTGAGGGGGAGCGGGGGGATTTTAATATGTATTGGTGGGAGCGGGGGGATTTTAATATGTATTGTGGGAGCGGAGGTCTTTTTATTATGTATTGGGGGGAGCGGAGGTCTTTTTGATAGTTATTGGGGGAAGCAGAGGTCTTTTTAATATGTATTGGGGGAACGGAGGTCTTTTTAATATGTATTGGGGGCAGCGAGGGTCTTTTTAATATGTATTGGGGGGGAGCGGAGGTCTTATTAATATGTATTTTGTGGGGGGGATTGAGTGAGAGTGGGGTAATTGATGGAAGGTGGGGGCCAGTGAGAGGAGAGTGGGGAGGAGGGAGTGAGGAAAAGAAGGAGTAAGAGTGAGACGCAGGGGAGAGAAATACATGTGAGGCGGGCGGGGGGGAGAGTGAGGGGGGGTGATTGTGGAAGAGGGAGTGAGATGGAGGGGAGAGAAATACATGGAAAGAGGGGGGGAAATAGCGGGAGCTCATGAGGTGTGAAATGGGGGGGATGTAGGGGGGCCCCAAAAGTAACTCTAGTCCTGGGCCCCCGAGAAATCTGTTGGCGGCCCTGGATGTTAGTATGGCTTATGTTCTGGGGCAGGTCACAGGGAATCTACAGGCTCCTTTCAGTGTGGGAAATGGCATGGTATCTAAGTTCCTAGGCCTTTCCGGCAACTTGTGATCACATCATCGCTTGGGTAGTAATTACGTGATCACAATGTCAAAGTAACACTTGGTGAGCCTACTCTTCAATTCAGATAGTGTTCACTGCTCCTAAGCTATGTCCCCTAGAAAACTAACAGAAGTGCCATAATGTTCACTGGATGTCACAAGGACCATCAACATCATAAGGGCATTCTAGAAGTTAAAGAACTAAGATTTCCCCATTAAGTTTGTGACGGGTATGAGAGGTTCTGATGTTGCAGGTCAGAGAGTTCCATAGATTTATCAACCTGGAATCAAGTGCAGCAGTCTCCAAAAGGGGCAGTAAACCCCAGTTTATTAGAAAACATTATCATCAATGAATGCACAAGTGTAAGAAGTGTTCAAAGCCTCTCAAGAATCACTGGTCCCTATGCATCTATCTCCCCTTTCCGACCCTAAAGACTGCTGTGACCTCTGCCATGCCTCTCCTTTTCACAGTTTCCCATGGAGAGCTGACTGAGTTGAAGCTGGGTGATGTCCAGAAGTATTTGACCTACTGTACATGTTTAACAACACCTCTGCTGGGCTCCTTGATGGATGCGCATATACTAACACCATCCAGGAGGTGTCTTTTATGCCTACCCCACATACCATATACTACAGTATTTCTCTTACCAAGGCTAATGTAACTAAGGGCTCCTCTATGTACTAGAATTGGGTGCAATCATCATGCATACAACAAAAAGAGAATACAAAGTCAAATTTAACAGTTGTGTGAATTAAAAATGTCAGCTCACCGGACGAGGATACCTGGCAGAGGAGATGAGCGGCAGAAGTGACACAGCGGCCTATCGGGGTGCAGGGAGGCAGATGCATAGGCACCAGTGATTCTTGAGAAACTTTGAACTCTTCTTACACTTGTACAGTAAGTGCATTCATTTTATGACATATTGTTTTCTAATAAAGCGTGTTTTACTGTTCCATTGGAGGCTGTTGTGCTCTATTCTAAGTTGTTTCCCCTGAGGATATTTTTGATTACTGGGCTCCACCATATATCTGCCAGTTGTATCTTTTTTATAGTGCATTTATTACTAATGTATCTACATGTTCTCTGCAATTTTTCATATTTTACCTTTAGGTTCCACTTTCTATTGTTTTTATTGATTTATATTCCGTACGTACAGTATGTGTGTGTACATATAATTGACAGCTGAAAAAGAAGCACAATGAAGAAGCACCTCAAGGTGTACTAGATTTATTACAAGTTGTAGCAGCAAAAATGAGAGATTTAAAAACACTCGCAAGATATAGTTAAAAGTGTATCTGTATGTAGAGCTCTATATGTATATATCAGTATTAGCAGAGGGATCCTTTATAGTTCTGCACTCGTTGGCTCTGGTGTAAGAAAACAAGTGGTGAGTGGAGCAAGTGCTGACGTTCTGACGTGCTTCTCAAGCTGAAGCTAGATGCCTGTTAAGTCATTTTCCTCCCGCACTTTAAAGCCTTGGGTCAGTAGGGGAAAAAAATAATCTTTACAATGCAAGGGTCCGCGTCGAACCGCCGATGGTAGTCGTAGGTCTGATGATGCGGGGGAACCTCCGTTTACATCAATAGAAAGGATCCTAGCAGAGTACTTTATGCAGATGTCCGTCCTATGCGTTTTGTGACACTTTAGTCACTTTATCAAGGGATGTGCCTGGCTGATGGTCCATTGCTTAAATAGGTCTAGGATAGACCATACAAATCGATCACCTATCTGTGCAGGATTTAAACTGATAAGTCCTGAATAGTTAATGCTACATTACATATTTAGGGAGAAGATTAAATGTGTTCAAATATTTTCAAATGTAAAAAAAACCCCACAGTATTAGTACATTTAGAACAATTATAACATAAGAATATATATACTGTGGTACTAGGGCATAATGGAAGGCTATAAAAGAAGGCAGTATACAAGGACAGGGAAATATGACTTATATGTAGGGAATGACTGATGAGGGACATAAATGAGAGAGAAAATCCAAAAAGGTGAAGCAAGAGGTGATAAGTCATAATAAATACATAAATAATAAATATATTTATTGTATGTATTGTGATGGAGTTACTGCGCACGGTATGCTGGAGAGAGGAGCATGTGCGTGCTTTCCAGCATACAAACAGTTAACCTCCTTCTGGAGAGCTTGCTGCACCTGCAGCTAATTAAGCAGCACTCCTGAATTAACAGGAGGTTTAAAAGGCAGGAAGTTGCTAGAGACATTGAAATGAGATTGATTTTCCCCAGGAAAGGGGAAAGAGACTTTGCTAAACCAGGAGGGACCCTGGCTGCTGTGGTTCCCCAGCCTTGAACACCCAGTAAGAGACTTTCCCTGATATGCAATAGGCTGCAGGACACAGGCCTGTCTCCAAGGAACAGGCGCTCCAAACCTGTGGAGGGATTAAAGCTGTGGTCCCAGTATCATCTTGTGACCTTGGGCAAGTTACTTTATCTCCCTGTGCCTCAGGCACCAAAAACATTGATTGTAAGCTCCATGGGACAGGGACTGTGTCTGCAAAATGTCTATGTAAAGCGCTACGTAAAAACTAGCAGCGCTATACAAGTACAAACAATAATAATCATAATAATAACAGAAGGATGTAATACTATATATTTCTATGCATAAGGATTTGTTAAAGCTGGAAACTGGGCTTAGCCAGCCAGTGTGGTAGTCAGAAACTGCTGAGTAGTTACTGTCTCCTAAAGAGGAGTAGGTTTTAATTTTATGATTTGGTTTTCTTAAAGGTACAGTGTGTCTAATGTTTAGTTGTTATTGTAAGAATAAACCACTACAGTTAAGTCTAACACACTGTCTAGGCATCTTACTGACCCAGCCGCGTGGACGTCCTGACACAGTATATATTTACACACAATATATTCACTAGTCACCTTTATAGATTAATATGTATGTTTTTTTCTTTAAAAAAAAAACACAGAAAAAATATTGTGCTCACTAATACGTAATAATATGAAATAATGATTTGCGTCCAATAATGCCTAGATTGGCAAAGGGTGCAAACAATGAGCTAGATAAATTGTATATCACAAACAGAGAGTATGGTGATTTCACCCCCACTCTGCAGCTAGAAACTCATTTTTGGATGCACTCCAGGACTATTAAAATATAACATTTAATAAGTAATATTAAAAAAGAGGTTTACAAACTAATAATTAATAAAGAAAATACATCTGTGGTTTATTTAAAACTCACCTGCCACTGACGAATCTCCGTTGAGGGAAACGCGTAGGGCGTTCGACGCAGTGATGTCATCTGGGAGGAGACCAGGCCCTGTGTACCGTGGTAACTGTATCCTCCACGAGGCTGCTACAAACTTGCTGGTTGCTGGTTTTGCTCTGTGTGCTACAGTGCTACAGTGCATTTCCCTGTTGAGCACCGCCGTGTGCTATCACTATATTTATTCCCTGCTGTATTTAGAGTGTTACAGTGTCATTGATTCCCAATTCAGCTGTGCGTTTTTTATATCTTCTGTGGTTCAATATAGTGGCCGCAGGAGACTACACAGCCAGTACTACACCATTACATTACTATTGCAATGATTTTAGTACTCTGCCATTCACACTTTAATATTATTCTGTGACTTTTTGAACAGGCTTTGCCAAATTACACCAGGCTCTGTTACAGTAGTGCAGATTATACTACATGTGGCTATACCTCTCTGTTGATTTACTGTGCATTGTACACACTGCACTATATACGGAGAGGTTACTACTTAGCCAGCACTGCATTGATGTCTGTGTATTTTATTGGTGTATCGTCACCACTTTGTCAACAGTATTGTGTGATTAATTGAGCAGACTATTGCATATTTTGTAGGAATGGGCTGTACCTTTATGCTGTCATATTTATATGTGACATTCCAACTGCAGACTTGATACATCAAAATACCACATATTGCAGAGAAGGAATTGACATGGTAACCAGTTTACTGTCGGCATGATAGCCATGTTTACATCACACTGCATTATATAGCAGTATATAGATTCTGTCCTACACAGGCTCAATCCACATTCCACCAACCTATGATTGTGTGTTACCCTACCTGAGCTCACATTGATTTCTTGCCTCTCAGTAGTCAGGTGTCTTTATTTACTATGGGTCAGATCTTCACTATGATAAGATTTCTACATATACTGTACCCATTACTATTGACCCTGGCCTAGACTACTACTTATCTCATTTTACAGGAGGGTTATCACCAAATAGCAATCCTAGGTTGGCTTGATGGGTATGCTGTGTTAGAGACTATTTCTATTTCAGAACCAGCAAGCTACACTCCAGACATTGGTTGTTGAGTTATGCAGCCGGATACTTTACCCTACTAATTGTTAGGTACCCTCTGGTGGTTACATTGCACACTTTATTACCACCGTAGTGTGGCAACCACCTCTACTAGGCAATACACCTTAGGGTTCACGTTACCATCCTGGTCCATCCCCACCCTATTTTTAAATACACCACACATGTTTTTTCTTTATTAATTATTAGTGTGTAAACCTCTTTTTTAATATTACTTATTAAATGTTATGTTTTAATAGTCCTGGAGTGCATCCAAAAATGAACTTCTAGCTGGAGAGTGGGGGTGAAATCACCATACTCTCTGTTTGTGTTTTTTTTTCCTTTGGTGCAAACATTGTGGCATTAAATTTTTTTTTCTCTCACGCAGTTTATCTTTATTTATATATAGTACGTCAAGTATGTGTTCCTAAACTAGTATACTACTAGTTCAGAAACACATACTTGGAGCATAAGTTAATTTTTTATTTGTATATATTAGTACCACAAAATCTTCGAGGAAGGAGTGTAACCAGATTATCAAGGAAAAGCAGAACCTGAGTTCAGAATAGAAAAAAATGTCAAGTGTTTTTTGAAGAGGAAGTCTGAGATGTAGGAGATGCAGTATTACAAAGAGCTTTATACATGAAGACTTGACTCAGCCAAGGTACAGTAGTGACTTACAAAGGGGGAAGGCAGAAGAAGCAGGGATATAAGATTGATCAGTTAAGCTGCAATGACGAGGAAGCAAATTGCAATAGGCAAGATGGAAATGGACATTGAGACATTAATCTCACATTTAATCATGTCCTGGGAAAGCACAGCAATGATAAGTGATTTGCCCAAGATGACAAGCATGTGGCCCAGGTAGAAACTTAAACTTAACACACAGGCATGTGTATTCAGATCCAGCTTCTCATACCCTACCTGAGCTCCAAGGACATCATAAAATGCTTAAGCGATACCACAATGAAGGTCAGAATGTATTGTTACAATCCCCAATAGCTGTAGATACTGTACACTGAAACAAATACACACACTTATAAACAGCCATATTAACAAATAAGTCAATATTACAAAAAGGTAACATGGATTACATAAAAATGTAAACACTATCAGCTAGTGTCCTCAACATCCAAACATTGTTTCCATAAATTATTTAATTGAGTTACTTTATGGCTGCTATTGTCTCTTTAATTAGAAACATTATTACATGCTCCTTCACACTGAATAGCACCGTTACCCTATTCAAGCTAAGGAAACAAGTTCAATCCCGCCCAATATCCTACTGTACATTAGTTTAACTCATAAAGAAAGCCTTGACCAATAGGAGAAGGGCAGCATGCCCCTTGGCCCGAGATACTATGGAGTGATGGGGGTGGGTGGAGTGGGGGAAAGGGGCAAAGTTATTTAATGGGTTGCTGCCTCGTGAACTGCCTCTCTCCTCCAATGGCCCCCTCCCCAAAAGGTCCTTGGCCACCCCCCTTTTGGGGTTCTTATGTATTGGGTAATGTTATTGTGACAGGGTGAATGTTCGTTACCAGCCATATGCCTGGAAAACCTATGTTTAGGCTTGCAGTGCAGCAGGGACGAGGTTAAGTTGAAAAGGGCTGCTTAATTAGTCTGACCCCAGCTGCATAATCAAGGTGTTAAAACCCCAGGCTGTACACACATGCAGGAGAGCTGGTGAGGAGACAGGACTGAAAATGCTGAAGAGATTACTGCTGTAAGGTCTGTGTTGCAAAGTACATGTGTGATGAACTGTCTGTCTCCTGCATACAAAAGAGAAGCTGCCTTATTTTTGTTTTGTCTGCTAAAGAGAAGCTATTTTGTTCTGTCTGCTAAAAAGAAGCTATTTTGTTTTGTCTGCTGAAGAAGAAGCTATTTTCATTTGTTTGCTGATGAGAAGCTATTTGTTTTTGGTGTGCTGTATGTTTTAAGGCTCACTTAAATAAGCCTTATCCAAAGAACCCGCGTGTGTGGTTGCATGTACCCTGCAACAGTTATGTTTTGTGATTATTGTTATTATTGTATTGTAACATGTTATACTTTTATAAAAAATAAAAAAAATAAAGAGGAAGGTATGGTTAAAGGTGGTGGTGGGGGTATTCTATTTAACATAGTTGGAGGGGTGCAGATGGGTCAGTTTTGCCCAGGTTGTTAATTTGGGGGAATGTGAAGGGTTCAGCATGATGTGCTCTTGTGTTGGGAGGGGCCCCAGGTGGTAAAAACCATGAGTGTTCACTGGGTCATGCAGCGGTGGTGAGCAGAGGTGGGTTCACTGGTCGGGGCTACTTTCTGATCAGGTTCAGGAGGTGGCTGTTTATGTTTAATAAAAGGCTGTGGCCATTTGTACCCAACCAAGGTGTTTGCATTTATTTGGGTGAGTTATACGTTGGAATGGGCAAGAGTTGGGGGTACTAGGGTCATGTTAGCATGATCATGATCTAAAAAAAAAAAAGTGTACATACAGTTCAAAATCATGATTCTCTTCATCTCTAGTATCTGAGGTCCCCACAGTAACTTGTAGACATAGCTGGGCTCCGGGGAAAGCTCCATTTCAACCTCCCAGACACAATATTTCAAACTGCATACCAAGCCAATTTGATTGCTTTCTTTTATCTCTCCCTTGATATTCGCTGCCCCATTCAAACAGCCACACAAATAATGAAGAAAAAGTGTGGGCCTGATATTAAATGCTGCATGGTTTGTTTCCCCCCATTGCTTTCTCACCATAACATTTACTGTACAAAACAAGAGACAAAGACCGGACAGACATGAAATAAAGTAAAAGTAATAAGGAAGGTTTAATAATAAAAATAAAAAAAAGCCAGTTTGCATACAACTTGTAATTGCTTTTAATATAAGCTTTAAAAATCATAGTCCACTCTCAGCAATGGTGAGCTTGGCAGATTCTTATTACTTTAGTTTGTAGATTATTGATCTGGTTTTTTCCAGACGTACAGTGCAGTACAATAAACACTGCATGGAAAACAAATACACAAATGCTGCACTCCTCCCAAAGTGGCTGGCAATTTATTAGTGAAATTCTACATTTCGATCCTAAGGCTAATAATAAAGCAGCCGTCTAGCTGCATCTTTTTCATCCAAAAATGAATCAAGCCTTCTAACCCCGTAAAGGTAAACTACATTTCAGCAGATACCTGCACTGAATGCATGTTATTTCTCATTGTCCTGTGTACTAACCTAAGTTGAATATGTGAAAGTGCATAAAGGGTTAAATGATTGAAGCATCAAGCTATCTGTGATATAGTGTAATTAAAAAACTGGCAAACAAGGTCCCGTTATCATGAAATACTGTATGCTTACTTTGTTTATACAAAATGCTATTGTGTATGACCACCCCATGCTGTGACTTTAAAGCAGCTGCATGACATTCTGTACGTATGTTGTTAGAAATAGCATAACTCCAACTATGATTTATTATATTTAATAGTACCCGCTGGCATTTAACTGGAATGTCACCTCTGATACACAACAGAAAACAAAAAGGGCTCAATATGACAAATTATTTAATGACATTTTTATTTCTAATAGATAACGGTAATTTATTTCATTTAGCAAAAAGCATAATAAGCCTGCTACCACGTCTATGTTTTCTGTACTTTGTGTTGTACTTTGTGTTGTCGCATACACAGTAAGTGCGGTATACTGTACATATGACCATCTCTCTATTTGGTAATCTTCTTCTGGTACAGTAGAGGGCTGGAGTTGAGGCTTTAGGATTAGGTATGCAGCGACTGGCTGTGGTGGTGACTGGCAGGTCACTCAGCGCTGCAAAACTCGGGCGTGAGGGACAACATTATACAGTAGGTGCCCAATAACTTTCTATCCCTGAATTAGCCTTTATATATCGTATTAAAAAAATTCGTATGAGTTTAAATGCAAGAAAGATTGTCCACCTTGTCCTTATTATTCTGAAGCAGTCGAAAGCTACATAATAGATGTAGATGACTTAGTAGATGAGGTTGAAAAAAGACGTGCATCGAGTTCAACCAACAGTATGCTAAAAGTAGACAACAGATACAGAACTTAATCCTATATTTCTAATTACAGTATTTTGACTAATTTGGCTAGCCTCTCCTCATAAATTAGATTAGATTAATTCCGTTGCTCTTCTCTGCACTTTTTCTAGTTTCATAACGTCTTTTTTATGGAGTGGTGTCCAAAACGGTACTTCATATTTAAAGTGTGGTCTTACTAATGCTTTATACAGTAGCATAATTGTTCTTACTTCCCCTCCATCCATATCCCGTTTAATGCAAGGTAAGGTATCTTATTTGCCTTTGCATCTACTGCCTGACATTGGGCACTATTGGTGAGACTAGTGTCTACAAGCACTCCTAAATCCTTACCTATCAAGGATTGACCTAATGCAACATACGGCTCCCTCCAACCCCCCCCCCCCCCCCCCCCCCCCCCAATAGGAGCGCGCTCCAGCAGCGTGTGACAGCGCGCTCAGCCTAGGGTTGCCAAGTGTCCGGTTTTCACCCGGACAGGCCGGTAATTCCAATGCCTGTCCAGTATAAAATCAGAGGTATTACCATTTTTGCGGAGAGGGCGGCGCAAGGACAGGCAGTCTGCAGGCGGGGGCGGGAGGAGCACTCGTGAGTCTGTGCAGCCTGTCCTTGATTGGCTCTCCGCTCCTCCAATCAGAGGACAGCGGGGGCGGAGCCCTCACCCCGGCGGCCCAGAGAAGTGTATCCTTCCTGACATTAAGGTAAGGACACAGATTGGGGGATGGGGGGAGCCAGGGTGAGAGGATGGGGGGAGCCGGGTGAGAGGATGGAGGGAGCCAGGGTGAGAGGATGGGGGGAGCCAGGGTGAGAGGATGGTGGGAGCCTGGGTGAGAGGATGGGGGGAACCAGGGTGAGAGGATGGTGGGAGCCTGGGTGAGATGGTGACAGGATGGAGTGAGAGGGATGGGGGGACAGGGTGAGAGGGATGAGGGGGGACAGGGTGAGAGGGATGGGGGGGACAGAGTGAGAGGGATGGTGGGGACAGGGTGAGAGGGATGGGGTGGACAGAGTGAGAGGTATGGGGGGGGACAGGGTGAGAGGGATGGGGGGGGACAGGGTGAGAGGGATGGGGGGGACACAGGGTGAGAGAGATGGAGGGGAACAGGGTGAGAGGGATGGGGGGACAGGGTGAGAGTGATGGGGGGTGAGAGGGATGGGGGGGACAGGGTGAGGGATGGGGGGGGACAGGGTGAGAGGGATGGGGGGACAGTGAGAAGATGATGATGGGGGGAATAAGATGATAATGGGGGGGGGTGGGATGAGATAGTGATGGGGGCCAGCCTGGGGAGATGAGATCATGATGATGGGGGACATTTTAAATGTATTGGGGGGGGGTTATATTTTAAATGTATTGTGGAGGTGGGGGTATATTTTATTTGTATTGTGGAGGTGGGAGTATATTTTAAATGTATTGGGGAGGTGGGGGTATATTTTAAATGTATTGGGGAGGTGTATTTTATATGTATTGTGGAGGTGGGGGTATTTTAAAATGTATTCAGGGGTGTGGGGTATTTTTAAAATGTATTTGGGGGGCGTGGGGGTATTTTTAAAATGTATTTGGGGAGTGTGGGGGTATTTTTTATGTGTTCTGGGGGGGGGGCGTGGGTGTCCAGTATTTTTGGACAAGCCAGCTGGCAACCCTAGCCTCACCCCCTCCCCCCCACCCTCCCTCTCCCGCTCTAGAAGTGTAGCGCGACCCGGAACCTCCGGGGTCTGCTGCTAGGGGTCTGCCGCCATCACTGTTGCCGCCTCCACCGCCGCCGCCACCACCAACCTCTGCAGCTTCCGCTGCCGCCATCAGGTAACATGGGGGGGGGGGGTAGTTCATCCATGAGGGGTTGGGGGGGCTGCTGAAATGGGCTGGGGGGCTGCTGAAATGGGCTGGGGGGCTGCTGAAATGGGTTGGGGGGGCTGCTGAAATTGGCAGGGGGCTGCTGAAATGGGTTGGGGGGAGAGATGTGAGGTGCAGGGGGGGAGAGAGATGTGAGGTGCAGGGGGGGAGAGAGATGTGAGGTGCAGGGGGGGAGAGAGATGTGAGGTGCAGGGGGGTGGGATGTGTGTGGTGTGCAGGGGGGTATTATGTGTATGGGTGAGGGGGAGAGATGGGTGTATGAGAGATCGATGGGGAGTCTCGCAATGGTTGATGATGAGGGTTTTGGGGGAGATATGAGGATGATGATGATGATGAAGGGTGCTGGTGTAGAATGATGATGATGATGATGATGATGATGATGATGATGATGATGATGATGATGATGATGATGATGATGATGATGATGATGATGATGATGATGATGATGATGATGATGATGATGATGATGATGATTTTACCCGTGCAGCCCCGAACTTTTTTCCTTGGAGCAGTTCGGCCCTTCTCACTGTACAAGTTGTGCAGGCCTGACCTAATGGATTTGGCCTACTTCATTTGTAAATAGCCTGTTTATTCTTGTTTCCCAAATGTATAGCCTTACATTTTTCTGTATTAAACCTCCCTTGCCATTTACCTGCCCAAGTTTTCAATCTATCCAAGTCCTTCTGGAGAGAAATTAAACCCTGCTCTGATTTTACTAAGGTAGAAAATAGGGGTAACGACCCCCCGGTGATGCTCTCACTATACAAGGAAGTCCATGGATAATGAAAAATATATGTCCATAAAACGGTATGCAATGCAAATAAATAATGCGTGGAATGTGGAGTCCAGTGGGTAAGCCGATGGTGTGTGTGTGCCTGAATACCCCCACCTCACCTGTATGCTGCCGTAGGAGAAGTCTCGCCACGCCGATGGATAGCACCCGTCCCCACCGAATGCTGTTAATTGGGGTAAGCAAACCTCCTCAGCTGTGAGTATGGTGGCCCGGTGAATGGGGACTGGCCGATGGAAATGGAGATCCGTAATCAGAGTCTCCCGCCGTCTGATTTTACTAACTTACACAATTTAGTGGCATCAGCTAAAACAGAAACGTTGCTATCTATGCCAACCTCAAGGTCGTTAATAAATAAGTTAAAAAGCTGGGGTCCCAGTACCGAACTGTGAGGTGCTCCTTTTTCAACTTTAGCCCAACCTGAAAAGGTCTCTGTTGTTTACCCTTCAACCAGTTTTCAATCCAGGTGCAAATATTTTTACCAAGACCAATATACTTTATTTTTTACACAAACCTATTGTGTGGCACCGTATCAAAAGGCTTTACACAATCTAAGTACAGTAGACCACATTACAACGATTCCAATATTGTTTCTACAGATAAGATAAATGGGACATTCTCAAAATGAATAAGGCAAGCATTAATCTATTTTATTTTTACAGTGGCTTTTAAAATGTACCAATATTTTAAAGCAGTATTTTATGTTTAAGTTAACCTGCATACCTATGTTATGCAATTTAAACTGATACTGCGGGGTTGCCCTTTCAGAGCTAAAACGCTAGCACATTATTATAAACACTGATACAGCTACTGACCCCCCCTTGCAA
The DNA here is from genome assembly GCF_040206685.1 of Ascaphus truei. Lineage (NCBI taxonomy): Eukaryota > Metazoa > Chordata > Amphibia > Anura > Ascaphidae > Ascaphus > Ascaphus truei. The sequence continues at coordinate 332,051,762 of NC_134484.1, forward strand.
GTCCACAAAACGATATTAACCCCTCCAAACATTTACAGAGAAAACTCTGTTGAAGGGAAGATATTTCTTTTAGTTTTATTAAAAAGTGAAAATATGGGCAAATCTCCCAATAAATCAAGTACTGTCCACGGTTCCCAAAATAAATTGAACCAGGTGTTACATTATTTGTAAGTAGAGCTCAACTTTATTTATTGGGGGATTTACTAATATTTTTTTTAATGTTATATGTATTGTGGTCACATACTCAGGTTTTGTTTCCCCATGACCATGAACCAATTCGGTGCCCCAATTTTTTTCTGCTTTAGTTTTATTGGCAATTGTACATAAAAAATGTAAATGTTGATGCATTTCATAATAATATTTATTTAACTGATGCAATCTAAAATTTCTCACTAAACCACTTCCTATTAACGGGAAAATATACTGTATATGTCCCTATTTTCTGAGAAACTGAACTGGACCATTATTCAGTTTGAATTTTTCTCATGTTCTCTTTCCAAAAGTGTTTTAGTTGAATGAACTAATACATTAATGACCACGGGACGACCTAGTATTTCATTGAACCATTCAAAATGTGCTTCACTTACAGTACCTTCTTTTCTGCTTTTTTGGCATTGGAATAGCTCAGTACAATTATCTAACTTTATATCATTTGCTTATCTTTTAAACCATGCTTTTATACTTTTACTTGGATACTTATATGTATCCAATATACTCATACTGACTTGAATTTGAACACTCTCATCGGGATAAAAATGCCTTACTCAGAAATGTTCAAGTAGAAATTAGGTAGGTTGCTTCATTTTCCAAAAAATTGCACTGGGATGAAAAAAACATCTATCAAGAAGACAGGAGAAAATAGAAAAGTGATACTTTCGAAATGATCAGACATACTCACGATAGAGAGAATTGACCTATATACTATACACTGCACACAGATTGCAAATTACATAATCTAAACCACTGCAAGAAGCACATTTTATGTTGGTTGGGGAATCAAACAAACTGTTAGGTTTTCGGTGGTACTCAGATGCTTAAAAGGCATAACTAACTTCCCAAAAGCCTCCGCCAAGCTGTACAGTATGTCACCTAGGGCCTTTACATGCAATATAGATTACTGCACTCTCTAACCCCAAGTTCTACTGTACATTGAATATTATACTGGTGGTAATGGTTAGAGATGGGGAAATGTGTCAAAATATGAGCCGCACAATTTTTGCAGTGTTTTGAGCAAAATAGGATTCACACATGGATCTTCAAAGGGGGATTGAACAGTAACGAATTTGGGTGAATGCTCCTGCAACCGCCATCCTTTAGCCTTGCCCCTCCCTTGCTGCAAGCGACAGTATAGACACTCAATTGTTTATACATACTATTCACTCAGAAGTTCCCGGACCCTGAAATATGCTTCTCTCATTTATATCATGAAATACAGTGTAGTATTTGTAGTCCGCACCAAAACGAAGTCTGGAATTCAATGTGAACATTTTTGTTTTATCACAGATTTTGAATATGCTCATAACTCAATACCAATAGTGGGTAAAATATATGTTTAATGTAAAAGAAATTGAAGATTGAAATAAATATTTTTTTCTAAATTTACAAATGCTTTGATTTGTTTTTAAGAAAACGATATTGTCAAAAAAATTATTGGGGTGGCAGGTTTGAAGGAAGGCGTGAGATTTTAATGTTTATTAAAAGAGGGCATGGGTTAAAAAAGGTTAAGAAACACTGGTCTAGTTTATACTCGTGATACGATTTATTGTTCTGTGTGTGGCACGTAATCTCAGGCGGGTATGTTTCACAACAGTGTCATTTTAATAGAAGGTTTTGATGCACTTGGGGTTCTTCTATCCCAGGGGTCATCAAACCGCGGCTCGCGAGCTGCTTGCGGCTCTTCGGGCACGACCGTGCGGCTCTTCTAAGGATTTGTGGCGGCAGGCGGATCATGCTGCAGCAAGCACGTGGGCGGCGGCGGTGAGGAGGATGCCGTGCAAGAGTAGGTAAGTTGTTTTTTTTTTCTATGTTGAATGAATGGTTGCCGGGGGGCGGGACTTAGAATGCCGGCCGGGCTGCAGGGAATTGGCTGCAGGTCAGAGGGTGCCGGTGGCGGGACTTCCGCTTCCTTCTGCAGAGCACACGTGGTGTGTGTGTCTCTTCCCCCTCCTGGCTCATCGGTCGGCTGCGCGGTGTCTCCCCCCTCTGCCCGCCTGGGCCGGGGTGATAGGAGGTGGGCTTTTGTGCCTTTGCCTCCACCTTTGCCTCCACCTTTGCCTCCTGTACTGGTGCTCCCTCCCCCCCCCCCACCCGGTCCCCTTGGTGCGGAAGATGGGCGCAGGGGTGGGCAGTGGTGGCTGCGCGGTGTGTTCCCATTCTGCCCCGGGAACCCGTGGCTGCCCACCGGGGGAGGGGGGTGGCAGTTTGTACCTTTGTGTCCCGGCGCTCTCATCCACCCCCCCCCTTGGTGCGTGAGATGGGCGTGGGGGTGGGTGCAGGGGGAGGCGGTCAGCCGCCTGCTCGTGGCTGCCTCTGTCTGTACTCCACTGTGTGTGTGTGTGTATCTGTGTGTGTGTGTGTGTCTGTGTGTGTGTGTGTGTGTGTATCAGTGTGTGTGTATCAGTGTGTGTGTGTATCAGTGTGTGTGTGTGTGTGTATCAGTGTGTGTGTGTGTGTATCAGTGTGTGTGTGTGTGTGTGTGTGTATCAGTGTGTGTGTGTGTATCAGTGTGTGTGTGTGTGTGTATCCGTGTGTGTGTATCCGTGTGTGTACCAGTGTGTGTGTGTACCAGTGTGTGTGTGCATTAGTGTGTGTATCAGTGTGTGTGTGTACCAGTGTGTGTGTACCAGTGTGTGTGTACCAGTGTGTGTGTATCAGTGTGTGTGTGTACCAGTGTGTGTGTGTATCAGTGTGTGCATATCAGTGTGTTTATCAGTGTGTGTGTGTGTGTATCAGTGTGTGTGTGTGTATCAGTGTGTGTGTGTGTGTGTACCAGTGTGTGTGTGTGTGTGTGTGTGTGTGTGTGTGTGTGTGTGTGTGTGTGTGTGTGTGTGTGTGTGTGTGTGTGTGTGTATCAGTGTGTGTGTGTGTACCTTCCCTCCCTCCGTCTGTCTCCCTCCCTCCGTCTGTCTCCCTCCCTCCCTCTGTCTGTCTCCCTCCCTCTGTCACCCTCTGTCTGTCTCCCTCCCTCTGTCTGTCTGTCTCCCTCTGTCTGTCTGTCTGTCTCCCTCTGTCTGTCTATCTCCCTCCCTCCCTCCCTCCCTCTGTCTGTCTGTCTCCCTCTGTCTGTCTGTCTGTCTCCCTCCCTCTGTCTGTCTTCCTCCCTCTGTCTGTCTCACTCCCTCTGTCTGTCTCCCTCCCTCTGTCTGTCTCTCTCCCTCCCTCTGTCTGTCTATCTCCCTCCCTCCCTCCCTCCCTCTGTCTGTCTGTCTCCCTCCCTCTGTCTGTCTTCCTCCCTCTGTCTGTCTCCCTCCCTCCGTCTGTCTCCCTCCCTCCCTCTGTCTGTCTCCCTCCCTCTGTCACCCTCTGTCTGTCTCCCTCCCTCTGTCTGTCTGTCTCCCTCTGTCTGTCTGTCTGTCTCCCTCTGTCTGTCTATCTCCCTCCCTCCCTCCCTCCCTCTGTCTGTCTGTCTCCCTCTGTCTGTCTGTCTGTCTCCCTCCCTCTGTCTGTCTTCCTCCCTCTGTCTGTCTCACTCCCTCTGTCTGTCTCCCTCCCTCTGTCTGTCTCTCTCCCTCCCTCTGTCTGTCTATCTCCCTCCCTCCCTCCCTCCCTCTGTCTGTCTGTCTCCCTCCCTCTGTCTGTCTTCCTCCCTCTGTCTGTCTCCCTCCCTCTGTCTGTCTCCCTCCCTCTGTCTGTCTCCCTCCCTCTGTCTGTCTCCCTCCCTTCCTCTGTCTGTCTCCCTCCCTCTGTCTGTCTCCCTCCCTGTCTCCCTCTCCGTCTCCCTGTCTCTCTTCCCCCCCCTCTCTCTGTCCCTCTCTCTGTCTCCCTCTCTCTGTCTCTGTCTCCCTCTCTCTGTCTCCCCCTCCTTGTCTCCCTCACCCTCACCCTCCCTGTCTCCCTCACCCTCCCTGTCTCCCTCACCCTCCCTGTCTCCCTCACCCTCACCCTCCCTGTCTCCCTCACCCTCCCTGTCTCCCTCACCCTCCCTGTCTCCCTCAACCTCTGTCTTATCTTAACTGCCATATACCTAAACCTAAGTAACCTATCCTGCTTTTTTCCAGATCTGACTCAAGTTTCACGTGGGAGTCATCGGAAGACTGGTAGGGAACACCTCCCCTCCAGTATAGTACCTTGAGGGACTGCGGATCAGGTAAGATCCCAGGCGGGATTGCTGCTTTAGAAATTGTGAACAGGGGGCATCCTGACACTGGTTAATGGGTTCAGAATCATTCACATCTGGCTTTTTTTTTGTTTGATTAGTGAGGTCATCCGACACACACACACACACACACACACACACACACACACACACACACACACACACACACACACACACACGTAACTATGTAACAAGGACAAATGGTAGTAAAGTATAAGTGTACTACAATAAATAAACTGTTATGTAAAAAAAAAATGTGTCCCGGTTTTTAATTTTCAAAATCTGGTCACCCTAGGGGGGGTCGGGGGCAGCCTGATGTGACAGGGGGGGGAGGAGGGTGTAAGATGATGATGGGGTCCAGCCTGATCTGATGGGGCGGGGGCGGTAAGGTGATGGGGTTCAGCCTGATCTGATGGGGGGGGCGGTAAGGTGATGGGGGGCCAGCCTGATGTGATGGGGGGAGGGAGGGTGTAGAAATATATTTATGGCTCTTTGAAAAATTCTAAATCGTTGTGCTACTCATATTTGGCTCTTTTGGACTAAGAGTTTGATGACCCCTGTTCTATCCCATCACGAACAAAGACTGTCATGCCCACTGGTTCAAGCCTTAACTGTGGAAAAAGACATCCAATTATGAATAAAATAATCAAATTCAATCATACTAAGTACAGACATACCCCGGTTTAAGGACAGTCACTTTAAGTACACTCGCGAGTAAGTACATATCGCCCAATAGGCGATACAATACAATAAGTACATATCGCCCAATAGGCCAACAGCTCACACATGCGCCTGTCAGCACGTCCTGAACAGCAATACCGGCTCCCTACCTGTACCGAAGCTGTGCACAAGCGGGGAGACTATAGAGCCTGTTACAAATGAGTTATTTACATCAGTTATACACGTATAGGATGATTAAAGTACAGTACATGCATCGATAAGTGGGGAAAAAAGTTAGTGCTTCACTTTAAGTACATTTTCGCTTTACATACATGCTCTGGAACCATTGCGTACGTTAATGCGGGGTATGCCGGTAGTAGACGTCATTGTTTTATATGGGAAACGACTGCCCAGTGACATTGAGGATACACTGTGATGTCATGCAAACAGAATGACGGCAAACTGTTGAAACGTGATGGCGTCGACACCACATGGGAACACCATGATGCTGCATGAGCAACAAACCCCATTAAGGGGGAGGAGTGTTTGGGAACACTGGAGGGGGGCGCATGTATATGTTTGGGGTTTTACATGTATTCTTATAGCCAGTGCTTTGACAAAGCTGTGCACCAGCAGCCAAAACATTGCCTTTTGCCACTATGGCTTACTACATTTTTTATTTTGCCACAAGATCGTTGTGCCCACGCTTTATCGGTTTGGACTCTTGCAATTACACACAGATGCCTTTTTTTAATGGAACTTCAGTCACTGAGAATATATACTGTAACATAGAAATAATATTTCCCCATGTAAGATAAAATCAGGGTGTGTCCTCTGCTGTACAGAAGCATTGATTTTTTTTAAGAAAGATTGCTCAAGCAGGTAAGTGAATTCACACTATGCTATGGTGGCTGATAGGATTTTGCTGATGATTTGGGAAGTACTAAATCAATGACAGTCTGAATGGCTTTGCTTCATTTTTGTCACCTATCTGTTAATTACATATGCCCATATATATGTATAGCCTGCCATGGAAATTAGACTTATTACATAGCAATTCATTGTTCATTGAATCTCAGCTGCTAAATGTGTAAAAGAGGCAATCTCTGGGGCATGCAATAAAGGAAATACCCATAGTCATGGGATTTTCCGTGTCAATCTGCTCTGTAGCAGTGCACAGACTAATAATGTAATTCTCTTTCATTTTGCAAAGAAGCTCATCACATATATGCATCAGCAACTACACAAGATAAATCGCAGCTTGGGATTGGGCTTGTGTCTGGTGGATCAGTGCATACTACTGTATGAGTCATGGTCATCAAGCACAGAAATAGGAGAGAGATGGGAGGGAGAGATGTAGGCAGCACGTTCTGGCAAAACATCATCATTGTTGGATGAACCCATTAGAGTAATGAACAATATGTATGATTGCAGTGGTTTTAATTTATCATTTACCAGTACAAAGCAAAGCAATATAATGAAGAAGAGTTAGCCTGTTGCACTGCATCCCTGCACATCCCGGTCACACTGCATCCCTGCACATCCCAGTCACACTGCATCCCTGCACATCCCGGTCACACTGCATCCCTGCACATCCCGGTCACACTGCATCCCTGCACATCCCGGTCACACTGCAACCCTGCACATCCCGGTCACACTGCAACCCTGCACATCCGGTCACACTGCAACCCTGCACATCCCGGTCACACTGCAACCCTGCACATCCCGGTCACACTGCAACCCTGCACATCGCGGTCACACTGCAACCCTGCACATCCCGGTCACACTGCATCCCTGCATATCCCGGTCACACTGCATCCCTGCATATCCCGGTCACACTGCAACCCTTCAAATCCCGGTCACACTGAATCCGTGCACATCCCAGTCACACTGCATTCTGCACATCGCGGTCACACTGCATCCCTGCATATCCCGTCATACTGCATCCCTGCATATCCCATCACACTGCATCCTTGCATATCCCGTCACACTACATCCGTGCACATCCCAGTCACACTGCAATGCTGCACATGCCAGTCACACTGCAACCCTGCACATCCTGTCACACTGCATCCCTGCACATCCCTGTCACACTGCATCCCTGCACATCCCGGTCACACTGCATCCCTGCACATCCCGGTCACACTGCATCCCTGCACATCCCGGTCACACTGCATCCCTGCACATCCCGGTCACACTGCATCCCTGCACATCCCGGTCACACTGCAACCCTGCATATCGCGGTCACACTGAAACCCTGCACATCCCGGTCACACTGCAACCCTGCACATCCCGGTCACACTGCATCCCTGCACATCCCGGTCACACTGCATCCCTGCACATCCCGGTCACACTGCATCTCTGCACATCCCGGTCACACTGCATCCCTGCAAATCCCGTCACACTGCATCCCTGCACATCCCGGTCACACTGCAACACTGCACATCCCAGTCACACTGCAACCCTGCACATCCCAGTCACACTGCAACCCTGCACATCGCGGTCACACTGCAACCCTGCACATCCCGTTCACACTGCAACCCTGCACATCCCAGTCACACTGCAACCCTGCACATCCCAGTCACACTGCAACCCTGCACATCGCGGTCACACTGCAACCCTGCACATCCCAGTCACACTGCAACCCTGCACATCCCGGTCACACTGCAACCCTGCACATCGCGGTCACACTGCAACCCTGCACATCCCGGTCACACTGCAACCCTGCACATCCCGGTCACACTGCAACCCTGCACATCGCGGTCACACTGCAACCCTGCACATCGCGGTCACACTGCATCCCTGCACATCCCGGTCACACTGCATCCCTGCACATCCCGGTCACACTGCAACCTTGCACATCGCGGTCACACTGCAACCCTGCACATCCCAGTCACACTGCAACCCTGCACATCCCGGTCACACTGCAGCCCTACACATCCCGGTCACACTGCATCCCTGCATATCCTGGTCACACTGCAACCTTGCACATCGCGGTCACACTGCAACCCTGCACATCCCAGTCACACTGCATCCCTGCACATCCTGGTCACACTGCACATCCTGGTCACACTGCAACCCTGCACATCCTGGTCACACTGCAACCCTGCACATCCTGGTCACACTGCAGCCCTTCAAATCCAGGTCATAATGAATCCGTGCACATCCCAGTCACACTGCATTCTGCACATCGCGGTCACACTGCATCCCTGCATATCCCGTCACACTGCATCCCTGCATATCCCGTCACACTGCATCCTTGCATATCCCGTCACACTACATCCGTGCACATCCCAGTCACACTGCATTCTGCACATCGCGGTCACACTGCATCCCTGCATATCCCGTCACACTGCATCCCTGCATATCCCGTCACACTGCATCCTTGCATATCCCGTCACACTACATCCGTGCACATCCCAGTCACACTGCAACCCTACACATCCTGTCACACTACATCCCTGCACATCCTGTCACACTGCATCCCAGCACATCCCTGTCATACTGCATCCCTGCACATCCCTGTCATACTGCATCCCTTCAAATCTCTGAAAAGTTTTTGTGTGACTCCTTTGTTAAAGGGATCTGTTGTATCCTTTTTTTCAAATCCATACTTTGTAATATAGGTGTCCCTTCCTAACCTCTCCAGTAGCTCATATACACTGGGCATTTGATTTGCATCAAACATATGTAACCCCACCTCTAAAGGGTTAATAGTATGATTAGTGTGTACCAGGCCCCACCCAGGGTGGTCATGAGATCATGACATCACAGAGATTATATATGGGGAGGGAAAAGTATGAGAAAGCTAGGTTCCCAGAGGTCAAGAGGAGAGGAGCATTAGGGAGAGTAGATAAGTATGTTTATAAAATAATAGCATAGACCAGGTCACCTTGTTTATTGTGTTGTAAATAGGGCCAGTACCCCTTAAATTAGGATCCCAAAAAGATAGAATGGAGTCCTGAATAAGTAATATAAAGGAATACGGCACGCCACTGAGGGCCTCAGGAAAGAGGGCTCCCGGGTGCCGACCAATCGTCTCTAAACACGGATCAGCACTAATATTCCTCATCCGTCTTTGTGGAAGTGGCAGTTCCCAAACAGGCAAAATGTATTTGGTCAAGTAAGGAAGACCCACCAGGATTCTCGTAGAGGCCCAGAGTAATTGGATTAGTACCGATGATGGTTCTGAAGCAACAAAGGGGGGGCTGGGTCCCACATTTACAATACGTAGAGCAACTAAGTAAATGTACCTCTGTTCAAGTGTTAGGAGTGGGCACTAATGGAAGATCCATATTTTTGTATGTCGGATGAAAAATACAATGCAACGTTGTCAAACGGTGTATGAGCGCCGGTTCATTTGGGGACACGAATGAAAGACAGTTGTGCTACAAAAGTTCCTGGTGCCCACTATTATACCTTGCTAGCTCATCGCCCTGCTGTCTGAATCCAGTGCCGGAGTCAAGGTAACCCATGTGGAGTAGCCACACATAACACAATCTCCCTAGAAGCCGGGGAGTGAGGGTCACACTTACATTCATTTTACTCAAATCAATGCAAAACCCTCTAGACCCGTCTGGTTTGGGAACCAACACCAGTGGACTATAAAATTTACTTTGTGCTTTTTCTAGGATACCTAAAATAAGTATGTTTTCCAGTTCTGTTTTTTTTCCCCACTTCCCTACATTTTTCAGGAATATGAAAAGCTCTTTTATTTCACTTTCTTACCCAGTTTGGTTTCAATATGATGGGCAATTAGATGGGATTTCCCTGGTAATGGATTAAATACATCCAGAAACTTACAAAATTCTGCACCTGTATTTTCTGATCTAGTATGTAAGTATGTCTTTATTTATATAGCGCCATTAATGTACATAGCGCTTCACAGCAGTAATACATGTGACGGGAATAACTGCTTCAGACATAAAAGAAACATTTCGGAAGAGGAATCCCTGCTCCGAAGAGCTTACAATCTAATTGGTAGGTAGGGAGAATGTACAGAGACAGTAGGAGGGCATTTTGGTAAGTGCGTCTGCAGGGGGCCAAGCTTTATCTATCGTGTATAGTATTAGCCATGGTGCTACACATATGCTTCTTTAAGCAAGTGTGTCTTAAGGTGGTTCTTAACGGTGGATAGAGAGGGTGCTAGTCGGGTATTGAAGGGAAGGGCATTCCATCTAGTGAAAGATTTCCCCTATGTGGACATTCCCCTCCCACTGTTAAGGGCCTGTCTGAGGTTCTAAACCCAGCGCTTTCTCTCCTACCAATATCAAAAGATATTTGTTTGAGCTTTCCAATGTTTCAAAAGATTTATATATTAGATATGGTCAGGTTTTTCCCTAGCTGTGATATTTCAGAGTCTACAGACTCTACTTTCCAAGAGTTTTTGCCACTTGACAAACAATGGTGATTCTTTAGCTGTCAAAAGTAGCCCTTTCTTGTATTGCCACTCTCGTGCCTGTTGCATTTTTTGCACATTTCCCTGTGCAAATACAGATGTAGAGTAGCAGCCATTATTGCTGCTGGCGCGTTGCAGCAGGACAAACACAGCATGCCAGCGGGAGCAGCCGCCATTCTGTATGCAATAGTCGAACGTGAAAAAAGAGATAGGGCTAACTCACTTATGCACCAGCGAGCACCAGCAAGTGCATTAACACTTTTTACATCTGTTTCCCTAGGCTATTTAACTAATCTCTGCTGCAAACATCGCAACACAATATTCAGCCCTGTGTCCTACTCCTCCTACATCTCCGTTACCAAGTCCAGGATTGCCTGCCTTAAAACAACTCAAATAGCGAAAAACCCACTGGATGACTGAGGAACCTCCCGGATAGCAAAAAGAAGTGGTGGGTAAAGTCTGCCCCAATGCTGGAGGTCTGTTGAGATAAATTTCCTCCGCATGTTTTTAAAGGTTTTATTAAAACGCATCAGATGCCCATCTGTTTGGGAATGGTTAATTGAGGTTTGAATAGATTTGAATGTTAACTTCATGAGATAGATATAAAAAAATAGTTTGAAAACCCCACTCAGGAAAACAACTTTATCAGTTCTGTGGCTTTGACCTTTGCAGATATAAGGCTTTATTCTATATACGCAGAAGCGGACAGAAAATCCGCATTGAAATCTATTAGGATTTTTAGCCCAAGCGTCAAATTTGGCGTACGTAGCGTATATACCATAAAGGTATATCATCTGGATACCAAGTCCCATGGTTCACTATGTCAGTGTATACTGATGACCTGCTGAACTTTTCTCCAGGGGGCAAACTATATCAATTTTTTCACATGGTATCTTTATTCCCCACTATTGGAATTGGTATTAAAAGAACTTTAATTTTCCCTTTGTGTTAACTAAATGGAACTGTGGGCAGGTGGTATAGAAATCCACTATCTCTTTATAATTCCATGGCAGAAAAAAATACCAATATATGTGCCAAGGTTTTTTCCATTCCCAGGTGAAATAAACATTCAAGGATGTGGGATGGGTGGAATAACCATAACAACTCTTTCTAGTACAGTTTTGTCACTGAAAGTTGTATTTGTTCTTCCTCAGTCTGCTTATCCTCATTAATTCTCTGCATGCACTTAAAAAGGGGTAACTAAATTGCTAGTTGGTGTTTTATTATTTCATTGTTTAGGACTCTGTAATATGATCCTACACCCTGTTAATGATTTTTTATTTATATCTTTACAGGACACTTGGCTTGGTTGTTTTCTCAGTTCTGGGCTGTGTAGGAATGAGCAGGTACTCCATACAGGGGCATGACCTGGCTCACTACTAGAAAAGCCAATTATAGATCCTGCTGGGGTTATCAACTCTTTTTTCTGCTTCTTTCACTTTTCCCATAACTGAGGCCTCAAGAGAGATCCCTGGAGTACTCCCTTCTGCCTACCACTTCCCCGATATTGCTTTGGTAGGGGGGCTTTATTAGCTCACAGAGATTTGTTTGTGGGCCTTCACATCAACCCTGAGCTTGTACTAGGTACAGGAGCAACACCTTTTCCTAGCTCCCTTCTGACATTTATTCTTAAGGACTCTGGAACCTTTGTCCAGGAAGGTTTATAGGAAATTGCAGATGTTTCGCATCACCAGTCCCACCACCAGAACACAGTTTTGTGGCTTCTTTCAGAATGGCCACTGGATGGTAACACACCCACTCTTTTCTCCCTGGGGGTAAAATATAGAGAAACTGTTCAATTATGATCGACTCTGTTATTTCCAAGGGGCTATCGGATCTCCTACAGCATACCTATGTTATTTTATTACAAAACAGATGCACCAATGTAGCATGTGTTATGAGTACGGGTGGTCTTGCAGCTAAGGAAAAGCTGCAGCAGCAGCAGATTTTTCCTGCAGCAGATTTTCTGCATATGTAACATAGTTTCAGGAACAATGAAAGGTCTTAGCCATTAAGGTCTTAACATTAAATCTATATATGCTTGCATATCTATATCTATATAAATCAAATCAGAGAATGAAGATGGGATGAAGTGCATTGGGAAGAAACAAGACAATCTTACATGGGGACGTTCTGCTGTATCTCAAAAGGAAAGTGGTTCACCTGTGTATCCTGCCTGTGCTCACATATTTGGATGTGAAACTTGAACCCATACTGTAAATGCGAAGACAATTCACATGTATCAGACAATTCAAAGACGTACTCTATGGAGAGATGTAGGGTTGGTATTACCCGAAAAGACAGAAAAAAGAATGAATGGATTTGAAACGAAACACAAGTCTGACATCATCACAGGGTTGAAGAAATTAAAATGGCAATGGGTCGAACATATCTCAAGAAGAACTAACCAGTTTTGGATAGGGATGGTACTTGACTGGATTCTAAGGAATATCAAAAGACCAACACGACGAGCAAAAGTCAAATGGGAGGATGAAATCAGAAAATGTGTTTGAGCAGGGTGGAGAAGGGACGCTTGCCACAGGAATACTTGGAAGATCATACATATAGTATATATATATATGTTTTTTTCATATTTTAACGATGTCATAAAAAATCGATATCTTACAATATATACGGTATATAGAAAAATCTACATGCTTCAAATCAATAGGAGAAGACAATGGCACACAAATTAGAAACCAAAAGAACTGGAAAAGATAACCAACAAAGCTATGTTAGCCTTTTAACGTGATGTTAACTTACGTAGGTTAATGTCCATTAATCCTATCACAGTATTCACTAACGCACATAACATGACTTGAACTGGGATTTACTGCCATAAAAGGCATGGCGTTGTTTGTAACCGCCATTATTAGAAATGACATGCACAATATATAGCACAGATTATATTCATCCCATATTAACTAAGCTCCGTTAACGGCAACAAACAATGCATTGATATATAAGTCATACGACATAAGAGAAATAATGAGAGAGAGAGGTAGTCTGGATGGTACTGTAGCGTAGTAAAGAAAATTAAAATGCTTGGCGAATCACATTGCAAGCTCTGACTGAGCTGCGATTTGTTGGCGAAATAGCAAAATCATAGTGGAAATTTAGAGATTTCTGTGAAATGTTTAGTCATTTAAAGTTTGGCAAACTAATTCACCATGAATAAATTTTGAGGAGAAAAAAAAAGGTTAAAAAGAATGCAACTGCGTATTGAACAGTTTTGCATACTGTATCTCTATTCTGTCATTGATACTGCAAATTAAATTAGCACGCACCAAGTTTACCTTAATTTAGAGACTCCCAAAAATATTTCTTCCCCCTTATTTCTTTAGATAGTACACAGAATTATATTAATTAAGATTTTAATATTCCTTTTCCTCTGCTGTTAGAAGTTTCCATTTTCAGCTGTATAACTCAATCACATTTGACTTGGGACAGCTTGTACGTTGGCCTGCACCTGAATTGGCAGTAGACTTGATTCTGCAAATGTTTTGCTTGCCAATTTGCAACTTTAGCATTTGGAAGAATATACTGCGGCAAGATATGTATATTAGTCTCCTCTACCAGACATGTTAACCTATTACTACCTTCTATATATTGGCTTCCTATCACTACGATGATTTCTTTTATATAGCTCGTATGTGTGTATCACCCAGCACACAGTACTGATTCACAGTATATAACTTCTGCAGTAATATTAAAAGTTATGTTTTAATTTGAAGAATTTATAATTTACCATAAAAGAAAGGGGGTTTGTGGCTCGTGGATCAATCCCGTAATCTTTTTTTCTGCAGTTTTGCGTTGTGTTTCATATTACTTTATATATTTGATCATTTGTCCGTAAAGCTCGCTTGCAAAATAGTGCTATGTTAAATAAATAAATCAGATAGGCCCAATTCCGGTCAGAGTTCTTCAATGGTAGAGAATGTACAGTATTTTCTGCAATGAATAGATAAATAGCAGGATAGTCAAAAAATTAAATGCTGTATGTGCACAAGCACCAGTTGAAGCGGAAAGGCAATTTATTGAAAATAATGAGTCCCAATGTTCCAGTCCCCAGGGGGACCTTCCTCAGGGGTGTCACTTATGACTTTCACTCTGCACCGAACAGCCTGGAGGGTCATGAAACTAGTTCACCTGGAGCATGCTATCCTATATTGCATATAAACTAGATTGCATAGATGAAGAATGACACATTATACCCCGAGATGCACTACAGTACATCAAAGAAAATGCCTTGGTGGTCAAATATGTGAAAATTATTGGTTTTTCCCTTCTTAAGGTGACAACATTTGTGACCGCATGTAGCCTTGACTTGGGCAACACGGAGTTGTGTACATCTGTATGATGGGTTTACTATTGTACACTACCTAACAGGAAGAAAAAGGACTAAAAGACTTTGATTCTTAAAAACGAAGATGTGTTTATTTACATAAATTTGGACATAGAGCTACAGTACTGCAATGCAGAGTGCAAGTAATTGCCAGGTTGTAAAATACATTGTTTTATTGTCTAACTCGCTCAAATAACCAGCGCCTACTTTTCTACCACACCTGTAAGTACTGTCACTCCCTTGGTGGTAAGAAGCAGATAGAGCAGAATGGGCCTATTGACAATTTTAATGATTATATTGCAATTAAGTATTCCGGTTTTTGGTTTTGACTAAATGCAGAATACATCTGTATCAAATCAAATTAAATGGGGAAACATTAGGTGAATTCTTGATAGAGAAGGATTTTGGAATGCAGTAGCTGGAAATGCAAATAAGATCTTATCTTGCATTAAACAGGGAATGGATGGAAGAGAAGTAAGCATAATTAAGCCCCTCTATAAAGCTATAGTAAGACCACACCTCGAGTAATGTTTTTGGCAAAAAAAATCTTCCTAGTAAAGGTCTCCCCTAGGACAGAGATACAAAGCAGAGCTCTACTCATACTGTAAGTTTATAATATAATTCTCCATTTAATGTGACAGCCAAAAACAGTGGAAAGACAACGTTTCGGGTCCCATATGGGAATGGATAATCTGATTTATGAGGAAAGGCTTGCTAAATTAGATTTGTTTACAATAGAAAAGATAACTATATACAAATATATTTGAGGACAATACAAGGAGCTTTCAAAAGAACTATTCATCCCAAGGGCAATACAAACTACACAAGGTCATCCCTTGAGGTTGGAGGAAAGGAGATCTCATTAGCAACAAAGTAAAGGGTTCTTTACAGTAAGGGCAATTAAAATGTGGAATTCATTACCCATGGAGGCTGTGATGGCAGATACATTAGATAACTTTAAAAAAAAAAAGTTGGACATCTTTTAGAAAGGAAAGGTATACAGGGATATAACAAATAAGTAAACATGGAAAGGATGTTGATCCAGAGAGAATCTGAGTGCCATTATTTGGAGTCAGGAAGGAATTAATTTTTTCCCCTTATGAGACGGCATTGGAGAATGTTTCTCTTGGGGCTTTTTGTTTGCCTTTCTCTGGATCAAAATACTGTAAATACAAATATAGGATAAGTAGCTGTAGTCTAAGCACAGGTTGAACTTGACGGACATACAGTATGTCTTTTTTAAATTTCATCTACTACCGTATGTAACTACAGTATGTAAAATCATTACCAAAAATAATAATGAATGCTATCATAAAGGTCTTTCCGAGCAGATTAACTGACTATATAAGAAAGTTTCTGTTGATACAACCTTAACCAAAATACAACCTTAACCAAAATACAGCATTTTCCTCAAATATATTATAAGTAAATACAGTACTTGTAAAACTGTACCCAACATCCCCTGTAGCTTACCCAAGAAATTATAGATGTTGCAAATGCACCATTGAACATTATAACATGTCAGGTTATATGATCTGTCGTTTTATACTATGTCAGCATTACCAATGACTGATTGAATGTCTGTGCTATTCTGTAATCGACAGTACTGTACAGTATGTCATGTTACAATTGTGGCATAGGACACATCGATATGTCTATATTTATATAGAAAATGTGTTTGAGCAGTATGGAGAAGGGA
Source organism: Ascaphus truei (assembly GCF_040206685.1). Taxonomy (NCBI): domain Eukaryota; kingdom Metazoa; phylum Chordata; class Amphibia; order Anura; family Ascaphidae; genus Ascaphus; species Ascaphus truei. The sequence continues at coordinate 332,068,179 of NC_134484.1, forward strand.
GGTTTGCCACAGCAATACCTGGAAGATCATACATATTGTGTGTGTGTGTGTGTGTGTGTGTGTGTGTGTGTGTGTGTGTGTGTGTGTGTGTGTGTGTGTGTGTGTGTGTGTGTGTGTGTGTGTGTGTGTGTGTGTGTGTGTGTGTGTGTGTGTGTGTGTGTGTGTGTGTTTTATTCATATTTTAAAGATGTCATAAAAAAATCGATATCTTACAATATATAGAAAAATCTATATATTGACTGATTGAATATCAATAACTGATTGAATGTCTGTGCTATTCTGTAATATACAGTACTGTACAGTATGTCATGTTACCATTGTGGCATAGGACACATCTATATGTCTATAATTCTGTTATAAACTCATATACATTGTGAAATGGTGGCCCTACTGTAAATTAGACGTTCTAACTGCAATGTGCTGCTGGCTGTCAGCCTAAAAGTTTTAATAGCCATTTTACTGTAAATACATCCATTTAGGAAACATGCAAATTGTATAGAAGCTGCTGGTTTGAATTTTTCTTTACTGCTATAAATGTCTCTAAAGGGGAATTTAACACTAGTGATTTGCACAGTGAGGTCAAGATGCAGAATTACATGTAACTTAAAATAAAGTACGTTATGTTCAAATGCCCTTTCTCAAGACACAGAATAACAACATGTTATGTTTTATTCTGTACTGGCTAAAGCATTACGTATGTCCTTTAACAAGAACACTGAAAATGTGTCCCTGCAGTCAAATTTCACCTATCAGCATGAAACTAAGATGACAGCCCCCAACCTTTATGTCACTTGTAGAGGAATTGTATTTTTATTTCTATTTCTAGCCAATTACAACTTATAGTGCTTGTGGGCTCTAAAATACATTACCAATGGCTATAAATGCCCTCCCCCAAGCCCTGAGGGGTCAAAGAGCAATGAGCAAAGATGTAGAAAACCATAATGGACATAGAATTAGAACAACTAAGGACAGAGTTAAGGGGTTACCTTGTAGATCAAATGAGCCTTCGATTGTACTGTACTTGCATCACTCCCCAGGTTAAAATATGTGGAATATAAAAACCCTAACTGATACATTATCAGTAGGGAGCACAACATTTTTCTAACATATATGTATTTTATATAGTAAAATTCATGGAGTCAATAAGGTGATTGCATTCCAAGTAGAGCATGACAGTTTAAAGGTGCTCTTATATTAAGGACCCAAGTGAACTAAGTTTTACAGTGCCCTCAATGTTCAATGGATGTCACCCAACAAGCAGTCACATGGTCCCAATGCCCGAAGATCTGTGGCACTCGGGTGCCTCGGAACATTACAGCAGTGGAAGAGTTGATGTTCTTGAAAGGTATAGGGGCTTATTTTGTAAGGTGCAACTGCGCCAATATGGCCTTATCGCATGGAAAGCCCTCTTGACCTTCAGATCAATGTTATCGCAGCATACAAAATAAGACCCCATAGTAGGGGATAACTAGATGATTGACAATGGGGGTATAGGTGGAATTATCAATCATGTTTGTTCAACACAGTAAGGTAATCAAAATGTATTTACATATATTTCATGTCTGAGAGCCAATTATAAAGCAAAGGATTATGGAAAGATTAGGGCAGTACTACTTACCATAATCATAAAGTGACGATGCTCATAATTAAAGAAACATTTGCACTTACAATTTATACTTGTCTGGGAGCGGTATCAGACAAGGATCACCTAGTTTTAGCATAATATCTATCACCTTACCAAATTAAATGTCACCGTTTTATTCTCATTCTGCATGATTAGGTGACTCAGCTCTCCTAGCCACAAAACAATCTTTTTTAAATCGTGTTTGAAAAATACCGGTTTTGTTTGTGCATTAATTTTTGTTGCATTTCACATTTGTTTTTCCTACTTAATTAAATAATAATATTGGTTAAAGGTGCAATCTCAAAATGTACTCATGACAATGAGATACCTAATAAGATCAAATTTGGTGGTTGAAGACCTAAAAAAAAAGACAAACGTTTATAAAAAAAACAAAGCTAAAAGACTTGCACTTTTTCATTATCGCTTACAGTAGCTGTTAACTTTGTTGTAGCACCTTAGTTATAAATAATCAGATACATACACACCCCCTGCATGTCAAATATGCAACTTAGACAAAATCCCATTCTAACGTTTCCATGTTCACATACATTACCAGGCAATCATTCAAAGTTTACATATTTACAGTTGATTTTCTTAAGGTGTCCATCACCTACTGAACTACAGGTTTAATTTATTAAACACATTCTGACACTACTGGACTGGATTGTACTTTAAAAACTACAGTATGTGGTTAACAAAAAAACAACGGAAAGAATGTGTTTTTTCTGAAGGTCTCAAAATGTTCCTTCCTTTTTAGTTTCAATGGTGTTTCTGAAACAGGCATTGTAAGTAAATGTTATTTGCTCCACCCATTGATTAAATAATAAGATTATGGACACCCTCTCAGGGGGTTATTTATCAAAGTCTGCAAAACTGGGGTAAGACACACCTGGAATGTTTTGCATTAAAAAATATGATGCTGTTTTTTTTCTGCCCCATTTACATTATGCAGCCAGGAGACCTGAATAAATAACCCCCACAATGCCTGAGAACCAGATTGGAAACAGGACAATTATAAGAAAGCTATTAGACAAAGATAAGGACAGTAAGACCCACCCTAAAGTCCAAGTTACGGGGTTTACAATTATTGTGACGAAAAACTTAAAAACAAAAATATTTCATATACAGTATGTATTAAATATATTACTTTCATTCATTCAATTCTGTCCTGGATTGGATTGCACTTTTAAAACGCCACTGCTAATTAAGTCCACCACCAGGTTTGCTGGGATTCGAGTATAGCTCAGGCTCCTGGAAAGTTGTTGAGCAGGGAGGGAGGGCCGCAGTTTGTTGAGCAGGCCGCCCTGTTTAATACAAGTGTAGCACGTGACATTATTCCCAGAGATAACACAATCTATTCCATTATAACGCAGAATGTTACCCTTTCCATAGGATACTGCACCGACACACTTTATTCGAGCAAATACCCGGTATGTACCTGGCAGATACCTGGAATGCGCCACTCCTCACCTCTGACAAGCCCCGTTGCATTTGCCTTCCCAGCCTGGGTTCATGCCTGGCTGACGGGCGGCTGATCTGTTAAATGATAATGATTAGGATTTAATAGGCTGCAATGCTTCGCGTGTCTACCAGATGGCATAAATTCATGAATTTTAATGCAGTATATATATATATACTGTGCAGTATTGCAGCCAGCGGGAATAAAATGCTTCAATCCCTGCTTTGAAAATAACCCAATGCACTCGGGCAGAAAACAGTCACAAACCTCAATACACCCGGGTATACCCGAATTCGTGGGACTAGCCAAGCTCGAATAAAGTGTGTCGCCAGTGTATGTTGGTGCAGAATATCACATTCACAACATATCTCCCTATTATGCACCAGAGGGAACAATGAGGCCTGCTACATGGGTGTAGGAATAGGGGCCCAGTTATTTCAGGCGTTGGTTTTCTTCATCTTCTTATGTGGTAGCAATCGAGAGGGACTAGCAAGATATTGCAGAAGTGCTCATGATCAGCTATTTTGGTAATCCTGCTGTCCGAACGCGAAAGTGGGGTGCTGAGTGAGACGCCGAGACGCAATGCTGTGGATACCCATCTGTTAGAGTTTTCCTTTACTCTATGTGAGTTTAAGATTGTCTTTTATCTATACTATATAAATATATATTTTCACATATATATCTTTCTGTGTTATTTATTCATTGTGTGTGATATATTCACCGCATTCGTGGGGAGGAACACACACCTACTCACTACCCATCCAGAAACAGAAAGTCTGTCTATGAGCTCTAAAGGACACACTAACAGCAAAAAATACCTAATCCATGATTATGTCAATTGTAAAAAGGAACTCCTTGAGAAAGACCAGTTGTTGCTTGAAACGATTGGGAGGTCTCTTTTTTGTTTGTGGATCAGTATCCGTTTTATGTAGTCCATTAAAAGTTTTTTGTCACTTTTTTGCTGGTGAGTTTTAGTTTTTGTCACGAGCGGCTGGTCTTCTGATTATTCTATTTTTGTTATGCCCACTACCGTCACCTGACTGCATGATCAAGGATAAACTAAGTGGTGAAGAACACTCACCTGCCCTTCACCTACCACTTGACTGCAAAATCCAGGGAGAACAGAGAGGACTTGAGGGATATCCTTCAAGATACCTTTCACGGCACTTCATGCTCACATGACCATGTGGGTAGTGACATTGTCCATCCATAACTGTTACCATATCACCATCACTTGGACTTTCACTGTTACACTATGTATGCATTTTTATTTATTTATATTTTCCATATGATCTGCCCTCCCCGAACTTCATCTTAACTCATCAGCTACAACATATCCTTATATTACTAAGGAAACATTACCTATTATCTATTTTTATAGTTTACAGCTTCTAACTGCTGTGAAAATTGGCAACAAATTATCACAAACAGTGTTACAATATCCTGCAATGCTGGGAAGGTGTGTTTAAGACTGCTATAGAAATCAAAAGATGGTCAGTATATTAAAACTCATTAAAATGTTATTGAGTTGAAATTTAAAATTAAAAATATGGTAGCAAGTATTTTCTAATACTACAGAACTGATTTATTTAAAAAAACACACACGTATGATATTGCTTGGATTGCTCCTTTAAACCCAGCTAAACAAAACAAGAGCACAGTATTGTAATTGAAGAAAATATATGTCTAGAATTCTGAGTACCACCAAAAGTGCCAAATCATTATAGTTTTATCACAAGGACCTGTGTGTGCTTACAGACGTGTTTAATATTGTGGTGACAAATCACATTAGTACACATAGTACATTAAAAGCACCAGTTATTGCCTTTTGGACTAAAGCAATCAAACAATAAATTAAGGAACTATGTTGAATCTGCCTATGTGGGTTACAAACCCTGCCCATATCCAAGTGGCCCATTATAAGTGGCATGACTACTGAACAACTGAAGTTTAAAAGGAAGGAACTCTTACCCTAATGGATCTTATCCTTCTTCTCTCCTCAGGTAAAAACCATCTCTAAATCATCATTGAAGCCTTTGCTGTGTGTATTATATAGTATATGCAAGTGATCCAATGCTAGGTAAAAACCATCTCTAAATCATCATTGAAGCCTTTGCTGTGTGTATTATATAGTATATGCAAGTGATCCAATGCTAGGTAAAAACCATCTCTAAATCATCATTGAAGCCTTTGCTGTGTGTATTATATAATATATGCAAGTGATCCAATGCTAGGTAAAAACCATCTCAAAATCATCATTGAAGCCTTTGCTGTGTGTATTATATAGTATATGCAAGTGATCCAATGCTAGGTAAAAACCATCTCTGAATGCTGTTTTCTGTCTACCCCTAATCAAATTAAGTGTTACCACCTAGGCAGGGAACACCCTGTGTAGAAAACCATTTGTTTGAATGTGCCTCAGATGTGCTAATTAAGCAGACAGAACCACACTGTCAGGTGACTTTTTAGGCCTATATAAACCCAGTCAGAACAGCTAGTCTACCTGCAGCCCATATCCAAGTGGCCCATTATAAGTGGCATGACTACTGAACAACTGAAGTTTAAAAGGAAGTGGCCCATTATAAGTGGCATGATTACTGAACAACTGAAGTTTAAAAGGAAGTTCAAAAGAAGTGAGGAAGAAGTGGACACCCCATCTGGCCCTGATTCCTGCATTTGAACTACGCTGGAAAGGAGGATATAATCAATACCAGACTGCATCCTTACTGCTGTGATGCTGCCTTTACCATTTATATTTGCTGTGACTTCACTTCTTCTCAAATTATGCACTTCTTTTTACCAGCCTCAGTATGTCTCTAACTCTATTCATATATCTCCATCTCTCCTTCCTTCACCACTTCTCTGTTCACATGAACTCCTTTCTTACTTGCGTCCTCTGACACCATACAGCTATATCCCCTGCACTAAAACACACCCCTACAAATCATCCTCACACATCCTCTTTCTATCCATGCTTCTCCTCCTTGCTTCTGGGGATATCTCTCCCAATCCTGGTCCCTGTCTTATTCCTACATGCGCTCGTCCTCGCCTGCCAACTGCAACCTCTACTCCTTCTGGTGTCAACCCCTCCAACCTCATACCCATCCCCTGCCACCCTCCCTCCTCTCTCCCTTTCTCCTGTGCCCTTTGGAATGCTCGCTCCCTCTCTAACAAGTTCCTCTCTGTACATGACTTCTTTCTCTCTCACTCCCTGCTTCTCTTTGCTATAACTGAGACCTGGCTCACTCAGTCTGACTCTGCTCTGGAAGCTGCCCTCTCCTACGGTGGCCTTTCCTTCTCCCACACTCGCGCACTGATGGCAGGGGTGGAGGCGTGGGGTTCCTGCTCTCCTCTCTCTGTTGTTACCGAACCCTTCCTATTCCTCCCTCTCTTGCTTTTCCCTCCTTTGAGGCTCACACTGTCCAGATTTTCTCTCCTCTCCCTGTTCATGTGGTGGTCATCTATCGCCCACCTACCTCTACTCATCCCCCTTCTGCCTTTCTCTCTCACTTTGAATCCTGGCTCTGTTTCTTCCTCTCCTCAAACTCCCCTGTTCTTCTCCTTGGGGACTTCAATTGCCACATTGATGACCCCTCTCTCCCTTGGGCTTCCCGCTTTCTTTTTCTAACCTCTTCTTTTGGCCTTCAACAGTGGACTGCAGCCAGCACCCACAAGGATGGCCACTACTTAGACCTGGTTTTCACTAAGAACTTCTCTCTCTCCGATTTCTCCATTTCCCCTTTTCCTCTCTCTGACCATCATCTCATCTCATTCTCTCTATCTCGCTTCTCCCCTTCTCCACCTCCATCTACACCCCAGTTCTGCAGAAACCTGCGCTCTATTTACTTACCTGACTTTGAGTCCACTTTACGCTCCTCCCTCTCCTCTCTCAGCTCCGCTACAGACCCCGACAACCTGGTCAGGAACTACAACTCTGTCTTGTCCTCTATTGATCTACATGCCCCACTTTCTCTCTGCCGCACTCGCCCTTCTAACCCTAGACCCTGGCTAAACTCCCACACATGCATGCTGCGTTCCTCCACTCGTTCCTCTGAATGCCTCTGGAGGAAGTCTCACACTCTCGCAGACTTCCTTCACTACAAATTTATGCTATCCTGTTTCAACTCTGCCCTCTCGCAAGCTAAACAAGCCTACTTTTCTGCACTAATCAACATGCACAAGTCTAACCCACGCCGACTGTTCTCTGTCTTTGATACTCTACGCAAACCACCCTCAGCTGCCTCTCCTTCCTCCATCTCCGCTCAGGACTTTGCTGACTATTTTAAGGAAAAGGTGGAATCCATACGTCAGAACATCCCCTCTGTTTCTTCTTCCCATCCTACACCTCTTCCTAACTCTCCTCCTGCCTTCCTTGACTCTTTTTCCACTGTCTCAGCGGAGGATGTGTCGCTGTTGATCGCCACTTCTCACTCTACCACTTGCCCTCTTGACCCCATTCCCTCCCATCTCCTAAAACCTCTTGCTCCTACTATAATCCCTACACTCACACACATTTTTAACTCCTCCCTCTGCTCTGGAACCTTTCCATCCTCCTTCAAACATGCAACAGTCGTACCATTACTCAAAAACAGCAAGCTTGATCCTACCTGTCTTTCTAACTATCGACCTGTCTCCCTCCTGCCTTTTGCCTCTAAACTACTTGAACGTCTTGTATTCTCTCGCTTGCTCCATTTTCTCAACACCTATTCTCTCCTAGACCCTCTACAATCTGGCTTCTGCACTGCTCACTCCACGGAAACAGCCCTCACTAAAATAACTGACGAACTCCATGCTGCCAAATACAGAGGTCATTACACTCTGCTCATATTACTCGACCTCTCTGCAGCATTTGACACCGTGGACCACCCTCTTCTCCTTCACATTCTCCATACTCTTGGTATTCGGAACAAAGCTCTATCCTGGATCTCATCCTACCTCTCCCATCGTACTTTCAGTGTCTCTTCTGCTAACACCTCCTCCTCCTCCTCTATTTATCTCTCTGTGGGGGTACCCTAGGGCTCTGTCCTGGGACCTCTTCTCTTTTCTCTGTACACTCTCTAGGTGACCTAATAACATCTTTTGGGTTTAAATATCACCTCTATGCTGACGACACACAAATATACTTTTCAACACCTGACCTTACACCTGCTATACAGACCAAAGTTTCTGAATGTCTCTCTGCTATATCATCCTGGATGGCCCTCCGTTGCCTTAAACTCAACATGGCTAAAACAGAGCTCCTCATACTTCCTCCCAAACTTGGCCCTACTACCTCCTTCCACATTACTGTTGGAACTACGATCATCCACCCAGTAGCCCAAGCACACTGCCTAGGGGTCACACTCGACTCCTCTCTCACATTGGCCCCTCACATTCAAAACATTTCTAAAACCTGTCGCTTTTTCCTCCGCAATATCACAAAGATCCGCCCTTTCCTCTGTTGCTCGACTGCTAAAACTCTGACTCAGGCCCTCATTCTCTCCCGTCTTGATTACTGTAACCTCCTGCTGTCCGGCCTTCCTGCCTCTCACCTGTCTCCCCTACAATCTATCCTAAATGCTGCTGCCAGAATCACTCTACTCTTTCCTAGATCTGTCTCAGCATCTCCCCTCATGAAATCCCTCTCCTGGCTTCCGATCAAATCCCGCATCTCACACTCCATTCTTCTCCTCACTTTTAAAGCTTTACACTCTTCTGCCCCTCCTTACATCGCAGCCCTAATTTCTCGCTATGCACCACCCCGACTCTTGCGTTCTGCTCAAGGATGTCTTCTTTCTACCCCCTTTTTATCTAAAGCCCTCTCCCGCCTTAAACCTTTTTCACTGACTGCCCCACACCTCTGGAATGCCCTTCCCCTCAGTACCCAACTAGCATCCTCTCTATCCACCTTTAAGACCCACCTTAAGACACACTTGCTTAAAGAAGCATATGAATAGCACTGTGAACATTCTGAACACATGATACATAAAGCTTGGCCCCCTGCAGACGTACTTACCAGAACTCCCTCCTACTGTCTCTGTACGTTCTCCCTACCTACCAATTAGATTGTAAGCTCCTCGGGGCAGGGACTCCTCTTCCTTAATGTTATGTGTGTCTAAAGCACTTATTCCCATGATCTGTTATTTATATTATCTGTTATTTATTAGATTACCACATGTATTACTACTGTGAAGCGCTATGTACATTAATGGCGCTATATAAATAAAGACATACAATACAATACAATATACAAAGCAATGTAAATAATGAGTGGTTGAACTACCTGACCACTAGCCATTAGGACATTAAGTGAATGCTGTGTTGATCATTAGTTGCAGTGGATTTAAGTTACCAGTGTTAAGCCCAATATCACTGTTAGGACCTAGAGTAAATTGCATAGCAGTGAAAAGGTTAAAGGAAATACAATCCTCTTACTGCATTGAAAATGTGCATGTGTGGAGGCGGAGACAAGTGACAGCAGATTGTTTATCTGCCTCAACAAATCACAATGACAGATGTAATCTTTCTACAGTGTGCTCAGCCCATTGTGTTGCCATTTGGCCTAAATTTCCTCCTAGTCAACACTTAAAAGACCAAGATTAAAGACACAGGGTTCCTTTGTTATATAATAATTATAAAGCTGTAGTTCTCAGCCTTATTTGCATGGAGACACCTCCCAATTTATATTTAAAATACAAGAGACACCAATATACTTTTATGGCATAGTTCTCAATGTTAGAGCTATGCTAGATAATCAATTCAGATTCTTTTTTTACTGTAAATTCAAATGCCTTGTCCTACATTTTTTTGTTTTATAGATAAAAGTCCATTTTTTGTGAGCATTCTTCTAAATATGATCGTGCTCTATACATTTCTGTGACACACCTAGCTTAGGGATCTGACATATTAGGTGTCATGGGTGTGGAGATTGACTATGCTACAGTATAGAACAAGATGTGAAAAGAAAATCAGCTGGCAACCCCGACCCTGAACCTTTCAGGGATCATTCGTAAAGTCAATATTGTAATGTACTGCAATTGCTTCTAAATATGAAATATAGGCATGTGCAATGAAATTAGTGTGAAGAACACCAGCAAATAAATCAAATGCATTGAAAAGAATCATAACTAACTGAACAGAAAAGAATTGCAGTTGTTGTAACAGAAATAATGTTGCCTGGTGTAAACAAAAATAAATGACTATTTCTACCATCTCACTTAAAATGCTTAAATATTACAAAGTGTGATAGCTACATTACAAGGTGATCACATCATTCACATCACTGCAAGACATCCTGCACTGTCATTTTAAATTGTATGCAACCTTGAAAGAAAGGGCATCGTTTTGTAAATGGAATAATATATTTGTACAGTATATCAAGACATTGTGGTTTGTAAAAAATATATATATATATTGCAGAAAATTAAAAAAAAAACAGAACATTGTTTACACCTTTTACATACAGTATTTAAGCTGGACTCAGTAAATCTGGTGTATCAAAGTCTCCCGGATGCAAAAATGGGGCAAAACCAAAGGAGAAAGAAACTACACCACATTTACCAAGGCAAAGAGGCCACTGGGATTTTCTTTTCTTTGATACATTGGGTGCCCTTTTTTGCCCCACTTTTGCAGCAGGGAGACTTTGATACATCAGCCCCATAATGTTTAAGTCAAGTGCTACATGCCCCCATGTACAATCTCGCCTTACTTTTCTACTTTTCAACTCAAATGGGTGATGGATGGTGCGATGCACATGTGAGTAATATACTCTGCTATCACGAAGGCAGCAGAGCAGGTGTATGCCGGGGGGCTGTCAGTTCTTTTCTATGCAGGAAGACATTCTTCCTGTGCCTATACACTGACAGCTCAGCTATACAGCTTTGTAGCACTTCAACCTTGTGAAACGGCTTCTTTTACTATCTCTGCACCCTGCCCTCCCTTTCTACCACCTGGCAATTTCCATCGTGCAGCCTTGTAAATATGCTCCCACAACCCTAACTGCCTTGAATATAACCCCATTGGATGCTGAAAGCTTCTTCCACGAAGATAATTAATTATGCACCTCCCCCCTTTCTTCCTCCAACACAACCTTACATTGGCATTGCACACCATAAGGACTGCAAAATATCGATTCAATAGATCGATGAGCTTCAAATACCATGTTTTTTGGTTGTAATTTCCATTCCAAATATTATGGCATATTTTATTCTGCTTTTGTCCACTTAGTAAATATATGCTGGGTATTCAACAGAATATTGCACCAACTTTAATATAGAAGATTTTTTTAGTAAGTGAATAAGAGGGTAATGTACAAGAATATTTATGTTTGGGGCCCTACATACAGTACCAGCAGGTTTCCACAGCATCTGATCGCTTTACACGACCAGGTCCTGCTGGTTTGCTATCTGCGAGCTACGCTTGCTTTGTGCAATCACCTCAGTATCTTTTACATCCCTCACTGGCTATTACAGATCCACTTTATTCTCTTACCTTTTCCTGGGCTCGGCTGAGCCTTTTCTGGACGTTTTTGGCGAAAACGCCTGATTTCATGTCAGCCATAGCTGCTGGTCCAGGGAGCCAAGTGAGAGGAGTCAGATGGAGCCAGGAGGCTGAGAGAGAATGAGAAGGAGGGGAGGGGAAGAGGCGGAGCCCGGGGAGGATGAGAGAGAAAATGAGAGGGTAAGAGAAGAGAAAGGGACAGGGGATAATGTACACTGAGAGAGAGACAGGGAGACAGAGAGACAGAGAGACACAGAGAGAGATCTTTCTAGTTAAGCAAGGTTATTTATAGATACAACGTAATCTTATGTGCTGTATTTTCAAACATTAGATTCCGGTGTAAGTATTTTGTAAATGAAATGAGATGAAGATTTCAAATGTAGATACAAATCCTTCAGCATAGTATATGCCTGTGACAGTCACAGGTGCCAGCTCCCCATCGTGTGATGTGAATGGCGTGTGTATTTTTTGTATCTAAAAGCGCAGGAGGTTGTTGCTGTCCAGGGTGCTGAACTGTGCACCGTTAAGGCTGTGCAGGGGTTTCACATCTTAAATCAGCAGCACGATCAAGGAGAAAACATTTCCTCCTCTGGATTTAATAAATGTAAAATACTGGTTTTGCCTCAAGTGTCAGACTGAAAAGTTATAGACCTGACTGAGTCACCTGGAAAGACGGAATCACACATGTACATGGTCCTGCTTATTCTGTATTCTTAATAGCAAATTAAAATGATCCTACTTAAATAATTTTGATGGATTTTATTACCTAAAATCTGAACAATATGTCAACTGAATACTAAAACTTGTTCCAAAAAACGTTCTGATATATTACATTCGTAATGTTTGTCGGAGGGCAGATACAGTAAAAGGTTTTCTAGCAAGTCAGTGAGAGAGGTGTTTAATGTATGTACATATGCACATGTACTTCTGGAGAGTTATAATGGGTTGTGACATTGATTCACTAATATATTAGTCAATGCTCATGTTAAAAAAATAACAGAATGTGTGTTGAATGAGGAAAAGGGTTTTGTAGATTCTCTGTAGGCATTTATCTATCATTTATATATTTTTAAAGTACTGTATTGTAATGAAAATATTGTTTTTTAAATTGGACGATCATTTGAATAATTATGTTAGCAAGGGCTTTGAACAGAGAACATGCATATTGTATGTATGTTTAACTTATGTGTATTTTAATATATATATTATATACCAGTCAAGAAACCAGACACTCCCATATGTGTAGATAAAGGGGATGTATAGGGTTCAGGCCATTCTGGTACCAGCAAAGCAGCACATCTGATACGAGACAACAGGACAGGCACTCCAAGACCCAAAGGTGAAATGTATTCCTCAACATTTCGGTGGAGCCTTTATCAAGAGCTGAAACGTTGAGGAATAAATTTCACCTTCGGATATTGGAGTGCCGTGTGTGTGTGTGTGTGTGTGTGTGTGTGTGTGTGTGTGTGTGTGTGTGTGTGTGTGTGTGTGTGTGTGTGTGTGTGTGTGTGTGTGTGTGTGTGTGTGTGTGTGTGTGTGTGTGTCATTGTAACATCGCCAGAAGAAGAGATCAGTGTATCTCAAAAGCTCGCACAAATAAAAGCATTTCGTTAGCCACAGAACGGTATCATCTATTTATTTTTTGATTATTGAAGCTCGGCTAACACGGTACTGATACCTCTACATATATATTATTTTGCTCAGACATAGAGTTAAATAGAGTAAAGCATTTTTGTAATCTCTCTTTTTGCTACTTGAAATAACATCCCTGGACACCCGCAGATATATATGTGTGTTAATTAGGTAGCAAACATCCAAAAATATCTCTTCTTACAGCACTTACACTTCACTCCCACACACAGTGAAAGTATGACTGAGTAATCAGTGATACCACATGCTACATGGTAGAGATATTCCTGCTGTCTCTGACTTAGCCCTGCTGTGTACTGTATGCTAAGGTGTAAAATATAGTCTGCAACTCCCTTTTTCTAAAGAACATATTCATTTTTATTTAGAATATTCCTCTAACAGGACTGAATTGTTTTCTTTGTCAGTTACTTTAGAATGATAAATATTAACATGTACTAAATCTATTGAATGATCAATATAGTTACTGTACATGATTCCCTTTTATCTGATTTATGCGAGGTGTCATGTGACCCTATGGGACCTATTCAACAAAGTGTGACAATAAACTTGTTGAGCAGTGTAGATGTGAAGGAATAGGAGCCAGCGTTCCTATGCAATGCTCACAGGGAACAACCATGCAGTACAAACAATGAATTGCTTCCAAATCATACAGCACAATGTAGTTATATCCTTGCCACTAGTAACCCTTAAAGCCACTCTTTGTGGACTCCAACTAACCTCTGTATAAGGTATATTTTGTATGGGTGTCACAGGCCATGGGTAAAGTGCAAATAGGAAAAAGGAAACTCACAAGTCTCTTGAGATCCAGGTGCTGTAGGGCGTGCTCCTACCGGGTTGGTATACAATGCAGAAGTTTCTTGGGTGGCGGTGCAGCTGCCTTTGAAAAATCGTGGGACCAAAATTGCAAGTAAACTGGGTACAAAACGTTTATTTAGCACATAAAAAACAGCAACAGACAAACTCTGACGCGTTTCAGCCGCCAAGGACCTTTGACGCCTTCAAAGACAAAAGGTGGTGCTCTACACTCCTAATCACGTTAAATATCTAAGTGCAAAAAAATATATATAACAGATGTAGCGGAGACCCCTTACCCTGCCTTCGGTGTGGGGAACAGCTCTGCGAGATCGGGGAGAAGTGGCGGCAGCCATTTTGGACTTGGCATGCATGCGCAGTTGTGGTGGCCATCTTGGAATGGCTCCAACAGCAACCAGGGATTACAAGTCCCAGAATGCTTTGCAGGAAGAGGCGCGAGCGGCCATCTTGGATGTCCTCCCCGGGACCAGGAAGGATAGGCAGCAAGAGAAGAGGTAGTGTCCAGGGATCTAGTAAGCCCCTCGACAGGCCAGACCTTGCCCCCTAGGCACAAGCCAGCATTGAAAGTATTGTAGGGAAGGCCCCAGATATGGACCCTCCCATTAGACCTGTAGTAGCACTACTGTGCCCAAGGCACCCTCAGTACTTTGGGGGAACCACTCAGGGGGTTGTACTATTGCATCCGTGTATTGTACTGTACTGTTGTGTTCTACTGTTATTCCATGTATAGTAAAGACGAGTTATATATATATATATATATATATATATATATATATATATAGTGTGATATTATTATTACTTGTTGTATTTTGTCCTATGACGAGTTATCCTGCCCACGCTGGGATCCCTCATAGGTGGAGGAGCTGCACAGAGACAGAGAGCTCACCCCAGGCTCCCAGAAGCGGAGGCTCAGGCCTCCTGTGAGCATACAGGTACAGCAGCATGCGTAGTCACTCGCGGTTTTCCTTTAGCCATGGGGAAAGGGGGCTATACATATATCGGATAAGTGTAAAGTGAAAAAACTCTGAAGTGATCTCAAACAGTATGGTGATGTAAATAACCAATCAGTGTGAAACCGTTTCAGAGAGTTAATTATATAAAGTGCTAAAATACACAGATAATATATAAGAAGTGTGATCTTCCACTCAACCCTTTAAAAAGACTTGTGAACATATGAACACGTACTGTAGAACAAATGTGATTGTATGTTAACAGGTTTGAGCGAGGTGATTGATCATTTCACAAAATTATTTTTGACATTTAAATATTTTGATTCCATTAACACTGGGGCTGTAATGCTTACCTACAATGAAATTGAAATTATATTTTTTGCAAACACTTACAGGCTAAACTATGTATTTTTTTTTTTTAAATATTTCATGTTTTTACAGTGCTCTTTTAATCACCAATGAAAGTTACTTCCCTAGTCTCGAATGTTACAAATCGCATTATATTGTATGTCAAATAGGTAAACAATAGAACACAGTCCTGGGTATCAGTGCATCTGGATCTTGGTTGAAACAATGACAATATGTAGCCACTTCAATTCTGAGCCTGCTTGAGGTAGGACTATAGGAGCATCCGTGAGTATAAATGTAAAGTCACCATGATAAAGCTCATAACGTGGGTGATTAATGTGATGAATAATGTTCTCTCTGGCAGCTGAAGAAATTGTATGTCAAAATCCTATAACTTGTGTTATGAAAAATGTATGCAAATGTGGTGTATTTTCATGCAATATTTCAGTACTGAACAATGTCATTTAATACAGTGGCCCTTATTCTTTAAGGTGTGAAAAGCGCAGATGATGTGCTATTGCAGGAAAAGCCCTATTAAAGTTAATGGGGCTTTATATGCGATAGCACATCATCTGCGAGTACCACACCTTACAGAATAAGGGCCAGTGAGTTTACACTTTATTGCTACTTATTGCCTGTAAATATGAATTTATTTTTCAAATTACAATTCACAATTTAATTAGAATCCCCATATGAATGTTTCAATGCTTACATTGTGAGTTAAAATGTATCGGTATTGCATTCTTCAACAGTAGCAACCATATAGTGCTTTAATAGTCTCACATGAAGAAAGCTATTAAATTAGGACAGTTCAATGTAACTCATAAAAAAATATTTAGTAAATGTACTATTGTTTTCTACCTTTAAAGCAGCAGTTCAAGCAATATCTTACGTGTGTTTTTATTTAATAAATCAGTTCTGTATTATGAGAAAATAATTGTAGCATTTAAAAAAAATTAAAAAAATGTTTTAAAGACATTTTAATGTTTCTAATGTAGGAAGCATTTCCAAAGTGACAGCCCCTTCCCCTTCTGATTGGCTCTGGCTCTTGAGCCCTGCCCTCTCTCTAGCAGTGAACCAATTGTATCTAGTAACTGCCCAGTCAATCGTATTCTAGGAACTACATTTCCCAAAATGCTGTGCAAGAACTGAATTAAATAACCCTGAGCAAGCGATTGATTACAGAACAGATCGATCTGCAGCTGAGCTAATCACTTGTCAGTGTGCAGATTGTATTGATGCACGTTGTTTTTTTGTTTTTTTAAATGGCAGCTTGAACTGCAGCTTTAATAAACTGAAGTTACTGAACCATAGCGTAAATAAAGTCATCTGAATGTTAAGAAAGATTTTTTTTCTTTTTAATGATCAACATTAGAGTTCTTCATACAGATGTAGCAGATGTATTACATCCACCAGCGGGTACAATAATGCATTATCTCATTCCTTTTTTTGCACGCGGATAATTTGTTTTCAATGGTGGCTGTTCCCTCTGGCACATTGTGTGTCACAAAACAAAGCTCCAGTAGGAGCAATAATGGCTGCCTCATCTGTAGATGAAATGATAGTTGTACAGATCTTTCTAAACCTCCTAGGTTTCCTCTGCAAGTGTACTGCCCCGAGAAGAAATCTGCTGTGTGTGCGTTTGAAAGCTCTGTACACTATAATTTAATCTATGATGAACTTTAATTTTGGTGCCCTAAAAAGGTATCACAACGAGGGGGCGTGCCGATGATGTCATCCAAGACGGAGGGATAAGAGGAGAGCTCCAGAGACCCGCATGAATAAAACGAATTTAAACTAAATTTACCCCGAAAATTCAGACACCAAAAAATACAGGACAGACCCCTAAACAAGCAGGGATGTCCCAAAAACCGAAAAACCAGTCAGGACCTGGGGTTGCGAAGTTTTTCACCCCGTCAAAACAGAGCACCGAGGTCACCGCCAGAAAACAAGATGGCGCCTCCCCGCCCGGCGCACGAGCCACCAGGCCGGCTACAATAAGCCAAGTGAACCCTCCCGATATAATGACTGCAGAGCAAAGGATCACAAAGGCCTACCTTGAGGAACTCCACAGTAAACTGTACAGATCCCTGCAGTCCGACCTGAGAGAGGCAGTCGACGAACTGACACGAGACATAACAGGGCTCACCAAGCGGACCGCATCCCTGGAGGCCAGGTTAGAAGAGGCCCTCACTCATCAGAAGGAGTCGGATGAGGAAATCACCCGACTCGGAGCGGAGGTGAACGCACTCAAAGACGGTCTCGAGGACCAAGATAACCGGGACCGCCGCCAGAATATTAGACTGCGCGGGGTCCCGGAGGAGGTCCTTCCTAATCAGATCCGGGGATACCTCAAAGAATTCTTCACTACCGTCTGTGAAGGCCTGGACGAGAGAGAGCTCGAAATTGACAGAGCCCATCGCGCTCTAGGCCCGAGGTCCGAGGACCCCAACAGAAGAAGGGATGTAATCATCCGTCTACATAGCTACACGGCCAAAGAAAAAATTATGACTGCATGCCGCGAGAAAGACCCCATACAATACCAGGGGGAGGACATCCAAGTCTACACAGACCTGTCCAAAAAGACCGTGGAGAGACGCAAAGGATTACGCCCCTTAACTTTACTATTGCGAGAAAAGGGAATAAAATACAAATGGGGGTTTCCCTTCAGATTGACAATCCACCACAAGGGAAAATTCTATAATATCAGATACCCCGAAGACATGACCCCACTGGTCCAAGCCCTTGGATTAACCCCCCCTGCCTCCTGGGAAAACGAAGAACGCCACCCCCCGAACCAGGAACCTGAAGATCCCCCAGTCCGAGCATCGGTAAGACTCGTGGGACAACGCCACACGAACACGAAGTAGCGGCCCCTGTGAAAAGCTTCACCTCCACGACCATGGAGGCACCCGACGCTCCTTTCCAGCCCCCGACGACATCCCCCCTGTGACAAAGGGGAAAAAAGCCCAGAGGTACTCACCCGAGACGAAGGCAACCGCAACACGGATCGACCGACGACCACTGCATACCGACACAAGTGGCCAACAGGAACCTCGCGAGACTACGTCCCTTCCCGTCCGCGACCGGAGCACCATCCGTTCCTCCCCGGAGTGAAGGGAGAGGAGCCGCTGTGCCCACCGCTTGCTATTTCTATATCCGATTATTACCAGGCAAAGACCGGGACACAGACCAGCCGCGCAACTTGTGGACCTGATGACGATGCGGTCTTTGCCGGCGAGAAAAACTGAGCCTCCGAACTCTAAACCCTGAGGACTTCAGAACGAGGGTCGCTCACTGAACGGGTCTGTAACCCAGTTTAGCTTAATGGCCTAGTTGGACATCAGATGGTAGTCCAAATTAAAGTTAATAGGCCGTCATGTTAGAAATTTAGTTAATTATTGTTACTGTCACCCGTTGTGTAAAAGTTAATTGATAAATCAATCCCCCTGTTAAAACTACCCATCCCGCATTCCCCCCCCCCATACCCCCACCCTGGTCAATATAAGCTATATATCATAGTTTAACGGAGGAAGCCGCTTGCATGCTCCCCCCTGCGCCCCCCCGCTACCCCCCATACCCCTACCCCTACCCTTCCTCCCCTGCCTCAACTCATATCCCATAAAAAACTTGATATCTGAAGAAATTCAACCTATAGGCTCACTGATCTGAAGCCCCAAAGTAAGAACGCTTCACTGAACAAGAATGGATATGATTGTCCCTGACAAAACAGGGTAGCAATGTAATAACAATATGCACCAGAGTTTAGAAGCTGTATATATACTCCCTCCCTACCCCCCCTACCACTTCCCCCCCCCATGCCTTCCCCCCCTATGCCTACCCCCCTACCCATACCCCCCCCCCAATCATCACGGCCCCCCCACCCCCCCACCCCCCCCACTCACCGTGCTATCTTGCTACCGTCCCCTCCCCCCCCTTCCCCTCGCCCCCCTTCCCCTTGCCCTCCCCCTCCTCCCCCCCACCCCATCCCCCTCTACCTCCCTCCCAATGGTATAAAGATTTTAAGATCTAGAGAGAAACTCCCCCCCTGATCAAAAAGTGGATATATCCCGACGTGAAACAATAGTAAATATGTGTACTGTTTTGCTAAATGTCAATCAAAGGGGTTACACTCATGATACCTATAGCACATTGATGTACAGACAGTCATGTTGACACGCTATACTGCAGAGGAGTACACATTGCAGAAAGTTCATGTATATGTCCCCCCCTCCCTCCCACCCTCCCATCCCTATTCCCCACCCCCCCACCCCTAGTCCCCCTCCCCCTTCCTCCCTCCTCCCCCGACCTCCCTACCCCCTCCACCCTTACTCTCCCACCCCCACGTCCCCCCCCCCCTCCCAGCTCCCCCTCTCCCCTCCACCCCACCCCTTCCCATTTCCCTCCTAAAGGGAAACAATAGTAAATACGTGGAATGTAATGCTAAATGTCAATTGAAAGGGTCACACTCATGAACTCAATAGCCCATTGAGGTAAAGGTTGTTATTTTGGTACTCTATACCACTGAGGAATACACATTGCAGAAAGTATGTATTAGACAAATGAGCCATGTACATGTACTCCCCTTGCCCCCCTTCCCCCCCCACCCCCTACCCCCTCCCCACCCCCCTCCTTCCCCACCCCCACTCCCCCCCATTCCCCCCCTCCTCCCCTCCCACCCCCAAAAACCCTCCCACCCCCATCCCCTCCCCCCCCTCCTCTCCCCCTCCCTTTCCGCCCCCTCTACCCCCCTCCCCCTTCCCCCCCTAGCCCCCTATCCCTAATCAGAATGATGGAAGTCCCTGAAGAGGCACTGACCCTAGATTCAAAGATATCCATGGTTATATGCTACATAGCAGAAGATGTAAATAATGATAAAGAGATATGTTCGACTACTGCTACTTCTCTCCTGAGACCACGACAAAGGAAAATGCACAGAGTCATAAATGTTGAATGTTCTCTCATTAAAGTAATAGGTAAATCAAGAATGTATAAATGGGGCCACCACTTCCCAGGTAAATCCTACCAAAAAGAACACTCTCCCCCCTCTTCCCTCCCACCTACCCCTCCCCCCCAGTTGGTTCTCAGGTGGTACCAGTGGGTGTCCAGTGGTCCTTGGGTGGGCCCCGTGGGCATCCGGGGATCCTCGGGTGGTCCCCGCAGGCGTAAGGTAGCAATGTGATGACCCACATACACCCGCGGTGAACACACGTAGACTCTATTGGGGACCGTGGGGACCACCTGTAGGCCCACAGAGCAAAGCAGGGACCACCCAGAGTAACACAGACACCCGTGCGTACACGTCAAGACCACCCTGGAACACCCGTCGGACTGGGGTATTAATTATGTGTGTCAATAAATAAATAATGGTTTTATGTGGGGGCACAGATGGTTGGTTGCTAGTGCATTACATATTGTAATGTTTATTGGGGGCCTAGGAGGTGGGTTGTTGGGTGTGTGTGTGTTTGTTTTTATTGTGGGTAGCGGGGTGGGTGAAGGGGGTATTAGCCCCAAGAATGTGTGTTTAGGCCTACCGAGAGGGTAGCGAGTGGGGTTAACCCCTTCACTGCCTTAGCGGTTAGCCGCTAAGGTGATGAAGTGAGCTGTAAATACACTTTTCCAGCATGGGATTCATGCCGGGGGTCTCTGGTGCTGGTATTAATGGGAATCCTATGCAGGAAAAAGGCCCCCAAAAATTGTATGTCCTGTATTGCCGCTCATCGAAGCTTCTCCCCACCAATCTGCCAACTTTTTCTGGCGTTTGGATTTGGGGAGAAATCACCATTTTAGGGCCACGATAGACGGCAATAGGCAGCGATCGCCAACTCACGGCTACTAGAATCACGCGTGTTTATGAACATTCTGAAAAGTGTCGATAACTGGCTTATCGCCGCTCAGTCGGCGATTTGATTTTGTTCAAAAGTTTTTTCGGCGATTCAGGCATTTATCGCCCACTTATCAACGCTTACTGAATCAGAGTAGACATTTTTGCCGTTAAGTGGTCAATAAGTGCCTTATCAACGCTTACTGCATGAGGCCCTTAGACTTTTCTTTATTATAATAAAAAAACTCCTCAGCCTTATATCTGGCTAGAGTAACCCCCAAACCGTTATACTAGGTTTAAGGGGTCTGGGCTAACACTGAGCATCCCCTTATTACACTGGAGACCCCGGTACAGGTCTAGGGATACTTTACCCCCCGGTGCCCCATTTAACCCTCTGGTCTGTGCTGAAGCAGGCAGACTATCGGTGAGCTGCAACAACGCTTTCATGTAGGGTTTGGACCGGAGCACTGCTCTTCAATGTAGCCGGGAATCTAACCTGAATCCCGGGTAAATTTTTGGGGTCTCCAGTAAATTTGGAACCCCGCTACATAGCTGCAATCTGAAAGAAGTTTCTCCGTCAAACCTACCCTGAAACTCACAGCCTGGTTGTCTCCACTTGCGATCACTCCTGGAAAGGGTAAAACATAAAAAATTACAATTGTCGCATATTTTATTACATGGTACAGTAATGCATGCACAATACACGGGTCCAAGAACTGACACTCTAGGACCCCAAAACACAGTTCAGGGGCAACCAAGTTGGCTTAACCTTTAATATAAAGCCTGGTTACCCCCTCACCATCACAGTCCGGCGAAAGCATCTAAAGCCAGTGACCATTGGGGATCGCCAAGCAGCTGGCTTGCTTGATTCCAGGGCCACTGTCACTCTGGTCCGACCTGATATGGTGAGAACAGAAGATCTGCTCCCAGGAACAGAGATGCAGGTGACCATGCCAGATGGGGGCCCTAGGTTCATCCAGGTTGCCCGGGTCTCTCTTGATTGGGGTGCCGGTCTAGGCATGAGGGAGGTGGGTGTGTTACCTGGGTTGGATACTGAGGTGCTCCTCGGTAACGACCTAGGGCATCGTATTTGTTCTTTTGCTGAGGAAGCTGCTCCGGTTGCAGCAATCACAAGGAGCAAGAGCAGGGCACTTGCCCAGCCAGGGGAGCCTTTGGTGCCCCCGCCACCTGAGGATCTTGCCATCCCTCTGCATTTGGAACCAAATGCCAGAGGTCCAGAGGTTTCTGATGAGGAGACCAGACAGGTAAGACAGACAGTCACGACATTGTACTGACTTCCTTTTGCATGTTTCCCAATCCCCTGACTTAGTGACTGAGGGGGAATGGGCAGAGCTAGGGGCACAGTTTAGAGAATCGGTGCAGTCCGATCCAGCATAGAGGGCATGAGACTTTGGGCATCCGAGCCTGCCTTTGAGAGTGGGTCGGCTCGGTTCTTATGGCACCGAGTGCTCTTTTAGAGAGAGCAGGATTCTACTGCTCCAGATAGTGTGTGGACTGGTAGGAGACAGTTAGTGGTACCCAGGGAGTAAAGGCAGCAGTTATTGCAGGTAGTCCACTCCATTCCACTAGCGGAGCATCAGGGGTCACTCGCACGAGAGCCCGGTTGCTGCAGTGTTTCTACTGGCCAGGTGCATCAAGGGCAGTGGCACAGTTTTGCCGGTCCTGTGATGCCTGCCAGTGAGTAGGTAAGGCAGGTGATCATGTGAAGGCACCGCTGAACCCAATACCGGTAATAGGGGAACCCCCCCCAGAAAGTAGCCATAGATATACAGATGCAGCGGCCGTTATTGAAACACTTCACGTGGTGTACACCTCGGAATACCCATGTCATGGCGCGGGATTTCTTCCAACCACACCGCCTTAAGACACGAGTGCAGGCGAGTGCAGAAAATGGCATTTTAGAGTTCTGTTTTTTAAACACTTGAAATTGACAAAGTAGCACAATAGCACAGTACTGTACACATTACAATTCATTAATTTCATTGCATTTAATTGCACACAATCCATGAAATTCAAACAAAGCAGCCACGTGGAGTATAGCAGCGCACACGAAAACGGCACCGTGATTTGTTTCAATAACGGCCGCTGCATATGTAAAATAAGTTGGGTTCTCAGGTTTTCAGGCATACATATAGAATTTGGTTATAGAGTGGAGAATCTTCAACTTGGTTGATGTTAAATGATTCAGGATTCTGCATATACATTTCTGATGCTGGTTTATATACCATTATATATTGACAAAGTTGAGACATTAGGGGGTCTGATGTAACAGCATTAGGGTCAAAGAAGCCATTTTGTTTGACTATTTTAGTCCGCCATCTTGTCTTGTCTTTATAAGTTTATATGTCATCTTTAAATGTGAAGAAATCTGTGTGAACGAACGTGTGAAAAAGAGAATGGAATGTTTTCGCTACTAGCTGATTTTATTGATCTTTCCTCATCCAATCAGCTCCAAATGAAAGTGTAAACAGGCCAGAAGTTATGAGAAGCCTTGTTAGCAGTCTCAGATTCTTGCAATGAAACTGTTTCTCATACTCATATACCAGGTGGCAGAACAGAAATATCACATTTAACCCCATAATGATTTTTAGCTTACGTACATTTATCCAGTATTATTATGTATTACAAGATTATGTCATTTTAGTTGATGCACACTTGCATCATTTGTTATGTATTACAAACTTACATCAGTTCTAATATTGTTATTTATTACAAAATGATGTCATATTTAGTGACGTGGAAGCCCCCCCATAAAGGGGTGGAGCTTTAGTTTTTAGGGTATAAATATATGGCAAGTAGAAAGGACTCCTCCGTCGGGGGAAACAGTGATGCACAGCCGTCGCAATAAACTGAAGGAGGTTGATCTGGTGATTGGTAAACCTTATTGAAGTGCAGTGCTGACGGATCTTCTTCTGACGCGTTTCAGCCTATGAGGTCTTTGACAAATTCTGTTTCTCTATATAAATATATGGCATAAAGTGTTATCTGGGGGAGTGCTTTTTCTTTTGAAGCTGTCTCCACTGTGTGCACTCTGAATAAACTCATTTGATAACTGAATTTTTGTTGTAACATTTTTACAGCTTTTACAATATATATATTTATGTGTGGCTTTTAAACACCTGAAATTGACACAGTAGCACAGTACTGTACACGTTACAATTTATTCATTTCATTGCATTTAATTGCACACAATCCATGAAATTCAAACAAAGCAACCGCGATAAACACGTGTGCCCGGGGCGATTGGCTGCGTTAATCCCGTGTGGAGTCCAGCAGCGCATACGAAAACAGCGCCGTGATTTGTTCGAATAACGGCCGCTGCATCTGTAGTGGAACCTCTGATGATCCCTAGCTGGTCTTGCAAGCATTACATACTCACAGTGGTGGATTTTGCAACCAGGTACCCTGAGGCTGTGGCGTGGCCACCATTGAGGCAAAGGCAGTAGCCAAAGCATTGTTAGTTATTTTCTGTAGAGTAGGATTCCCTAGTGAGATTTTAACTGACCAGAATCACAATTCATGTCAGAATTGTTTTTTGTTTTTTTTTAAACTCAATTTTTATTAAAAATTTTCAGGAGAGGAGGAAATGGAGAAAATAAAAGATGGGGGGGGAAGGGTGCAAAAATTAAAGACGGGGGGAAAGAACACATCCAGTTAGAATTCTACCAAACAAACATGTCAGAATTGTTAGTGTCTCTGGGATGCGTGCGGGGTGAAACACCAGTTTACGACCCCTTACCACCCCCAGACAAACGGTTTATGTAGAGGTTCAATTGTACCTTGAAGCAGATGCATTGGGCATTCATAGAGGCTGAAGGAAAAGACTGGGAGATTCACCTGCAGCTCTTGCTGTTTGCATATGAGAGATACCGCAAGACTCTAATGGCTTCTCTCCCTTCGAGCTTTTATATGGTCACAGGGTATGGGGACCCCTTATACTGTTAAAGATGGGAAGGACAGACTACCAATACTGATGCTTCTGCTCTGAAGTACTGTATGTGGTAGATCACAGGACCGGTTGGAAATGCTTATGGGGTGGGCACAGACTAACCTCAGGGAGGCTCAGACCCAGAAGAAGACTTGGTACGACCAGCATGCCCGTAGCAGATAATTAATCCCTGGGCAGCAAGGGCTTGTTCTGAAGCCCACTCAGCAGAACAAACTGATGACTGCCTGGTCTGGTCCATATACGGTACTCAAGAGGATGAATGAGTGCAACTACGTTGTACAGTTAGATGGAGAGACAAGTAGAAATAGGACTTATATAAATATGCATAAGGAGTATTTTCAACCGTGTGTGGCATCAGTGATGGCTATCTGTAGCCCACCGATGGGGGACCCGGCGAGCAATGCTCTGCCTGACCTCCTAGGGGAATCAAAGTGGGGGGCACAGTAGAGCAGGTTGAGATAGGGTCTTAGCTCAGTGCACAGCAGAGAGTGCAGACAAAGGCTATGTTAGAGAAGCATAGGGTCCTGTTCACGGATAAGCCGGGCAGTACACATATTACTGATCACACAGTGATCACTGATAATCAGAGACCTCTGCATAAGCATGCCTATCGGGTATCTGCAGAGGTGAAAGGGAATATAGAGAGTGAAGTGGAAGAGATGGTGGCCCTAGAGGTAACTGTCCCGTCTCAGAGCCATTGGGCTTGTCCGGTAGTCATTGTGCCCATGAAGGACAGAACCACTCAGTTCTGTGTGGACTACCGGAGGCTCAATGCTCAGACAGTGTCAGATGCTTATCCCATGCCCCACATGGATGAGCTCTTTGATGAGCTTGCTGGGGCAAAGTATCTGACTACTATGGATTTGTCCAAGGGGTATTTGGAAATCCCTCTGACCCAGGAGGTTAGGGAGAAGTCAGCATTCATCACGCCAAGTGGCCTATATGAATTTTTAGTTATGACATTTGGTATGAAGAATGCCCCGGCTATCTTCCAACACCAGGTCAATAGGTTGCTGGAAGGAATGCAGAGTTTTGCACGGACATACATGGATGACATTGCTATGTTTAGTAATACATGGGAAACTCACTTAATACATGTAGCAGCAGTGCTAAAAAGGATCAGGGAAGCAGGGCTGACACTGAAACCTACAAAGTGTCTAGTGGGTATGACAGAAGTGTTGTACTTAGGGCACAGAGGGGGTGGAAGGCATGTGAACCCAGAAAAAGCTAAAGTAGAGGCTATAGTTCAGTGGTAAGTTCCTAGGACCAAGAAATAGGTCATGGCTTTTTTGGGCGCCGCTGGCTACTATAGGAAGTTTGTTCCCCAGTATAGTGCCATTGCCAAACCCCTGACTGACTTGACACAGAAACGACTCTCTGGTAGCCTGGTCTCCTGCCTGTTTCGGGCACAGAAGACAGTACTGGCTAATGCTCCCATCCTGGATGCACCTGATTACATGAAGAATTTCCTTGTGCAGACCGATGCCTCCGACTATGGTATCGGTGCTGTACCTAGCAAGGTGGGCGAGGAAGGGAGTGAAAACCCCCATTGTCTATCTGAATAGGAAACTGCTACCCAGGGAAGTTGCTTATGCCACAATTGAAAAAGAGTGCCTGTCCATAGTTTGGGCACTGAAAAAATTGCAGCCCTATTTGTATGGAAGGTCCTTT
Organism: Ascaphus truei; assembly: GCF_040206685.1. NCBI lineage: Eukaryota > Metazoa > Chordata > Amphibia > Anura > Ascaphidae > Ascaphus > Ascaphus truei. Next base: position 332,094,966 of record NC_134484.1, read on the forward strand.
ACTGTAATCACAGGTCAAAATCAATTGGCTACAACGGGTGTCGAGGGAGAATGGCAAGTTACTACGCTTGAGCCTTGCCCTTCAAGAATTTGACTTTACCATACAGCACAAGAATGGTACTGAGAATGGTAATGCAGATGGACTCTCCTGACAGGACATTCCCAGCTAGCCAAAAGCCTCAAGAACTTCCAGGTTTGCGGAGCTACCAGAAGAGGTGACTGCCATAGAGCCTTCATCTTGAGGGGGGAGATGTGACAGTGAGGGGGTAACCAGGCTCTCAATAAAGGTTTAAGCCCATTTGCTTACCTCTGATCCATGTATTGGTGTTCAAGAGTGTCAGCTCGAGCCCAACCATTATACATGCATAATGTGTAAATGTGCAACAATAAAGAATTGTTATGTTTTTGCCTTTCCAGGGATACAGCAAGCAGGGATTTCTAGGGTATGATTTTCAAGGGTTTTTTGCAGAGAAATGGTTGTCAGAATGTGTCTAGGTAGTTGGAGTCCAGAGTTGTTGGTTCCCCTAAAAATGTACCCGAGAACCATGCTTGGTTCTCGGATACATGTAGCCACAGTGTTCCGGCAATAACTCCCATTGAAAATGCTTGCGCGGCTCTCCGCTAAGGTTCCCTGCTTCTGCACAGCCCAGAAAGGAAAATGGGGCAAAGGGATGTAAAGTGTCCATGCAACTACGGTATGAGTGGTCCCAAGGTTAAGGGGGATACCCAGTTACTGCCCAGAACCTTTATTGGGGTTCATGGGCACTCCAACCATAATTATGATGTTGTGAGGGGACTCTTAGAGTCCAGTCCAAATCTATGAGATAGTGTGTGGTGAATATAGGCTAGTAGAAAATAAAGTGTAGCTTTCTATTCTATTTCCCATATCCAGAGACTTAGGACATATAAAAGTATATTTTATTAATAGTTGTTTAATATGGTATATACTGTTGTGCACTGTAAATGATCTGGGACTTTCAGAACCAAGGCTCTGACAGGTTACCAGGGCTACCAAGTTAGGTGCCAGCAAGTCTGCAGAACATCAGAGTTGAAAAGCACCAGAGGGTGCCTGAGGTGTGAAGACCATTTGGATAGCTGGGAAGGGCTCAAGTACCCACGTCCTGGGATAAATGTAAGTCGTCCAGGCTTCCATTTGTCTCACCAGACTTGGAGGAGCCTGACCCAGCGGGTGGCATCTGAATAGCAAGGGACTAAGGTGGCAAATTTGCGCATGTCCCTTGGAAGATTCAGATTCGGCATCGCTCTGATTGGCTAGTAAGAAAGTTCTCACGCTGTGATTGGCTGTAGTATGTTGTGAATGAACTCCAAAATACTATAAGAAAGCCCTCAGCCAATCAGTCAAGAAATTATCAGCGCCAGAACTGCGGCGGGCTTGTTGTATGTATTAAAAAGGGCTCTTGCACGAATAGCAAGGCACCGGCTTCAGAAAAATCTGCTTGGAAAATTTTCTAAATCCAGCTTTTCACGACCAAGTTCTCAGAATGGAATGTATCGGTCACGGTTGGGATTTTAACCTGACTCACAGACGCTTCAGCACTCAGCAGCACTGCAGAGGGACGTGTGTGTGTGGGGGGGGGGGGGGGGGTGTGTGTGTGTAAATATTCTGTGTAAGAGGGGTTAAGGCTGCACTCCACAAAAAAGAGAAAGATGCATACAATTTACCGGTGCTGCTGGTTCAAGGAAGTACCTGCCATAAACTCCAAAGTACACTGAGGAAAAGAAGGTCTAGTCACTTGATAAAGACCATAAGGTCGAAACGTTGTGTGGCACAATAAATCTTTCTTATTCAGAAATCCGTGGAGCGCTGGATCCCTTCTTTTCCTAAATATTCTGTGTGTCAGTGTACTTTGTCAGGATGGGAGAGTGAAAGAGAATGGATGGGGAAGTGGGAGAGAATGGATGGGTGGAGGGAGGATGGATGGGATAGTAAGAGGATGGATGGGGGAGTGAGGCTGGATAGAGGGGAGAGGATGAATAGGGGGTGGAGAGAGGATGGAGGAGAGTGTGTGAATGGGGGGGAGTGGGAGAGGATGATGGAGGTGTAGAGAGAGGGGGTAGAGAAGGGGGGGTGAGAGAGAAGAGAGGAGGAGAGAGGGGATGGAAGGAAGATAGGATGAGAAGGGGACTGAGAGGGAGAAACAGGGGGTAAAGGGAGGATGAGGATGAGGGCGAGAGGGAAGGGGCAGACATGGAGGAAGGAGAGAGGGATAGAGGGGGAGTGAGATGGAGAGTGTATGTTAGAGAGTGGAGGGCGAACTCGCTGGGGCCACAGCACATAAAGGGGGGAAGTATACACTCCCCCCACTCAACAACCTTGGCCCCAGTGGTGCCTCAGCTCTATAAATTGGTGTGATGGGAGCACAGTTTGTGGGACTCGACCAGGGCAAACTTAAGACTTTGTGGACATACATGAAGTTGTAGTGTACTTTTGGCTATTAAATAATCCTGTATCCATCCAACAAAGAATCCCAAACATTGAAAGTATATATATTTTCAGATTACTTTTCTGTTCAAGTTCACATTGATTATATCACACTACCGTAGGTTTTCTGTATAAAGAAGATTAATACAATAGAACTGCTCTTTTGCCTTCTTTTATTTGTTTTTTAACTACGTATATGCTTGCGCTGTATCTATCTATTTTTCATTACATTGCATAAACAAGGGTCAAAACCATGATATTGGCATCAAATATAAGTGACGGAGAGAAAAGACCAGGAATGTATGCATTAGAATGCAAAAAAGCATTTTAAATTTCATACAAAAATAAATGTTAGAGAAAATGCTTATGCAGTGAAGATGGATAACAGGGCACTGCAGTACAGTAATTGGTATGTATGGGTTTAGTATACTTCATTGTTCTCTGTTGGTATTTTGTAGTCATTTGGACCTCCAGATTATAACAAGGGGGTTACTCTACATTAACTGAGTATCCACAGCTACAGTACTACAGGGGGAGGGGTTTACTGTATAAGACAGGGGGAATTGAAGACGCGAGTCAGCTCTATGATTAAGGACAACGCCAGTCCGAAACGTGTCAGAGTGTGTCCCCCATACCATGTTTTTTCAATAAAAATCCATTTTTAATTAACACCTTGCTGGTCTCCCATTCCCACGAGCTGTGCACCGCTGGAATCTTCGGATCTCTTCTACAACTGTACTACAGCTGTATGTAATAGTGATTAATTAAGGGCATGATTCATTTAGGGTGCTCTAGTTTCTTTTTCCATGTATCTACCTGTTTGAGTTTTACCTTGTTACTAGAATACTGCTCAAGGATGTCTTCTCTCTACCCCTTTGGGATCTAAAGCCCTCCTCTGCCTTAAACCTTTCTCACTGACTGCCCCACACTTCTGGACTGCCCTTCCCCTCAATACCCGACTAGCACCCTATCTATCCACCTTTAAGACCCATCTTAAAACACACCTCCTTAACGAAGCATATGAGTAGCTCAGTGGCTGACACTATACACCTCATACATAAATTTTGGCCCCTTGCAGACACACTTACCAGAACACCTTCCCACTGTCTCTGTACGTTCCTCCTACTTACCAATTATATTGTAAGCTCTTTGGGGCAGGGACTTCTCTTCCTAAATGTCACTTTTATGCCTGAAAGTACTTCTTCCCAGTATGTGTTATTTGTTATTTATATGATTATCACGTGTGTTACTGATTACGATCTTGGTGGTTTACATGTTAACTTGCAAATGTGGCCATCAAAACATAGGGCTGACAACTCGCCCCCTATGTATGAGATTTCTGGAACAGAGGCTTAATATTAAGAATAGAGTTATGTCCCATAGTCCCAAACACTTCTCAACCTGTCAACATAAAAACCCAGATGGTCTGAAATTGATGGAACTGGAACACATCCCTCTGTCAGTTCTGGGAGGCGATAGATTCAGATCCTTCTGTACAAAGAACCTGAATGGATTTTAAAATTGAATAGTTTGCTTCCTCAGGGTTTGAATGAAAACATTGATACTAGTACTATAGTTTGCTAGGAAATGTCTCTTTTACAACAATCTTCTTGTTTTTGTGTTAATTCTAAAATACATACTATTTATGCAATAACTAGCAGTATACACTATGATTTTTCTTTGTGTTTGATTTCACATATCACGTGACACCATCCACGAAGTCTGCAAGCCAGTCCAGGTGCATATGATTGGATCATCCAATAAGGACTAGATGCCACCTACTTACTAGTGCATTTGGACATTTGCTTGAACTGTATCTTTAAGGCACCGGTTTATACTGTATCTATTTTCTGCATTGTTTCTTGCATACAGCAACAAAAGGAGAGGTCTCCTAGAATTGTTAATCAAATCTTTGTCGGAATTTCACCTGGTATCCTGCCATCTGTTCAGACAAGGCAGGTAAGATACAGACAGATATTGTACATACATAGAAAATATATGTCAGACTGGTTGCAATTTAACATCACAGTTTAGGATGGAATTACAGAATTCAATTCATACACATACTTATCCTATACTGTATTTGTATTTACAGTATTTTGATCCAGGGGAAGGCAAACAAAAAGCCCCAGTGAAACATCATCCAATGATTTCTCATAAGGAGAAAAAATTATTTCTTCCTAATTCTAATAATGGCAGATTTCTCCCTGAATCAACATCCTTCCCATGTTTACTTATTTGGTACAGTATATCACTGCATACCTTTTCTTTGTGGCTCATGAAATCTCCTTTCCTCCAACCTTAAGTGAAAAACCTGTGTCATTTGTACTGACCATGGGATGAGTAGTTATTTTTAAAGCTTCTTGTATTGTCCCTGAATATATTTGTGCTCTTCTCTGCACTTTTTCTAGTTCCAAAATGTATTTTTTATGGAGTGGTGCCCAAAACTGTACTCCATATTAAAGATGCGGTCTTATTAATTCTTTATAGAGGGGAATAATTATGTAACCACATTGGTTTAGACTTGTTACCCAAGGGTACAGACGGGAAAGTGTGCTTTTCTAACAATGTTTTAATGACTGACCATTTATTTTCTCCATTTTGTCCCTGCTAAAACATCACCCCAATGTATTCCTTGTAGATTATTCCTCGGTTTATTAAAATCTACCTTTCCAAAATATAAAGTCTTTGTTTAAACCAAGGCATATGGTTTTTGATAAAGTATTTCAAATGAGACCATGTTATGATCACTGTTTCCAAATATTTGCTGAATTTTTGTTATTACTTCTACATTGTTTAATTTTACCAAATCCAGGTTAAAAAGCTTGCAATCACACAGTAAAAAAATAATGAGAGTACAGTCGCCTTTTCTTTATGGACCCCAGTCTCTTGTCTGTTCCGTGAGCAATCAGCTGGTGCTCCTTTTGGTTTTTGCTCTGGCACTCGGGAAATGGAAACGCTGGGTGCTTTCCTGGTCTGTTAGGTTTGGAGAGGTATTTTGTAGCAGACTGGCGACCCCTGTTGGTTAGCAGTGGTCACTCCTCTGCTCTTCGATATCCTCCCCTATGCCCAACGGGCGTCCTGTTTGCTGTGATGACCTCCCAGATGTGACGTCAGAGTCCCAGAAGTAGGTCTTCCCTTCATGCGATCGGCTATGATCGGAGCTTGGGCGATCAGCTGATGTTGGTGTACATTTAATTTCATTATTTTAACAGGTGTCTTCCGAGGGATGTTCTTTGTCATGTTCCTATTTTGAGGTCTTTTTGCATCTTTTTTTACAATGGGTGGTAACAAATTAAACAGGAAGAAATTTTATCATGCATTATTTGGATGACTTTTTTTTTGTACTGTGGGCTCAAAACACACCTGAGTTTGCAAAAGGCTATTAATATATTTTCTATGGATTGCCAGAAAATTTCTTGTGGTCCTAGCTGCAGACTGTAGGACTGTGTAACAGGGACTTATCACTGTTGAGAAAAAACTGTCTCTAAATCCAGCAGTGTGCTGGTTAATTGCACAGGCAATCAACCAGACTCCACCTGGCTGATTAGGACTGTTAGAAAAAGCCTGATCTAAGAAACAGGAAGGAGATTTCCTTAGCCCACAACTGGACTGACCAGAAGAAAAACACAAACCGAACCACACCCACAAAACACCCCATGATGGTGGGGGTGCCTGAGCTTGGTATGTACCGAAAAGACTTCTTGCTATGATGACGAATGTGATCGGCAGGAGCAAGGAGCAGCAGCAAGAGTAGGAGCAGCAGATCACTGAATATTTACAGCAGTTAACGCAACTGCAAGAAAAGCCTGGTGGATACTGTGAAACTACTGAAAGTTCAAATAAAGAAGGAGACCCCGGTACCCCTGATGGAACAGAGTTATCCAAAGCAAAAAGGCAGAAAAAGGAAAAGAGGTTCTCCAATTACCATGGAAGGATCAGACATGTCCGCAGATACCACGGAGGAAAAGGGGGGCCGAGCTACCCTACAGCCTAGAACAAATGGAGAATTTGTCCCGCGGATGACAGAATATTCAGAGAGCCCAAGGCAGAAGTTGTGTACCCCAAAGAAGTGTATGTTTGGTGCTGACAGTGAGAAACCCTCAACCAACCATACCAGGGAAGAGGAGCCGGAAATAGTGAGTGACAATCCCTTGACCAGCCCTGAAGATGCCCTGCAAAATGCTAGGCATGACTGTGATCTGCTCCGTGAACAATTGAAATTGGAGAGGGAAGATAATGCTGAGCTACCGAAGACTGTTCTCACATTGTACTCTGAATCCAGGACCACAATTGGAGAATCTACGGACATGGATGAAAAGCAGAGTCAATCTGATCGAGTGATTCTGATCTGAAACAGAAGTATGAGAAGGCACTGAAAAAGATTATAGTCTTTCAGCAAGAGGTTCGCAATTTGCATAGAGGTGGAAGTCTCTCAGAATGAGGTTCACACTCTCCGCATAGCACTGAATGCCTCCCACCAGGAGGTCAACAGTGTCCAGACAGAGGTGGACATATCGCAGAATGAGTTTCATACTCTCTGCTTAGCACTGGATGCCTCACACCACGAGATCAGCAGTTGCCGCACAGAACTGGAAGTCTCTAAAAAGGAACTTCACAGTGTCGCTGAGCTGCTGGACATCTCTCAAAAAGCTATCCTCAGTCTCAGTATGGATTTTCTAGTCTCTCAGAAGGAGCTTCAGACTCTCAACCTAGAGATAGAAGTCTCACGCCAGGAGACCAGGAGTCTCAAAGCAGAAGTGCGTAAATGGAAGGGAGACTACAAGGAGGCCCTAAATGTTACAGAGACTTTAAAAAGAGAAAATGCAAGGCTGAAAGAAGAAAATTCTGATTTGACAGACCACGTCAATGAAAAGAAGGAAAAGCTGCACGAGCTACAAAAAATAAAGAAACTATTGGAAGAGGAAAAGTTTGAAGCTTTGGAGCAACACACACAAGCTGAGCACCTTTTGCAGAACCAACTGTAAGGTCTGCATATGCACCTCCAAAATGCAGAGGAGAAGCAGCGAACTCTGCAGGAAGAAAATCTGCAAGCTGCTAAAGAAGTACAAGTGCTGCAGGAACATCTGATTACCCAGTGTGTCCCCGCAGAGCAGCATGAGGAACTGAAGGCTACCCTGAACACTAGAGCTTTGCTGGAGGCCAAGCTTAGAGGCCAAGTGACTTGGTACAAGAGGGAGCACAAGAAGGTCCAGAAACTGAGACAAGTAGCTGCGGCCCGAGCAAAGAAATTCACAGTGCTTCACAATATAATGAAGGAGACGTGGAAGCAAGCTCAGAGAAAGCACAGTGAGGAGCTGAATACCCTGAGAGGAGAATTGCAGGATGCACTCAAGAAACAGGGATCTCTCGCGGATGAGATTACAGTACTACAAGAAAAGGTATTGACTCTGCCCAAGCGTCAGTATCCCACAGCAACTAAAACCCATGAAGACAATGGTACAGTGAGAGCTGGGAACATCATTCATCTGAAAAACAAGGTTGCAAAGTTTGAACCACCTAAACAGGCACTAGCTAAACCTTCTGCCACCCAACATGCAACAAAAAAAGGTATACGTGCAGAATCAAAACCAGAAAAATCCTTAGCTGATGAAGCTGAAAAGATAGGACGTTCTTTGGAAGTGGATGTGGAATTGCAACTCAATCCCAAAGAAGCTGAACTAGCAACTCCATTGAGTGGAAAAAGTGCAGAAAGAAAGCTTCAAGAGCGGAAAACTCAAAGAGCTATTCTTAAACGCTCTGCAGCTGTAGCCCTACAGTCTGCCTACAAAAAGAGGAGCACCCGACGCAAGGGAAATCTCATGACCATGCATTCAGTAAAAAGACTATACTGTACTTGGAAAAAGTCCTCCTCGAGCGACTGAGGAGTGCTGATCTCCAGCACCTTTGGGAGGAGACACGAATAAACTGGAGAAAAGGCTCCAATCCCAGCGGGACTGAGGGTTTTCTTCCTCAATCCACTCTCATTCGAGTCACAGAGATATCTCGAATAAGAGTGGAAGGATGGGCCTCGGCCATGGTAAGCCCGAGCTTCCCACAAACAGGGGAGGTATGTAACAGGGACTTATCCATGTTCAGAAACTTGCCTCTAATCCAGCAGTGTGCTGGTTAATTGCTGGTGTGCAATCAACCAACTCCACCTGCCTAATCACAGCTCTGTGAAATAGTGTCATGTGAGACACAGGAAGAGGATTACTTAGTCTCACAATTGGGGCTGACCCAGGAAGGACAGATGTCTTGAGCTGCAAAGAGACTGCAGGCTGACAGCAAGACAAAGGGGACCAGACCTGTATACCTGGACAGACATTGCCTTAGCACACAAGGGTGCTGACCCAGGAGAGCAGAGCTGCCTTCCACTACAGCTACAAGAAACAGATAAGACTTTCTAATGGGACTATTATATATCTGTATATATATTTGGGCTGGTAATTAGCTTAGCTAACCTCCCAGTGTAACGTACGTGCTTGCCACAAACAAGTAGGGACCCCGATACTGAGGTGAGATGGGCAACAAACTGCACCCACAGATACGGGACATGCCTGGAAAGTGGAAAATAGGCGTCTGGAACCGTCTGGGAGTATAAGATAAAGTAAGATACTCGCCAGACGAGAAGGGAGATTCCAGAAGATAGGTGGTACCGAGAGCCTGGGGTCCAGAGCCGGAAGGTAGGTAGGAATACGCAAACCGAGGTGAAGGGGTCGAGGTGTCCAGGAGGTCAGGATACAGACCAGGGGTAGAAGACCAGAGCGGATCCACAGCCAGGCCAGTTCGGTACGCAAAGGATCACTGAAAAGACAGAGACAGGAACTGAGGCAGACACGCCACAGGAAACGCTGGGGAAACCAGCGTAGCCGCTATAGCGCGGTAAAAGCGAAGTCTGCCAGGAACAAGGAAAGCAGCGCCGGGGCTGCTATGCAAGAAGGCCTTGGGATGCCGGGGACTGGAAGCAGGATACAAGGCACAAGGAGCCCTGCAGGCCAAACACGGAGTCTGTGACATGCACAGTTACTTGCAACTTGGATTGCAAAGTCTATGTCCAGCAACTTCCTGAGGGCGGGGCAGGCACTAAATAGAACAGGAGGCCAATCAGGCCAGAGCTGCACAGGAGGCAGCAGAAGGCAGGTGATTGCAGAAGCAGGGAATAGATTGTCTGGAACCTGCAAAGCTCCGGATGGAAGGGCTCCAGCCAAAGCCAGGAGTGGATTCCTGACACCCAGTTAGAGAGGGCAGGACTACATGTGTAGATATTCTCCAAAACAGAGTAGGTTTTTCTTTGGCTTATTTTGAATGTTTTGCTGTTTTAATGGGACAGGCGCAATAAAGCCTAATTTTAGTTTCACTTTAAACGGTCTCCATTGCGTACCTCTGCACACGTCTCTGACAGATCCAATAAGAACAACCAAAGTACATTGACAGTTCAAATATTTATTCATTTTCAGACAGCAATGTTTGAGAGCGAGTCAATGGGCGTTGCGTTGAAGGTGTGCATCGGGGCCGTGTGCGAGCTCTGCCACGAACAGGTAACATTATGGGCCGCACTATAGCAGTTTCTGGTGCCGTTGGCAGTAGCATAGCTTGAGATGGGGGTGCTGTTGGCAGTGGCATAGCTTGAGATGGGGTGCCTTTGGCAGTGGCATAGCTTGAGATGGGGGTGCCTTTGGCAGTGGCATAGCTTGAGATGGGGGTGCTGTTGGCAGTGGCATAGCTTGAGATGGGGGTGCTGTTGGCAGTGGCATAGCTTGAGATGGTGTGCTGTTGGCAGTGGCATGATTGAAGATGTGTGTGCCAAGGGTGATGTCACTGCTATGTGTGTATATGGCTGTGTAGGTGCTGCAGCAGATACATTCTCACTTCCCTTCATTGTGTTCCCTTGACTTCTCTTTTTCCAAGAGGGAAAATGTGACGGTGCCACAGGGCATCATTATTTGTGTAACACTGTCCTCGTACTTGTTCCTAATCTTCTTCTTTTTTTGGGTGCAGGAGAAGCTGGCAATAATGGTGCCTGAGCAGAGGCCATCAATGTTGCAAGAGAATCTGGCAATAATGGTGCCACAGCAGAGGCCATCAATGTTGCAGGAGAAGCTGGCAATAATGGTGCCTGAGCAGAGGCCATCAATGTTGCAGGAGAAGCTGGCAATAATGGTGCAGGAGCAGAGGCCATCAATGTTGCAGGGGAAGCTGGCAATAATGGTGTCTTAAATGATGGCAATGATGTTGCCGGAGAGGAGGACAATGGTGGCAGAGAGTGGTGCATCGAACTAGGCAGTGTAAAATTGCCAAATTCACTGAAAGATGGAGATGAGCCAGGATCATGTCATCTAGACAGTAGTGCAGAGGCCCGTAGCTCGTTCTGTTTTATCAGACTGTCAGCTACTGTATGGATTGTAATGAGGAATTATGTAAGCCAAATGCAGTACTATTCCTGTTCCAAATTTGTTTGATGCTGACCAGGTCCACAACGATTTGCTGTTGCACACCCATCATTTGTTGGTGACGGGATGTTTGAAATTTCAAAAAGTGCACTTCAGATTGCTGTAGCGATGCTAAATTAGGCCTCGGTCCCGCTGCGCTCGGTGGCGCGGGCGGCCACACGCGAGTTCCCCACCAGCAGGGGAATCCTGCGGAGCCGGTCCCGGTCCCCCCTGGCTGCACAGCTTACTACACGCTGTGGCGCGTCAGCCGCTATGGGATACAAGAGAATGGTGATCCCTAGCGTTGACGCGTCACGTGGTGTGGCTGTGAGCCAATGGGGAGGGGAGGCTTCGGGAGGAGGAGAGGCTTCGTGGAGCGGGGAGGAGTGTGGAGTGAAAGCAGCGTGAGTGCCTGTCTGTGTGTGTGTCTGAGTGCGTGCGTGCCTCTCTGTGTGTGTGTATGTGTGTGCCTGTCTGTGTGTGTGTGTGTGTGTGTATGTGTGTGCCTGAGTGCGTGAGTGCCTGCCTCTTTCTGTGTGTGTGTGTGTGTTGCTTACCTTCAATCAGCAGCCCGAGCCCGTGGAGGGAGGGGGGGGGGAGAGTAGCGGGTCCCTCCGCTCAAGCCACGCCCCCCCTCCCGCTCAAGCCTCCCACTCCCGCCCACCTCCCGCTCCGGCTCCCGCTCCCTAGAGACCGCATATCGCGGTCTGTGTATGTCAGCGCCCCGCCTGTCTGCAGTGAGGGCGCGCTGACGAAGGGAGCGGGGCCTTAGCCTTAGGCTGTTGAACACGAGCAGATTGTCTATGGGTTAATTGTGGACTCTGTGAAGTAGATGGCAACGAGGAAGACTGTGAAGCTGCCAAGAGAGGAGATGTGATCTCTGCTTAAAAGAAATGAGGACAACATGAATAGATTGACACACCTTTACTAACGGTCACATAATTTGTAGTTACAATGCATGATGATTTCATTCTCACTAAAACCTTCAGTGCGGACATCACAGTCCATTCATTAAATGGCTGCTGGTCAATTGTGCATGAATAATGTGATTGCATTGAAACGGTACCTATAGAGTGTGCCATGCAGCAGAACATATAATTTGTGGGATCACAAGTAATGTTGTTTGAACACATTAGCAACACCATTTATTTGTGACTACAATATCAGCTGTATCATTTAGTGTGAATTGTACATACAGATGCAGCAACGAGTATCCGAACACTTGCCTTTGAAAATCTGGGGCAAAAGTATCCGAACACTTGCCTGGGAAAATCTGGGGCCATACCCCAGTAATGCTGCAACATTTCTGTGACATTTCTGCAAACAGACTAATGGCCCATCGGATTAAAAAAGCAGGGGTCCCTGGCAGTCTCATTCAGTTTCAATGGGACAGCCAGGGACCCCCACTGTGTTAATCCGATGGGCCATTAGTCTGTCTGCAGAAATGTCACAGAAATGTTGCAGCATTACTGGGGTATGGCCCCAGATTTTCCCAGGCAAGTGTTCGGATACTCATGGCTGCATCAGTAGTTGTTGTAATTCACACCTGAAAGTGTCCCATGGTAATGTGAATCATAAGGCACGTAAAAAGATAAAGATATTGGGCACGCTTGCTCTGCTGTGCGCGCGCGACACTTATTGGCTGTGGTTAGCCAGTTGTCCTATACTAGGGCTGCGCGCGCACACAGCAGTGAGCGTGGAGCAGGACAATCGGGGTAAAGACAAGTAAAAGTATGTTTTTGCGCTGCTACTCATTCCGCTTCACACACTATAGACATTGTGTATATATCTTCAAGTTGCACGTTATTCAATTAAAATCAATTTATTCTCACAACATGTCTGTTTTTTAAATGTGTTAAATATTATACAGTTTCCAAAAATCTACACACATCCACCCACCACGAACCCGTACACAAAGTGTGCGTCACGTGCCCGAGCGTTCGCACACAGAAGGTGACACAATATTGTTAGACTTTTCAGGGCTCACCTTGATAGGTAATGGTGATGAGACCGCAGATGCAGGTGATGAGACTGTAGATGCATGAGACACTATGTACAGTTTATAGAAGAATGTTAAATGATGTGCAAGTTAACTAAACCTTAAATAAGAATATTCACGTAATTAAATACTCATTCTGTATATATGTGACTTTTTTATCAGATCAACATAAGCTGTATCTGCTACCTATCAATTAGATTTAAATAATGGACACATCCATTTGGTAATACATAGTATGTGCATGCATAAACTTATGAAGGGGTGTGTAATAGTTTATGTCGACTCACATTAAGTTTATGTACTAACTTCATAATCTAAATTTACTGACCTGGGGGAAACGGGTGGTCCTACACACCAATATCACGATCCCCAGGCAAACCCTCAACCAAAATGGGGTTAAGTATTTGAGCAACCTGCTCCTCCATCTCCGTCAATCTTAAATTGCGGTCTGGAGGCCCTCCTCCAGTAGCTGTTGCACTTAAACGTACAGTATCTGATGTAATTTATGTTTCACATTACGTTTGATATCTCCGAAACGTTTTCTGCAATTCATATATGTTTTGAGTTGATTGCCACACGCCGAGACTGATACTTCAACCTCTTGCCACAATTCCTTTTTCACCCGGCCTGATGTCTTGCTTGAGAATCAAAAATAGATTTCTGAAGGGACATATGTTATTAACATAACAGGATTTTTTTGTAACATTTGTGATATTGGACAGTGAGTATCTGTAGTACATCAAGAGTAGCAAAATGATGTAGGTATACGTAGCTATATCTATATCTATTATGCAAATGATTCGAAATCTGAACATGGTTGCTGAGGCTGAGGCCCCAATGCAAGCGCATGCACGTCCGCCTTGCGATCTGGTGACGCGTGCAGAGCTCTATACTGCGGTCTGCAGGTGGCGTTCTAAGGTGGGGGGCGTGGCCAAAATGGTCTGTGTGGGCGTGGCCATGACGAGGCGGCAGGGCCACGATGCAAAATTATAGCATTTGTATACATAAACAATCACATGTACTGTATATGCTCATGTCATATCAATGTCTAAGCACAATTTTTCATGAATACATGTCAATCATTAGTATCCAAATAATTGGTAGTGATGTTCTTAGCTAACACTTGATCAGGTGACCAGAAGGGGTCACTATAAGCCCCATATATTGCACTCTAAAGTTATAGTATCCAAGTAAGGACACTGTGAGGTTGGAAAGTAGATCTTAATAGGGACCAAAAAAACGGACCACTGACCCTAAGACAACAGACTCAAAAGCCAATTAAAACCAAAGAAAACAATAAAATTTTATGAAGTCTATATACGACGCAGACAAACACGAACATATAGAGGGAACATATAAACATAGGAAATTAAAATCCCCAGTGGGAGAGATGGCTAAGTGTAGGGATGAACTAATATCTAAATATATACTGTTCAGGTAGGAACAAATGTCCTATGCGGATATAAGGAGTATAGAATAGATACCACAGTAGCTATAGCAAAGCTGTAACAAGACTAAGCCTCACAAAATAGTTACTAGCAGAGTCGTAATTACCACCAGAAAGGGCAAGCTAAGACACCAATTTAGTTTCCCAGTAAATGCGGGTAACCAAAACAGATAAATGTCACACAACCGGTGACTATCTGGATAGTAACCAGAGAGGTATGTCTGTATATGGATATATACGTCAAGTAACGGAGGAGATAATAATCCTCAATATGCAGACATCGTCACGCAAAGGATAAAGCAAGCATGACACAGCTCGTCAGTTGATGTATATTGCGCCTCAATACCCGTTTAGGTCTGTGGTGAAAGGAGGTGGATATATTGCTGTGTCTGCTTCTATACTACCTTATCTTCATGTCCCCACACACACAAACCGTCTCTCCTGATGCGCGTCATACGTCTGACGTCATCATACCCCTATTAAGATCTACTTTCCAACCTCACAGTGTCCTTACTTGGCTACTATAACTTTAGAGTGCAATATATGGGGCTTATAGTAACACCTTCTGGTCACCTGTTCAAGTGTTAGCTATCTAATTTGTTCCTGTGCACCAAGTTTTTTTTACTCTGTACTATTAGGCGAGCGACTAGTCACTATAGTGATGTTCTTACCAGCTAAATTCCCAGACGATCATACCGCATAATCTCAGTCACGAGGACTTTATTTTCCTCGTCATTAAATCTTATATTTCGCTTTTTAAAATCTGCTTCTTGAGTATACGCTTGGCTTGAACACTGAGCTGCTCTGCTGCTTACTGGCCTCCCTTGCTTCCAATGGAAGAGACAGCAGGGGACTCGTACTCTCCCCACCACCACCAGACACCCCACCACCACCCCACGGCCACTCACACACATGCTCACGCTCACAGCCACTCACACGCTCACGGCCACTCACACGCTCACGGCCACTCACACGCTCACTCCCACACTCTCACTCACATGGCCACTTCCACTACTCTCGTCCATACCAACCCGTTAATCAACCACTCACAAATAACAGATACATCAAATAAATTACGCACTAACAAGACACTTTCACACTCACAATAACAGAAAATAGTAAAGCAAACAAAACAACAGAAGACAATCCTTTCAAATTTCAACAACTCTCTAGCAATACCAACTCCTCAAAACAACTAGCTCTGTCTGTCTCTCACTCACGCCCAACAACACAGAGACAGATTTAAAGAAAGACCCCATTTAAATAGGCACATGGGATAATGCATGTCTTGCGAAAATATCACTGAATGGAAAAATAAGTTAAAAACCACTTGATCAACAAACTGCCAGTTATGAGCCATTTTCCACTTATGAGAGAGGCGATAACTTCGCCACAGGTTTATCGACGATTTTACGAACTTTCAGGTGACTGTTAATCGAGGCTTTCTGAATACCGTGATGGCAACGCTCCAAAAAACTGCGATTTAAATGGGCTGGCGATTTTTTTTTTAACCTTTACTGCATGAGGCCCAAAGTGTTTCACTTATATGTTACTCCGGGTTTGAAGCAGACGTCCCCGCTTCAGCGTGGCCTCGCCGCCTTCCTTCCTAGTGGAGCTCAGCCCCCACAAGAGCTCAAAGAATCTCTCATCTGTAAATCCAATGTTAATGACAGGACATCCCCGCATCAGCATGGTCTCTCGTCCTTCCTTCTTCCTGGGATTAACAACCCAGGCAGTCCCAGCAGGCTCCGCAACCACCATCCTGTGGGCCTAGAGGACTGTGCATATTTCCTTGCTGGAGAAACCTCTTCTCTGTCACCCTTCTCTGGGAACAGCAGTAACTCTCATTGTGTATAGTCACTTCCTGACTTTTAAAACTCCATGAGCAATCAGGAGTTCAGCCTGCTCAATTAGCCAGCAGCTGCTGCTTCTCTAGGGAGATTAACTCTCTGTGCGTTGGAAAGTCCCATAGCTGCCCTATTCCAGCACCTAGGGGACAGTGATAGTATCACAAGTACCATACCCCAAAAAACATACATAACTGCTACATGGGAAAAACATGGTCATAGCTTCATTGACACACAATAATATGACATAATAACATTTCCTGTGGGACCTTGCCAGCTTGCTCTGCACGACAGAGCCAATGGGATATGTGATGGTAGGGGTAGATTTAGCTACTTTTAATAAAGGTTAAACCCACCACTACCCCTACCTGTCAATAATATATCTGTGTTGTATATATCGATGTGTTATGTAGCCTAGTACTTCAGGGACCAGGGGGTTAACTTTGTGTTCAGGAGTGAATGTTGCAAGTTTCATGTGATGTTTTCCATGTACTGTAACTCTTTTCATGTTGCATTTAACCCACCAATCTGGGGGCTACGTAATATTGGAGGCACCTGCCATTGATCCTCCCTATGTGTATCTATGATGTGTCATGGGGTATAAAAGGTGGGAAGGGAGGCCCCTATTTAGTCTGTGCCAGTGCGTTTTAGTTCCAGTGCCGGTTCTAGGCCTGGTGTATTTGTCCTGGTCTACAGTGACAGGATACCCACGGCCAAACCCCATATTGCCATCTTCTACCTCTAGCCAAATGGACAAAACCAACACCCACAAAATCTGGGAGGACACTCCCATACCAGCCGTCCAGGCTGTATGAAATCATGTCGCCCTCTGCCAATAGGCTAGATGCTTTCTTTCTGAAATTTTGTCCACGTGATGACTTGGGGTATCAATCATGGGGTGGAAACCAGCCCCCTGTGATGTGTTCCAATCATGTTCATATCCCCCTAAAATGTAACCATTAATAACATGATACTTTCTGCACGTCATGATGGCCTTCATAACAGTTAGGATATATCAAAAGAGTAGGCACGGGTTTAGTAATGGAATTGTTCAAAACGTCAGGGTGTTATAATTTTTTGCTTGAAAGATTACCTTATCTGTCACAATGTATTACTCCTCGCCAAGCTTCTACAATGCATGCTTGTTTTTTTAGATAAATTAAGTCAATGTGGTCGTCAGTTTTCTCATAAACAATTTCCATCTGCCATTATCTCATTCTAGGTTTGTTTGTCCTGGATTTCAGTTGGTTCATGTAACAACACAATGCTTGCCGAAGCATCAACATACTTGGCTCCTGATGGCTTCTCAAAAATTCTGGTCTATACAAATATGTTTACGAACAAAGCATGAGTAGATATAATTTTCTTCCCACAAAGTTGGCAGTAACCTGCAGGAATAGATATTCATGCTTAGCAGTAGGCTGTATAATGCCAGCCCACACCCATCAAAACATTGATGCTTGAAGATCAAATTATGGTTTTGAGGTGAAAAGTTAACACAACATTTGTTGAAGTGCCTACAGACAAGAAAAGCTCAATAGTAGTGATGCAAGTTCTCTTGAAAAATTGAAGGCTAAGATTATGTCAATCCACATTTTCTATATACAAGACAATTGAGTAGTGACATACTGTACTGTATAAGGTCACACTTCAACATCACAACATTGAATATTGTGAAATGTACAATTATTCTGAGCATTGTCTCATATAGAGGATCCTCTTGTGTTTGAAATGAATGAATAATTATTCATAATGATGGTCTAGGATCGCCCTCTATCCCTTGCCTTTATAAGATGCTGTCTCACAGAACCAATCCCTGAAACATTACTTTGTTTAAATTTGCCACTGCTTTCCTTTTTCAATTTTTTAGACTATGGGGTCTATAACAAACGCACAGGAGATTGATGGGACAGCAAACCGTAAAAACTTTGAAAACTCACCAGGATGTTGAAAAAGTAAAAAATAAGTTTATCCATTACATTCTAAAAAACACAAAACAGATTAGGACAAAACAAAAAATCTCCTCCATATGGGGTCTATAGCCTAGATTAACAGAAGGTCATTATATCGTTGATGATATTCAACGTTATTGAAAGAAAGAATTATGAGCGATACCTGTCCCGATTTTACACTGTAATGATATATGCACAATAACCATGTGTTACTGATATCATTTACATAAGAGTGTTTGCTTATAATAAAGCAGAACCATGACAGTCATTGTCGCAATTTTCTCAATATTGACCAAACAAAACATGCCAATATTACATTTTCCTACCCCAGGGTTTTGTAGTATGATTTATTACACAACCCTGTTCACCCCTTTGATGACTGAGACTTCAAATACATTGCACAGAAATTCCTTCAGACACTAAAGAGGTCAACATACAATATAAACACCCTATAAATTGGCTAACATAAAACATACATATTTTTAATAATATTTTTGCAGCCCAAGGGTCCATTTCACTCCATGACTAGCTGACCACCACGGTCTACTAACACTGTTCTAACTATCACCCCAGGCATACAAAAGAGGCTAGTAAGACATGCTATGACAAATAAGGGGTTAAAAACCACCTCCATCCCCCAGGGGGCCTAGCCATTTCCCCCGTATACCGGACACTATTTCCCACCCCTGCTACCTCAACACACCTAACAACTAGAGATCTACACACTTTTCGCCAAAGTTCAAATCTTATAAAGTATATACATACAAAATACTAAGGCAATATGAAAATATTTGTTGGCCTCTTCAGTACCATGGGGTTCCACTAGATAGACCTTTTAAATTATATTCCTATTGTCCCTGATTTATTTATTTATAAAAATGTTTTACCAGGAAGTAATACATTGAGAGATACCTCTCGTTTTCAAGTATGTTCTGGGTACAGAGTTATAAAGAATACATGGTTACAATAAAAGAACAGAGGTCAAACAGTCACTTAACAGACATTTCATGGACAGATAGAGTAGGAAAATTGGGTACAGGGGATAGAGGGCTTGTGAGTTTCAGATAGAAATAGAGCAGCTTTAACATCAACTAACATCAGCGAACGGCAGCAAACCGCTCACCCCCTTTGGCTGCCCCATCAGGCTGTGCGCCTTTGGGGCAATGCAGATGTACACTGGAGTGAACAAAAAGATCTTTTCTTTGTGTCCCCATGGCTCATTGTCATTCCAGTGGGTGGGGTTGCCGATTCAACAAAGGACAAGCACATGTTAACCCTTAACACGCTGGTCCTGTGCAGAGGGGAGCAGTTCTTGGGGGGGCCCCATCAGGCTGTGCGCCTTTGGGGCAACGCAGATGTACGCTGGAGTGAACAAAAAGATCTTTTTTTATGGCACTGAAGTGTTAAAGTGTTAAAACGTAATAAGGTTTCCAACTTATCCCACTTTGTAGCTTCCACAAACCTTCTTGAACTAATCCACAGAAGCCCTAACATATGGAGTGGGTGGGACCTACGGTATTATAAAAGAAAACACTTACCTTTCTACTTTAGTAATGTTTAAGAATATTTTTGATTACATGGTCAAGCATTATCTGCTTTAACACATGTATACATTTAGATTTTCATGGAACAACTTTAGTAGTTTGTGGATTTTTGGGGTAGTGGTCAATATTCCTGACAACTGTGTCGGTTGACAATATTGGTGGGAGAGTTCATCATTCCTCCACTTTTTCCATTTTTTGATATGTTGTAGAAATTGCAGTATACAGTTATAGTCACGAATTATATTCTGGTAATGTGTATAGTTATATGCATAAATAGATGGAATCGTTGTAGATTTGAAGAATTGATTATGAAGCCTCATCAAGTCTCTAGTATCCGAGCAGGTCCTTGCACATGTAGTCTAATTTAGAAACCAGAAAACATGGTTTAATGTAATCTGTTGCTGTGAAACCGATTGTAACTGTGTATTGGTGGGGTTTTATACCCTGCCTGGAAGGAAGACAGGAACTGTGCAGTGATGGGGCTGTTGGCAGTGTTGTTGTGGTCACAATACAGTAGGTGAAAGCCTGGTGGTATACTGTAGTAGTATAAAATGAAAAATAATCCTTGTTTGGATTCTCAATAAAGGGTTTTGAGTTGTATCTTATCTTTGTGATGATACACTTAGTTTGACATAAAACTAAAAATTACTGTGTCCCCATTGAGACCATTGTACACCGACCGAAAAAGGTTCAGAACTTCTGAACTAGTGTATGACAAATACAATCACAGTTAGGTTTTTGATTTTATGAGTAGCAATAAAGTAAAATATGGATAAAGTATTGATTTCCTAGGAGCGGGTGTGTCCTTTAGAGCAGACACCCCTGTATTGTAACTTAAGATACTCTTCACATCATATATTTTTATTCTTAATATAAGCCTCTTATTTGGAAATCTATTGCAAAAGCCTAGCATATTGTTTGTCCTTTTTGATCATACTCAAAACTTCCATCCTCAGATTAATAAGGCAGCTGAGCAATGGCATGTAGAAACTATTATAAAGCGTATGTGTATATGCACCTTACATAAAATATCATGTTCTTATACCATTCAGTTTCATGTTTTCTACTCCAATAAGTTTCTGTTTGTCACCCAAATTATACTTTTTCTATGCAGCAAACATTGCAGTTCATTCAGTACTGCAGTTACATTATAATAAAGGTAGACTTAATTTTACTCAATGTAACCCATTTACAAAATTTAGGATATTTATTTGATCATTTCTATTATACATACATATATTCTAATAACATATCTCTATATATTCTTAAGAGTGCTTTGATTTCCTACGTTGTCCTCAATTGCTTTTGTATGGTTCAATATGTGATCACTGTAGCTATGTGACTAAGCTGCTAGCAACTGTGCCTTGTTTTACAATCCTGCCTCTTCTCATCTTACTCCCTTTACATTTTCCTATCCTAAGAACGCTCACCTTTTCAGACAATCCCTTGTATTCATGCCATAATAAAACAATATATATATATAAAATAATACCTGGAACAGGGGGGGTTGGAGGACTGATGTTGATAGCCCCTGCTGGGACTGATCAACAGTCAATAAACACTGATGATTCCTATTAGATCTACAGTACTGTATATACCATAGGACTGCTGCCATTTCTTCACCTGTTATCCATGTTCTCTTTAAAGCAAGCAACTGCATTCACCCTTATCTGCTGGGATCTCGATTGTAGAACATATATCGGCTCACATTTCAGATTCCTTACATTCATGAGTCAGTCTTAGATGCATGAACAATTAGCATATTAGCCCAGGTGCAAAAATGCAAGCAGTCCATGCTAATTACAGAATACCTGCAAGGTTTTCAATGCTAGTGAAGCATTCAAAATCTGCCCTGCCTTAAAAGGGGATTCAAACTACTGTACATACAGTATACTGTACTGTAAAATATATATAGAATTACATTTGCCTAGTATTGTATTTTTTTGCTATTAAAATATATGTAAATAAGCACATTTGAAACCATCTCACTAAATACTCTGAAATTTAAAATTAGAGTACCATAATAAGAGAGCCTCCAATAATACTAGCATGTTTCTGTTTAGAAGATGATTACTGCTTAAAGGTAAGTTGGAGGAAATATATAGCTGCATCTTTGCAAAGATAATGAGATAAGTTATAACCATAAGCAGTATTTGAATTACCAACCTGACTTAGAGATGGAAAACATTATTCATTACGCTCAATTGACAATCCCAATGCCACTTCAGCTGCCCACTTATCTCTTTAGCATACTCCTATGGTATCTCCCAGTGGACCACCTCTCCTACACACTGCAACGGACACTCCCTTGACCTGGTTTTCTCCCGCTTCTGCTCTGTCTGTCTCCAACTCCTCTAAGACGTCCTTCCCTCTCTGATCACTTCCTCCTAAACTTTAGCCTCACACACCTCACCCTCTGCACCTACTTCCACATGCACACACAGAAACCTACACCCTTACATGCCCTAGCAACCTCTCTATAGAGGACAGTACACTCATTACCCTTAGACAAGACAACTCCTGCCACCACGTCATCCCCAACAATCCAAGCTACAACCGTGGCACACACACTTTATTTGCTACCTTCAAAAGTGCTCACGCACTGCTAAACGTTACTTGTAAGAACTCCCACTCTAAAGCAAATTTCCTCCACCATAAACTTAAACTCTCATTCTACAACACTACCCTCTCAGTTGCCAAGCAAATCTACATTTCTTCACTAAGCCTATTCACCATCTTTGCCTCCATTCTTCCCCAAACTACACCTACTATAGAAACCCTTCTACCCTCATAACCTGAGACCTCGCCACCTACTTCACAGACAAGACTAAGTCAATCAGACATGACATCTCTTCATGTCATGCCCCACAAGCAAACATCTACCTCTCCCCACACACCTAAATTCCCCCTCATCTCATTCTCCCGTGAATGAGGAAGCAGTCTCTACGCTCCTCTCATCATCTCACCCTACAACTTGCACCCTTGTTCCTATTCCCTCACATCTCCTCTGCTCCCTCTCTGGCACACTAAGCTCCAACCTAACTCACCTTTTTAACCTCTCTCACCTCCGGCACATTCCCATCTAATTTCAAACATGCACTCATCATGCCCATTGTAACGAAACCCTCACTTGACTCAGTCTATCTCTCATCTCCCCTTTGCCTCCAACCTACTTGAGCAACTTGTATACAACCGCTTGACTCGCTTTCTTTCCTCCAACTCCGTTTGACCCATTGCAATCTGTTTTCCACTCCATACACTCCACTGAGACAGCACTAACAAAAATGGCCAATTACCTACTCACAGCTAAGTCTAAGGATCACTTCTCCTAACTGTCCTGGATCACTCTACTGCCTTCAACACTGTTGATCACCCATTCTCCTGAATACTCTCCATTCCATTGGCTTCCATGATGCAGCCTACTCCTGGTTCATGTCCTACCTATCCAACTCCATCAGTGTTTCCTTCTCCGTCTCTCATTTTCACCCCCTCTCTCTATTGGTGATTTATAAGGCCTGCCCTTGGCCCTCTGATCTCACTCTACACCTCTTCTCTCGGCAAACAAACACAATCTTTAGGCTTTCAGTATCATCTCTAAGTCGACGACACCCACATTTATCTCTTCTCCCCTGACCTCTCTCCTCAAAAGGTGTCATCGACTCCTCTGTGTGACTGCTGGGAGACGTCTTGAATGGCATACTGTGTCCCAGATTGGCCCGTCTTTGCAGGCGCTGACCACTGATAAATGGAAACAAAAGAAACAGCGCACAACGCCAAATAGTGAAGCAAGTAATGCTATATATTAGTAATTACAGGGTAATAAATCTGCGTACATCAAAACAGTGGAATAGGTGCATTTAGTGTGTTTCACACAAGTTACCACTCAGCAACTGTTGTCAGAAGAGTCTGCAGCTTGCTTCTCTCAGCGGGGGCGCTACGTTGGTTCAGGAGCAGGATTAATGTCCAAAACCCCTCATCCCGCAGTACATCGCTCCCAAGGGGATTTCCCTTTACAGCAACCAGGCTCCGTTGCAGGTATTGGTGCTTGGTGGGACCGCTCGCGCTTCCAAGCCGTCTGGTGCAGCTCGTGTAGCTCAGCGAGCAGATCCACTGTACGGGGGTAAGACCTCAGCTCTGCAAGGGTACACTCGGTGTGCCACGTTGTCGCTCCGTCACGGGATATTGCGTGATGACGTCACAGTCTCCGCAGCAGCGAGGGAACCGGCAGGGAGGCAGTCAAAGTCTCTCAAAGTCTCTCAAAGTCTCTCATATGAACAAAATTACCACCGGGAGTAACACTAACAGGGTGAAGCCAAAGGAGGCAATGGCAATATTAAGGCACTAGATAAAAATCATCCAACATGTTTCGTAGAATAAAATACTTCTTCAGTGCCTTAATATTGCCATTGCCTCCTTTGGCTTCACCCTGTTAGTGTTACTCCCGGTGGTAATTTTGGGCATATGAGAGACTTTGAGAGACTTTGACTGCCTCCCTGCCGGTTCCCTCGCTGCTGCGGAGACTGTGACGTCATCACGCAGTATCCTGTGACGGAGCGACAACGTGGCACGCCGAGTGTACCCTTGCAGAGCTGAGGTCTTACCCCCGTACAGTGGATCTGCTCGCTGAGCTACACGAGCTGCACCAGACGGCTTGGAAGCGCGAGCGGTCCCACCAAGCTCCAATACCTGCAACGGAGCCTGGTTGCTGTAAAGGGAAATCCCCTTGGGAGCGATGTACTGCGGGATGAGGGGTTTTGGACATTAATCCTGCTCCTGAACCAACGTAGCGCCCCCGCTGAGAGAAGCAAGCTGCAGACTCTTCTGACAACAGTTGCTGAGTGGTCACTTGTGTGAAACACACTAAATGCACCTATTCCACTGTTTTGATGTACGCAGATTTATTACCCTGTAATTACTAATATATAGCATTACTTGCTTCACTATTTGGCGTTGTGCGCTGTTTCTTTTGTTTCCATTTCTTAGAGTGTGGGGGGTGCTGAGCCACCCCCTGTGTTTATAGCAGCAGACGCCTCTACAAATACACGGTTATGTGATATAATTTCTTCATATATACACCCTCACTGTGGTTATTGTGATTTATTTCTTGGTCACTTATTTATGTGGTTTAGTCACTGCACTATATTTATATTCTAAATTTTGGGTTAGATAGTAGCGCACAGTATTTTCTCTGTTTTTTGCTGACCACTGATGAAATCTTGCTCGCTGTCGGCAAACGGAGAAGGCACCCAATGCCAAGTAGACCTCCCGTCTAAAGTCCCACAAGACTGGAGTGAGGGATAATGCTGTAGGCCCGGCATCCCAACAGTGTACTGGGGCGGATGATACCTTTTTGAACAACACCATATGCTGCATGCGCATTACCTAACTACTTGTTGTAAGTAGGATTTCAATTTTTGGTATTTGGACGACCACCTGCACAGCACGTGTTTTTATATATAAACGGGAAAGGGGAAGAGGGGAAGAGAGAGAACCCACACTCAGCTATGATACGACGTCTATTGAAGGCGAGAGTGATGCACTGCTCTAACACAATAGCTTGACTTGACAACGCACTCTGAGAAGCGTGAAACGTTGGTGGGGCTTGTTTGCCCTTTTCTTGTCCTCATGACCATTAAATAATTATATTTTTTCATGGGAAACGCACTCTCCTGTTTATTCCTCTATGGACATTTGTTGTAGTGCTCCTCCATTGTCCCTTTTTCTCTAACACAATAGACTGAGGAACACAAATGCTTCCTTGTGCTTCATCCTTGTACATGAGCATTGTTTTTATATGCACCATTGTACATGCATTGTTTTCATATACTTCATTCTACATGCATTGTTTTGTTTTTCATAAATTGTACCTCTTTTTACTCATCTGTCCTAGTCTCCGAGACTACCTGAGGCTTCCCCCTTCCCCAATTTTATTTCCAAGCAAATTCTCACTGCACCCAAATTGTTCCATCAGTATGTTTTCTGTATCTTTCTCCACATGCCCTGAATATTGTCTGATTTTATATATATATATATATATATATATATATATGTAGAGGTATCAGTACCGTGTTAGCCGAGCTTCAATAATCAAAAAATAAATAGATGATACCGTTCTGTGGCTAACGAAATGCTTTTATTTGTGCGAGCTTTCGAGATACACTGATATCTTCTTCTGGCGATGTTACAATATATATAGTGCAGAATAAATGAGTTCTTCAGTATTAGGTGATACCTTTTTTATTGGACTAACTATTTATGTCATAGGACAAGCTTTCGAGAGTTCTCCTCTCTTCAGGTCAGCAATACTGATATACAAAGGAGTCAATGGCTAAAACAGTGTAGAGAGAGGGAAAAAAAACAGATATGTACTGTAGATAAGGTAGGGTGTTAAAAGTGTTTGAAGCCAGGGGACAGTGACAAAGAAAGGTGGGGAGGGGGAGGGATGCTGGGGGGGAGATAAAGTGTGGATAAGAATTGAGGCAAGCAGGATAATTACAAACAATTTTGATAGGGTGTGAGAAAACCCATGTCGCATTAAGTCCTTTGGTTTTGGTGTCAAAGAGTCTTATCATTCTGAGTTCAAATGTTTTCCGTTCTTGGGTGCTTTTAAACATTCCATTGAGGATTTTGATTTTTAAATCTTTTATGGAATGATCCTGGTTGTGAGAAGTGATGTCCCACAGGTGAGCAGTATCTTCCTTCTTCGTGATGGAGTATAGAGTGTCTCTGCATATTCATTCTTCCTTGTAGTTTTTGGCTGGTTTCCCCAATGTAGCAACCTTGGTCACATCTGTTGCACTGAATCATATACACTATATTCCTAGATGTGCAGTTGTATAATCCTTTAACATTGAATGTTCTATGGTTGTGACTGGCTGTGGGATCTTGGCAAATATGTTTGCAGAGTTTGTTGTTGCACGGTTTTGTGCCATTATCCATATGTCTTTAAAAAGTTTTCTGCTGACTAATTTCTGTTTGAGGTTTGGTGGTTGCCGGAATGCAAGAATGGGAGGTTTGGGAAAGATTTATTTTAATGTCACATCCTCTGTCAGCATGGGTTGCAGATCTTTGTTTATTTTTCGTATACCCTCTAGGGTAGGATTGTATGTTGTCACTAGTGGTATGCGTGTGGTAGGTTCTTTCCGTCTGTATTGTAGCAGGTGTTCTCGTGGGGCTTTTAGTGCAGATGTAATAGTTTTGGCAATGGTCTTTGGTTTGTATCCCTTCTGTCTGACCGATTCGGTATATAATATATATATATATATATATATATATCCCTCTGGATTCAGGACTCTGACCAAAAAAAACAGATTGTCATATGGTTTGAATTGATCCTCATTTATTGTGACATTATTAACTGTATGTGTTGTAGATCAGAGGCGCCGCACCTGTCACTTTATTCCCGCATGCATTTTTTCTGACCTTGGTCGTTCAGAGGACTTTTTGGCAGCCACTGATAGCCATAGTGGGTTACTATACTTAATACAATCTGGTGTAATTTTATAGAATATTGTTTCACTTCTTACCCCTAGGTTGTTTCTTAGCACATATTGCAGTAGTAGTGCCATACATTTATTTTCTTCTACCACAATGGTTTTGCTATAATTCCCAGATGTCCTGATGCCTTCAGCTATCATAGTGGTTTGTTTGTAGAAAGCATAAGATAATAATAATAATAAAAAAAACTATAACACTTACTTTGTAGTATTTCTGTGTGAGCAAATACACCTTAAAACCACAGCAGTTAGTTTTTGTAATTCAACTTTATCATCTTGAAAATCAGGAGCCACTGACAGTTTTTTTTTTTTTTTGCAGTACACTGTACGGTGGCCATTTTTTGTCACTTTTTTACCCACCATAACTTGTTTAATGTGTGTTTGAATCCTATCTCCGCTTCAAATTGCAACGCCTGTAAAACCAGCCTCACACTGAGATTTACTGGCTATGCACTTCTTTAGCCCAGGCTGTGCTGAAAAGCTGTAATGCACAAGGCATAAACTTATAGGGATCCATGTTAAAATGGATTAGAAGCAAAAGGTGACACTGTGTGCTCATTTGCATGTCATTTCCCAGAATCACGGGCTGCAGTGGAAGCGCTGTATGCTAAGAGATAATGGTGAAAGACGGGGATGCAGACCTATCTGAGATCTGAGACATGTGAATGTGCTGCTCACAGGGGATATTTTTATTTGCTGAAAGTGAACTAAAATTCTTGGCGTTGCCGATTAGAAAGATGAAGAGGTGCATCTGGCGGTGCAACTGCTCCTGAGAAGAAAAACTGCAGACCGGGACTTCTAACTAGATACAAAAAGCTTTATTGGCACATATTAGCAAGAAGACTAACTCTTACACGTTTCGCGCGTCACTCCGCGCTTTATCAAAGAGTAACTTACGTGAAACGCGTAAGAGTTAGTCTTCTTGCTACTATGTGCCAATAAAGCTTTTTGTATCCAGTTAGAAGTCCCGGCCTGCAGTTTTTCTTCTCGGGAGCAGTTGCACCGCCAGATCCACCTCTTCATCTTTCTAATCGTACTCACCCCGGTTGGAGCACGCTGACGTCCAGGAAACCCTCACACACAAAAAACAGTGAGTCTGCTTTTATTTATGTGAGCCTAACCCCATACAAGTTATACCTCGGGACAGAGGCTATTGGGGAGACTCTACCACTGTGTGACAACGGATTATATTCCACATATGGGACAGTCTCTGAGAATTGCTTGATACTATTTGCACTTCTTTGAAGTGGCGCCGCTGGGAGGCGTGGGATTCCCATTTCTCCTTTATTGTCTGATCAGAACGATGACAGAAAGCAAATAAACACTCAAGAGCTAAATCAAGCAAATATGGCATTTTTATTCTAATACAACAGAACAGGAACACATATACTAAACACAATGATTACGTTACAGCTTCTTCTAGAGCCGAGACAAATCTCTAATGTGAGTATTATTCAGTCTGCCTTGTAATGCAAGCACATTTACAGACATATTCTTTATATTACAAACATGAACAGCAGCCTCTGATGCCAACGTGGACTTTAACAGCATTACAGTACAGCCTCAGGGTGCATGGGCATCTTTTTATTTTTTCATCTCGAGGATTGCACTCCCAGGCCTACGATGCTTTGCACTGCAGATGTTACAGAAATGAACAGGTGACATCTGAAAATTGAGAAAGGGACCATCAACAACAGATATTGTATTTGTAAGTCATGCAAGTCAAAGCATACTATTTTTGTGAAATATATTATTTTGAATGCTAAATACCATGACTTAGAATTATTGTATTACAGAGAACATAATTAAGTCAGTAATAGAGCATGTACTGTCATTTTAACTGCTCTCAGATGCATCATGACCAGATAGAGGGATGCCAAGCCACCAGATTTAATAATCGTGGGTTTCTTATATGACCGATACACATTAAATTTAAAGGCTTTCATGTTATTAAGAGGACCCGTTTTATATATTGCATTATAAGTGACACATCGTTCCAGAGGCTAAATTAAAATTAAGGCCCAGATTCATGGAACAGTTCTAAAAAGTACTTCATTCATTTGTTGTGTGATTAAAAAGCTTCTAAAAAAAAAAAAAAAACTACAAGAATTTGCGTTCTTGTATTAAGTAAGTATTGTCACTTGTACGTATTGGTGATGACAAAGATGGAAGAGTGGGAGTTTGAGCTAGCTGGGAATGTGTGTTAATCAATTTCTGACTGGTAGCAGTTGTCTGGAGGCTGGTGGCACCTCCCCCCAGAGCTCACTCCTCCTCCTTCACCTTTTTAACTTGTGAGGTCTTTTCATTTGCTGCAGAACAGGACCTATGATAGTTCTTCCCCTCTAACAGAGGTAAAAGGAAGTGTTCACAGTGTAGTGTAGGACCTGCATTAATTTGGTTATACCTTGGCGTTGGTATGCAGGCTTATGACGCTTTGGCCAAAGGGTTAACTACATAACCAAGTATTTATTACTATTATTATTGAAGTATTTTACTTTATAATTTTTACCATATATGTTTTGTCAATGGGATGTAGCATTGGGCACCCCTGTCTCTTGTTATAAAGATGGAAGAGCGGTATGCTCTAAAAAATAAATGGCGCTGTTAAAAAGATGCAATCAATTGTGACTACACAACAGCTAATAAAAACATAATCTGCTGGTAGTTATTACTCATTGTGACAAAAGAAAACAATAGGTGGGATTGCTGCTTTAACTTTGGGACATTCAACAACTTTTTTTTAAGCCCACATGGAATACTCAGCTTCACGTGCTTTTGAATCAGAAATTGTGTTTAAAGGGGAAAAACATACTATTACAAACATTCAAAAACAAACGAAAATTGTAAACAGCTTGTGTTTGTTTCCAAGGCGTTTTAAAACACATGATGACGAGCCATGTTATTTAGACTCAAAGGCATCATAGAAATAAATAGTGTAGACATTAAATCTTCCCTTTTAAACATGGTCTGCTATTAGATGCCATCCCATAGGTCATTAAAAGCACAATGCTTCCCTGGCTGTATACCAGCTTATGTTAGATGTTTGTAGAAGATTATGTGAGCTGCTTACAGTGCTGACAGGCAGGCATTCTCTATGGAACATATGCCTGCAGTGGAATACCACCATACCAAACGGCTTAGAAGCATCTGAAAAACAAAGACAGAGAAAAATATAAAGAAAATTAATACCACAACCAGTAGATATTTGTTGAAGTTAGTATCTACATACAGTGGTGAGAAAAGGTTTGTGAACCCCAATGACAATTACGGAAATTCCATTGTTTTTCCATGATAACCTTCTTGTATCAAAACCAGTCTTTTCTTAAATATCCATTAGGGTTTATATTAAGAAATTCCATGTCTTTTGAAACAAAATGATGTATGAATTTAAAAAATCAATGAGTAATTAAGAGTCAGTGTATGTGAAAAAGTAAGCGAAAACCTGGTTTTATCAGCTAAATTAAAGGGGACAATTAGAACCAGGTGTTTAAATAATTAGGTAGATCTTCAGGTGTGAGTTTGGGAAGCCGCACCCTATATAAATATCAGAAACCTTGCGAGTTTGGTTTTCACCACACAGGTGTGTGGAAGCACATCATGCCACGAACAAACAACATTTCTGAAGACCTCAGAAAAGCAGTTATTGATGCTCATCAGTCAAGAAAGGGTTACAAAACAATTTCTAAGGATTTGAGGCTCCATCAATTTACTGTCAAACAGTCTACGAATGGAGAAAGTTCAAGACCACAGTCACTATACCCAGGAGTGGTCGTCCTACCAAAATCTCTCCAAAAACAAACTGGCAAATCATCCAGGAAGTCATAAAGAACCCCAGAGTAACATTCAAGGATCTGCAGGCCACTCTATCCATGGCTAATGTGAGTGTTCATGACTCAACTATCAGAAAAAGACTGAACAAGAATGGTGTTCATGGAAGGATAGCCAGGAGGAAACCATTGCTCTCTATAAAAGAACATTGCTGCGCATCTGAAGTTCGCCAAAGATCACATAGATGATCCACAAGACTTCTGAAACAATGTTCTCTGGACAGACAAGTCAAAGGTAGAACTTTGTGGTCTCAATGAGAAACGTTATGTTTGGCGAAATCCAAACCCTGCATTTGAACAAAAGGACCTCATCCCAACCGTCAAGCATGGTGGTGGGAATGTGATGGTTTGCCGCTGCTTTGCTGCCTCTGGATGGCTTGCCCTCATTGACACAACCATGAATTCCACATTGTACAGTATTAGAAGATTCTAGAGGAGAATGTCAGGCCATATGTTTGTGAGCTGAAGCGAAAGAGTCATGCAGCACGACAATGATACTAAACATACAAGCAGATCTACAAAAAAATGGATGCAGAAGAAGAAATTCCGCTTTTTAGAATCGCCTAGTCAAAGTTCACACCTAAACCCCATCAAAAGGTTGGGGCAGGACCTGAAGTGAGCTGTTCATGCAAGGAAGCCCTTAAATGTCACAGAGATTAAGCAGTTCTATAAGGAGGAATGGGCCAAAATTCCACAAAACCAATGTGAGAGACTGATCAGCAGTTAAAGGAAATGCTTAATTTAAGTCATTGCTACTCAAGGGGAGCCACCAGGTACTGAATCTAAAGGTTCACTACTTTTTCACACATGGATATTGAATGTTGAATCCTTTGTGGATAAATAAATATTGAAAAAGTATCATTTTTGTGTCATTTGTTTGATCAGGTTATCTTTATCTATTATTAGGACTTGGATTAAGATCTAATAACATTTTAGGTTTAAAATATGTTTAATTCTTAAGGGGTTCACAAACTTTTTCTCACCACTATATACTGTATGCAAACGGTCTTTCTGTTATCTCCTCATGGATGTCCAGTCACTATCCTAAACTTAACTTATCATTTCCCCTGCTCCTAACTCTACATCTACACTGGATTTCTAATTTGCAATAGATGATGCCACCATTATCCAAATACCTCAAACTAGATGCCTAAGCGTCATTCTTGACACCTCCTTAGTCCCACACATTAAGTACCTCTGTAAGTAATGTCATTTCCAGCTCACCTATATTGCTAAATATGCTCCTTCATCATGGAACATGGTGTCTAAACGGATAAGCATGGGAGTGTGCAGGTGCTCTCCATTATTTCACTTGTGTGAATTATTCTTGCCAATTATGTTTCTAATCATCAATTTCAACATCCACAGGTGCCACACACTGACATGCTGTATTGTGATAAATGATGTAAGTTATGGTAACAGTTGTCAATGGTAGACACTGATTTCTGTATATGTTTTGCGAAGAAACATATACTGAAAGCACATGTCATTTTCAATGGCATATTGGTGCATACTACACAGAGAAAATATAGCATTTAAACGAATGTACTATATTAGATAAAAAAGAAACCATGTAGATTGAGCATGCTTCAAAGCCCTGTGGGTGACAGGGGAACATTACATCAGGGAAATGCATGCAACTGATAAGCAATTATATTAAATTCAGATCCCCTACAGCAAGGGTGCGACTCCAAACAAAACATACAAAAACTATAAATCCAACTGCTTCATAAACATGCAATATGTGTCAACACAAAGGGTAGTGCGAGATACTGTAAATGGAACAAAGATGTACAAATATGTAATACCAGAAATACATACTGTACAATAGCAAATTACGGTCACAGAAGAAATGATCAGATTGGAACATACAGCTTTGCGTAGGCCAGTCAACTCTCTTTTATCTACTCATTGGAAGGTAGTATGACTGCATCAATACCCATTAATTGAGCATCATTCAAGGAAAGATTTCATTAAACAGTCATTTGTTAGTTTAAAGCCCTGAGATCATTTGGCTTCTTAGACCATGAAAGCATACAGTATATTAAACACTTTTTTTTTTTTTTTTTTTTAACACAATAGGAGTCATTTATCAAAGTCTATTGGCAGCAAAACGGGGGATAATCTGGTGCACAAATACAACATGAGATTTATTTAAAATGTAGATGCCGTAAAATCGAAAAGCTTTTTCCTTGATAAATCTCTTGCAGTGTTTTGGCCCCAGTTTTGGAACCAGAGGACTTGTTTACCAAGAAATATATTTGTCAATTTATTTTGTGTATGTCTGCCTAATAATCTTGCTACTGTAGTACCGATCTGATCCTGCCTCCCTACAACCGGTGCCTACCCCACAACGTATGCCTCTGAGATACCACTACACAATAAATATAGTTGCTTTTTGTTAGTTTCTTTGTGTGTGTTTTCTGCTTCTCCTTTTTCACAAGGATTATATATATATATATATATATATATATATATATATATATATATATATATATATATATATATATAATCAAACAAAGAAAGCAACCTTACAAAAAGCAAACAGGCATACCAAAAAAGTGTAAACAAAGATTTTATTAAAGTGAGTTAAAAACAAGGGATGAAGATTAAAAGAGGAGGAGGACTCTCACCTACCATATGTATGTATACCTAGAGGCAAGGGTCTAACAGTAGAGCCAATTCCAACACCAAATTCAAAGAACACAAGGAGCTCTATTTAAGCAAACATGTGAAAACCTATAGACACACTACAGATTAGTGCATGTCCAAATAGAAAGTCACCTGATAATGCAGGTGAATAACTGCAATGAGTGGAGGCATGAATAGCACAGATAACGATGTTGTATATACGTCACCACTAAAAGCATAGATGTCACGGGCAAGAAATAGCAATAGCCTCATGTCAGGAAAGAGAGGTAGGGGTCCCCCTCCACAGACTCCCACTCCAACGCGTTTCGACTTTAAAACGGTTGTCTTCGGGGAGTGGTGAGGGGAGAAATGAGCTAGGATTTATAGTAAAGTTTATTAAGAGAATTTGCGCCAAAAGCAAGTTTAATGTGTAGCAGCAGTGATCAGTGTAAGTACTCTCATTGTAGCATCGCGTTCTGATTGCTATAGAAGCATAACTATGGACTTCATTGGTCTAACGGAGTCACCTGGTACACATCTGATCCTCCCATGTCAAGCTCAAAATATGACGCATATGACGTCATCGCGCATAGCGCGTCATTGCGTGAATCTGCCATAGCAACCGAGGGTTGTCTAGAATCAAACTGGGACCTGCCCTGATTGCTGTAGGAACAAAATTGTGGACCTCATTGGCCTTGGGGGTTCACATGGTATATATGTGAACCTCCCTGGACAAAAACGAGACGTAACATCATTGCGCATAGCGCGACATTACATAAAGTCACCTTAACATCCGCGGGCCGCCCTCCATCAGAAGGGTACCAGCCCAGACGAGGAGGAACAGCCAGGGCCGCACCCACATCAAAACGTTGGTCTCACCAGTCCTCTAAACTGCCCTACATAGCATATATCATGATTTGAATTATCGAACCACGGATTGACGCAAATGACGTCATCACGTCATATGAAAAATTACGCATGGTCATCAAGGAGATTAAGCAGACATAAACAATGAAGCCATTAGCTCAGAGGTCATAGCAGACAAATGGATCACATAAATATATAATGACCACAAGGGAAATTATTTGTATAAGATAAGTACGGTCTTTAAAGAACCCCCAATTCTAAAAAAAGGTAATGATTAGTGAAATACTTTTATAACCAGCAATTTAACAATAACAATGAAAATAGGTGTATATAGTAGATGCCAACTAACTGTAATGGATGGTAATACACAAAAGCATCTTGTTAGGGCTGTATAATGATACCTATTATGGTAAATATTTACAAGGATAGGTATATGCTAATCCAATACCTGCAAACAAAGCACTGTGTCAGAAAATATACACACAAAAGCACTAATCATTATCTTGAAATTACCATAATATCTGTAAATTGCTTATTATCATGAGTGCGTCCACCCAGATGGAGAAGGGGGGGGGAGGGTGGAAAGGGAGAAGGGGCAATAAAGGCCACAGTGATATCAAATTGATAGTCTTACTAGTCATCCAAATAGCCCAATAAAGTATGTAACATCATATACATTATTAAAAATTGCTAGATGATGTAGGTGACGTCATCATGTAATGAAAATCATTGCTTGAGGTGGTCAAATGAATTGAACAAACATGAACAAAACAAGGTCTAAACAAGTTTTCTTTGCATATACATGAATGCATTATCTCATGAGTGTCAAGTAGCTTATAACATACAAAAAAAAAAAAAAAAAACCGTCCCTGAAGACATTATCCATGTGATTATACACAGAAGAAAGTTCCATAAGATGGTCTAATTGCACAGGACTTAGTCCGTCGTAGAGTCACAATTAGCTAATACGTCAAAAGGAGCAAAGTTTCAAAAGCATCAGATAGCTCAGAGCGTGAGATGGAATATCCCAAGATAGGGTATTGGTCCATAAAATGGTTCATATTCACAGGACTTGATTCGTCGTTGAGTCTTGATTGAAACAGATATTTACGGCAAGACAACCGCGACAAACTCTGTTCTTCATGCCTCTAGCTCCCATCCCCAACATCAAATATCAGGGATCCCACGCAGCGAATTTCTTAGACTTAAGAGAAATTGTTCATCTAAAGCCAATTTTGAACTTAGCGCCACAGAATTAAAAACAAGGTTTTCTAAACGCGGTTACACTAAAACGCAGATTCAGAAAGGTTACACAAATTGCCTCCAAGTGGCCCGTGAGAGTCTATTACAACCAAAACCCAAGTATAGAGGCAGGAAACAAATCAGATTTGTTAGTACTTTTAACCAACAGTGGCCAGACCTGAGGGGCATTCTACAGAAACATTGGGGGATCTTAATGACTGACACAGAACTTAGAAATGCACTTGGCGATCATGTAAGTCTTGCCAGTCGTAGATCTCCGAATCTGCGAGATAAATTAATCCGCAGCCATTATGCCCCCCAGGTCAATCCCACCTTTTAATCTCAACAACGCAAGCCGGGTTTTTTTTAAATGCGGTTCGTGTTCTGCGTGCAGATTTATGCACCAAACTACAACATTCGTTAACATTACTAAGTCACGTACGTATAAAATACTTTCCTTTCTTAATTGTAAGAGTAAGGGAGTAGTTTATCATCTCTCCTGCCCTTGTGGTCTTGCCTACAGTATGTGGGCATGACCACAAGGGAACTTCGTTTTCGTGTACTCGAACACACTCGCAATATAAAAAATGCACAACGAGATTTAGACTCCTGCAAGAAAATCACTTCGGTTGCCCGTCATTTTTTGCGTTGTCATGGGTCCGACTCTGCGGTCCTTACTGCGTTTGCCTTCGACAGGGTCTCTCCCGGTGCCCATGGTGGTGACCTTGAGAAGGCTCTGTTGAGGAGGGAGTGTAGATGGATCATGCAGTTGGGTACCATGAAACCACGGGGGTTGAATGATTACCTTGGCTTTGCCATGTTTTTATAACAATACTTCCTCGTTATGGTTTGTTTTCCTTTGACCTGGTTTTGTGATGCTCTAATATTTGGCTCTCCCCTTTTTCTTTTTCTCTTATGTTTATGCGGTGGATTAGCACCCCTACCTAGGATTCTCCACTCCGCATTGTGACTACCTCCACGCATCTGAAATATCATCTCTTCTGATCTCATCTCATTTTGGGATATTTTCACGCATGCTCTGGACTATTTGGTACCCTCGTGTTACTGTTTCCCTCTCTCTTTTTTGATCTGGGAATCAATCAAGACTCAACGAAGAATCAAGTCCTGTGAATATGAACCATTTTATGGACCAATACCCTATCTTGGGATATTCCATCTCATGCTCTGAGCTATCTGATGCTTTTGAAACTTTGCTCCTTTTGACGTATTAGCTAATTGTGACTCTACGACGGACTAAGTCCTGTGCAATTAGACCATCTTATGGAACTTTCTTCTGTGTATAATCACATGGATAATGTCTTCAGGGACGTTTTTTTTTTTTTTTTTTGTATGTTATAAGCTACTTGACACTCATGAGATAATGCATTCATGTATATGCAAAGAAAAATTGTTTAGACCTTGTTTTGTTCATGTTTGTTCAATTCATTTGACCACCTCAAGCAATGATTTTCATTACATGATGACGTCACCTACATCATCTAGCAATTTTTAATAATGTATATGATGTTACATGCTTTATTGGGCTATTTGGAGGACTAGTAAGACTATCAATTTTATATTACTGTGGCATTTATTGTCCCTTCCCCCTTTCCACCCCCCCCCCTTCTCCATCTGGGTGGACGCACTCATGATAATAAGCAATTTACAGATATTATGGTAATTTCAAGATAATGATTAGTGCTTTTGTGTGTATATTTTCTGACACAGTGCTTTGTTTGCAGGTATTGGATTAGCATATACCTATCCTGGTAAATATTTACCATAAATATGTACCATAATAAAGCTCCCCTCACCCACATGCTGCAGCTGCCCCCCCCTGGTCTATGAGAAGAGGTCACGACAGGTCATCCTGCGCGTGTTTCCTGACAAGCTGAGACGGAGCCTGCGAGAGGCACAAGCGGTGTGTTCCATCTTCACGTGCCGAGATCCGGATCTTCATGCGGACACCGTGAACCCGCATTTCTGACTCAGTGTAAGTGTCCGTCTCCCCTTGCCAGCTGTTTGATTATCTATGGCGGTTTCACTTTAAATCGTTAGATGGATTTTCACATTTTGTTTTATTGATCATATGTATTTTTACTGTGTTTTGTATGTTGTACTGTTTAGGGTTTAGGTAGTATCAGAGGTCACATTCTATGGTCACTGTGTCTAAACTGTATAGCAATTTTAGCTGAGGTGGGGTTGGATCCCCTCAGTATTTGTGTATTTTTAATAAATTAACTAATCCCTGGTGCGCATCTGTGCATTTACCATAATAGGTATCATTATACAGCCCTAACAAGATGCTTTTGTGTATTACCATCCATTACAGTTAGTTGGCATCTACTATATACACCTATTTTCATTGTTATTGTTAAATTGCTGGTTATAATAGTATTTCACTAATCATTACCTTTTTTTAGAATTGGGGGTTCTTTAAAGACCGTAGCTTATCTTATACAAATAATTTCTCTTGTGGTCATTATATATTTATGTGATCCATTTGTCTGCTATGACCTCTGAGCTAATGGCTTCATTGTTTATGTCTGCTTAATCTCCTTGATGACCATGCGTAATTATTCCTATGACGTGATGACGTCATTTGCGTCAATCCGTGGTTCGATAATGCAAATCATGATATGTGCTACGTAGGGCAGTTTAGAGGACTGGTGAGACCAACGTTTTGATGTGGGTGCGGCCCTGGCTGTTCCTCCTCGTCTGGGCTGGTGCCCTTCTGATGGAAGGCGGCCCGCAGATGTTGAGGTGACTTTATGTAATGTCGCGCTATGCGCGATGGTGTCACGTCTCGTTTTTGACCAGGGAGGTTCACATACAGTATATACCATGTGACACCCTAGGCCAATGAGGTCCACAATTTTGTTCCTACAGCGATCAGGGCAGGTCCCTGTTTGATTATAGGCAACCCTCGGTTGCTATGGCAGATTCACGCAATGACATCATATTTTGAGCTTGACATGGGAGGATCAGACGTGTACCAGGTGACTCCCTTAGACCAATCAAGTCCATAGTTATGCTTCTATAGCAATCAGAACGTGATGCTACAATGAGAGTACTTACACTGATCACAGCTGCTACACATTAAACTTGCTTTTGGTGCAAATTCTCTTAATAAACTTTACTATAAATCCTAGCTCATTTCTCCCCTCACCACTCCCCGAAGAAGACAGTTTTAAAGTCGAAACGCGTTGGAGTGGGAGTGTGTGGAGGGGGACCCCTACCTCTCTTTCCTGACAAGTGGCTATGGCTATTTCTTGCCCGTGACATCTATGCTTTTAGTGGTGATGTATATACAACATCGTTATCTGTGCTATTCATGCCTCCACTCATTGCAGTTATTCACCTGCATTATCAGGTGACTTTCTATTTGGACATGCACTAATCTGTAGTGTGTCTATAGG
This sequence comes from Ascaphus truei, assembly GCF_040206685.1. NCBI lineage: Eukaryota > Metazoa > Chordata > Amphibia > Anura > Ascaphidae > Ascaphus > Ascaphus truei. The sequence goes on from NC_134484.1 coordinate 332,134,111, forward strand.
TTTACACATGTTTTCTTAAATAGAGCTCCTTGTGTTCTTTGAATTTGGTGTTGGAATTGGCTCCACTGTTAGACCCTTGCCTCTAGGTATACATACATATGGTAGGTGAGAGTCCCCCTCCTCTTTTAATCTTCATCCCTTGTTTTTAACTCACTTCAATAAAATCTTTGTTTACACTTTTTTGGTATGCCTGTGTGCTTTTTGTAAGGTTGCTTTCTTTGTTGTTATATAATTATCTCAACCTTTAGCACCACTGTCTAGTATCATTTATACTACATTTATACTACATATTGACAGTCTTGTAGACACCAGTGACTTATTGTGTTGAGGCGGTATTCTTTTGTGTATATATAATATATATATATATATATATATATATATATATATATAAAACAAAACACGTATTGTTAAAATTTTCTTTGATTTATTTATTAGTATATTTAGGAGTCCCTCCACGTATACCACCACAATTTTCCTCCCATGTGTTGTGTTTTTAGGTAATGTTTACCTTCGGCTATTTAGCAATGACAGCACATTTGCTTGGGGCCCTTTTCACCTGGGGTAGGTATATAAGTACGTTTGTCTTCTTGTATCCCTCAGCTCGAGAATAGTCCATGTATATACTGTATGTGACTGAAACGTTGATGTTATGAAATAAATGTTTTCTTTATTCTCCCTAAGTCCGTGTGAGTGCTGCTTTGCTCTATGCATCTGCCTAACTATATCCCGTTGATTAATTTACAGCTAGGGAACGGCAGAATCTTCTACCACTAACACTGTAAAATAGGACAAAATTTGAATGGAATAATAGGTACAAAAAATAAAAAAAGATAATTACTTCTTTGTGCTGTTGTAAGCTACAAACAAATAAACTACTGTAACGCACAATGGGGGTTTACCAAAATGGGACTTTGCAGAATAATGCTAAAGTCTAATGTTGCTCAATGCAAATTTTTGTCCCACTCCTGAGCACCCTGTTTTCAGTCACTTCCTAGTACTGTATTATCCATTCTTAAGACGCCCACTCCTGAAGAACAGGTTGAAGCGATGGATTCCAATGGCATCCAGGAATTGCCAAATAAACCACTGAAGCTACAGTAAATAAGAAAAATAAAACATCTAAACACTCCCTCATCTTTTAACTTTTTTGGAAATAAAAAAAAAGGTCATTGTCTTCCTGCCGCAAAAAAATCATGTTGAAGGAGAATGGTGTTTGAAAAGTAACTGTACAGCTATTTTAATATACTGTAGCATACTGATCAATAGTATAATCACAAGAAGGGTGTCCAAAGATTCAAATAGTACATACTGCAATAGTACACCGTTTAAAAGATCCAAGACATTCAACTTCCCAAGAATCTGCTTGCAATAGCATCTTTTTGCTTGTAACAAGCTGCAGAAATTCATCACATAAGCATCTGCTGTTGTGCAAGCTAATGGGCAAAGAGCATTAAATTATGTGTTCCACCCCATCGCTCAATAAATAATGTTCGTTTTTTCAAATGTAGGCTAGAGACCATTTTTATAGTACTCGTATATTATCGAATAACTGATCTCACTACCAAATTAGCCAAAGAGAGAGACTACACACTGATGGAAATGAAAATAGCAGCACCTATTGAAAGGGGTTCACGTTCCTTGAAGCATCATGCTAGTGCCACCTTTTCTACTAGTGTTTTTTCTGACTTCCTTTTTGTATTTTTTACTATTGACCATGGTACTTATTTAGCACATAATATTATTCCAACTCCTCACCCACCCCCCAGAAAACAGTTTCTGTTATAGCGCTTAATATTACAGAGTTTCTATAGTATTCAATGGCACTGCAATTAATGTATTCAGTGGATACAATGAAGCCTGCTACTGTACATCCATATAATTTATTCCAGCAAATGTTTATCAAAAGGTTCCCACCATAACTGTGCAGTGTGTCCTTTGTATGTATATTATTTTGATAGGAATGAGGTTTGTATAAAACAAGAAACAAAAGTCCAGAGCAACATCCAATGTGACAAAAATACACAGTGAAATATCTATATATCTCTTGAAAAAGGGTTATTTAGTTAACCCTTTGGCCAAAGCGTATAAGCCTGCGAGCCACATCAAGGCATGACCAAATTTGCAGGTCCTAACAGTAACTGATTAAAATCCTTATTTACCTCTATAATTAGAGGAAGGACGGTCCTGGCATTGAACCTGTCGCAACCAGTTGCATGAAAAGAAAACCTGCTTACTTGGACAGTGGGGAGGGGCGAGCTTTAAACCCTGGGTGGGAGGAGCCACTAACCTCCAAAACAGCGGAGACCAGCTGGACAAAGTTAACAAACACACAGATACCCAGAAAGCTCTCAGAAACTCCCCCAAATTACCACAACATATGTATACAAGTGTCAAAAGGAGTGCTACTGGGCATGGCTAATTGTATAAAACAAGAAATAAAAAAGTCCAGAGCAACATCCAATGTGACAAAAATACACATGCAGCTGGTTGAGACAGGTTCAATGCCAGAACCATCCTTCCTTTAATTATAGAGGTAAATAAGGATTTTAATCAGTTAGTGTAAGGACCTGTGAATTTGGTCATGCCTTGAGGTGGCTCGTAGGCTTATACGCTTATACGCTTTGGCCAAAGGGTTAACTAAATTACCCTTTTTCAAGAGATATATAGGTATTTCACTGTGTATTTTTGTCACATTGGATGTTGCTCTGGACTTCTTTGTTTCTTGTTTTATACAATTAGCAACACCCAGTAGCACTCCTTTTGACACTTATATACATACAGCTCAAACCCGTTATAGCGCGATCCGCTATAACGCGGTTTGAGCGTGGATCTCGAATATATATTTAAAAAAAAAACATTTTTTTGCACACACACTGCACACTGCACACTGCACACTGCACACACTCACAGCACACTGCACACACTCACAACACACTACACACACATCCCCCCCCCCTTAATCCCCTACCTTTGGTGTCGGCTGCTGGCGGGGATCAGTGTGGGGCTGGCGGGGGGGGCATCAGAGCGGGGCTGGCATTGGAGCTGGTCGGAAGGGGATCAGAGCTGGGCTGGCATCGGAGCGGGGCTGGCGGGGGGGCATCGGAGCGGGGCTGGCGGGGGGCATCGGAGCGGGGCTGGTGGGGAGGGGCATCGGAGCGGGGCTGGCAGGGGGCATCGGAGCGGGGCTGGCGGGGGGGGGGGATCAGAGTGGGGCTGGCGGGGGGGGGATCAGAGCGGGGCGGCATCGGAGCGGGGCTGGCGGGGGGCATCGGAGTGGGGGGGCATCGGAGTGGGGCTGGCAACAGAGCAGGGCTGGTGGGGGGGATCGGAGCGGGGCTCGCGGGGGGAAGTGAGGCTGCTGGGGGAAGTGCGAGGGGAGTTACGGTGGCTGCTGGGGGACGTGTAGAGCTGCCGGAGGCTCACTCCGTCTCTTCCTCCCGATCAGGCGCGCGGCGGATATTTTTTAAAATTAGTGCGACCCCGGTTATAGCGCGGTCGGATCGGGTGGCCACAGAGGACCGCGCTATAACGGAGTTATATATATATAAAGCAACTGTAAATATTACTGTATGCTCATTTGCATGTCTTAGACAGGTCTGCAACCCTGTCTTTCCCCATTGTCAGTCGTAGTTGTTTGTGGAAAGTGAGCGACCCCGTCAGGAATACAACATGTAAATAAAAAACATATAAAGCAATAATTGTGCAGTATTGTGATTATTTGTTGGCTTGTTCAAAAATCTTGGCTCTTGGGGAAAACTTACTTACAGCAACATAGAAGAAAATTCGCATTTGTCTGACTCTGTCAGGTAGTGAAGAAATGATGAGGTTTCTTTAAGGTGTACTTATATCCCCACTTGGTCTTGGCACATATGGATAAGCTCAGAGTTGGTAAGATTCAAATTCCCATAAGGTATATGTGGACAAAGAGCAGAGAAATAGACCGATGTGTAGGTTGTAGAACAGGATTTTATAAATAGCAAGTTAAAAGACATGTACTGACACTCTGTACATGTATATAATGCACATAAAGGTATCTTTAGCGCTGTGTGCGCCCGCTGTCGCTTCTCCCCGTCCTCCTCTATCCCCAGTCCTGCTGCCGGCAATGGCGTGTGACGTCACGTCCCTCTGAACGGCTGATCGTATCCAAAGGAAGTAGGCTGTGGCACGCTGGGAGAGGAATCGCGGGTGAATACAAACGGCTGGAATCTGGAGTTACCCAGTAAGCGAAACTCCCCCAATTACCACAATATATATATAGTTGAGCTGTATAGATGTATACAGCTCAACTATATATATATTGTGGTAATTGGGGGAGTTTCTATACTCAACTATATATATATTGTGGTAATTGGGGGAGTTTCTGAGAGCTTACTGGGTATCTGTGTGCTTATTAACTTTGTCCAGCTGGTCTCAGCTGTTTTGGGGGTTAGTGGCTCATCCCACCCAGGGTTTAAAGCTCGCCCCTCCCCACTGTCCAAGTAAGCAGGTTTTCTTTTCATGCAGCTGGTTGCGACAGGTTCAATGCCAGGACCGTCCTTCCTCTAATTATAGAGGTAAATAAGGATTTAATCAGTTAGTGTTAGGACCTGCGAATTTGGTCATGCCTTGAAAGTGACTCGCAGGCTTATACGCTTTGGCCAAAGGGTTAACTAAATGACCCTTTTCCCGAGATATATAGGTATTTTATTGTGTATTTTTGTCACATTGGATGTTGCTCTGGACGACTTTGTTTCTTGTTTTATACAATTAGCCATGCCCAAGAGCACTCCTTTTGACACTTATATACACATATATATTTTTTGGTACAGCAGGGCCCCGCTTCTCGGTGCTCCGCCGATACGGTGGTGCCGAGAAAGGGGCCGCCATGTCCGCGCATGCGCAGAACGGGCCGGCCTGGTCATGCGCACCTAACTAAAATCGCCGGTTCTGCTTTCCGCCGATTTTCGCTTTATGGCGGGTCCTCAGAACGGAACTCGCCGTGTTAGTGGGGCCCTCCTGTAATTTGAGGGAGTTTCTGAGAGTTTGCTGGGTATCTGTGTGAATGGGGTTTGTCCTATATAATGCCCTACCGTCTTTAATTTATTTATTTTTGTTTCTTAAAGCGACAATCCAAACTGGAGATTTATTTAGCCATTTTTTTCATAGGATTAAAGCAGGGGGTCTCCAGAGCTGAACCCCATGAGTTTCAGTTCCGGGGACCCCCTGCTTTGGAAGATACTTACCTCCATACGGAGGTAGCTTTCCTCTGTAGTTACACCACTAATATCCCATTTGTTCAGTCTCTGAGCATTACAAGTCTGAAACAAAGATTCATCCCCATTGCTGCATTAATATGGAAGCCTTCAAGGAACATATTTGACACAGAAGGTTACAATTTAGGGGATACTTTTTTCCAACATTTAAAACAGAAAACCTTTCCGTATTTTATGCTTACTCTATTTTAAGTTTACTGATGTGTTATGTCTCATGTGGAGATTGAACCGCAAATAAGATGCATGCATGATAACAATGTTCCAATTACCTTTTGGCTCACCACCAGAAAGATGTTGCCAGTAGCTATTTTAAGTTCCTGAACATGCCGGCACATAAAAAGATTAAGATACATATTTACAGCGCTGTGCAATAAGACACCTTCTGGCTTATTCCAATAAATGGATGGTAAGGTTTCTTATGGGTTATCGTTGCTTAGTAAATATGTCAAAACGCCACAGCTGCCTAAAGGGTGGTCCGTTCCTCCGAATGGGACCCCAAGGGAGAGATTTCTTGGGGTGCCACGGTCAAGCACAAATATTAAATCTGGCTACATCTGTATATGGTGCGAAATACATTGAGGCAAAGAAATGCATAACACATTGGGGCAAAGAGATGCATCTTGCTCCAAAATTGTTAATATTGTGTATGACTTGCACTTTATACTGTCATTGAGAACGTGTTTTCACAAATGAAACACACCTGGACATAGAAGCATTCACAAAACTAAATTTACCCTGTAATTGGGTTTGGAGCTTATCTGTAGGCAGTGATTACATGTAGCCTGAATTACACTGTACTAGACATCAAAAAGCAATTTAATAAATTTTTACCACCAGCATACTGTGTAAATGAAAATGGTAATACTATAATTATAGTAAGCAGTTCTATTATGCTTTAGATTTCCGCTTTATTTCCTTGATGTTTGTGTTGGTTGAATTCAATTAGTATCGAATTACAGAAGCTGAGTTTTTCAGGAACAATATATGGATTCTTTATAAACTTTAAACATTACATAGTTACATAGCAGAGGAGGTTGAAAAAATACAAGTCAAGTTCAACCTATGTTACATTTAGACGTCAAATAATCCAATATTTGTATTTACAGTATGTGGATCCAGAGGAAGGCAAACAGGAACCCCAGTGAAACATCATCCAATGCTGTCTCATTAGGGAAATATAAATTCCTTCCCAATCCAATAATGGCAATCAGATTACTCCCTAGATTAACATCCTTCCCATGTTTACTTATTTTGTATATACCTGTATACCTTTCCTTTCTAAAACAAGCTGTACAAACTTTTTTTGAACATATCTATTGTTCCTGCCATCACAGTCTCTATGGGTAATGAATTCCACATTGTAACTGCCCTTACTGTAAAGAACCCTTTCCTTTGTTCTGGTGAAATCTAATTTCTTCCAACCTTAATCTATGATTCCGTGTCGTTTGTACTGCCCTTGGGATGAAAAGTTCTTTCGAAAGCTCCTTCTATGAATATAATTGTATATAGTTATCATATTCCCTCTCAGGCACCTCTTTTCTAAAATAAACAAATATAATTTAGCTACATTAGAAAAGAGGCGTCTAAGAGGGGATATGATAATTATATACAAATTCTAAAATATGTTTTATTACACCAACAAAAAACTACCCAGTTGCTCCCGTAAGAGAGATTTAGGACAACATTCACTAAAGGATCAAATTGCTCAGTTATTACATGGCGATAAAAAATAAAAAAAAAGAGGGTTGGGCCGATACTTTTTACAATAAGCGCTGTATTTACCAAGAATAATTTATTACTAAATGAACTGCAAAATTAATTCTCTATTGCATACACAAAATTTATGTTAACTCAAGAGTTAAACAATGCTCGAGAGGAAAATAAGCGATATGCAACTGTGCAGGGGATAGGAGATCACACTTTTCTACCATAGGGTTATGCAATAGGATTTCTATTAAAACCCTATGGCAGAAAATTATTTTATCCCCTTTGGATGTCTGAGGCTACCAATGCATTGCAAGGGGATGCTTTCAGGCACCAAAGCGGTTAACATACATAATAAAAACCCTACAAATAAAATACAAGAAGCATAACATCCATTTGTACAAATATTAACCCTTTATAGAAGCCCAAGTCTTCAGCTAGTCATGGGATGACCATGACTATCTGTCCACTTGGGCTTCTACAAGTTAATATATTCAACATTGTTAGTATGTATTATTAATATCCTTTCTAGGTTGGATAGTCTTATCTTGCCTATGTCAACAGAGGCCATTATATACATACAGTAGGTAAGACAGGTCTAATACCAGGCTTGTGTAGGTGATAACAATTAAGAGTGTAAGAGTTGATTTTCAACTGGTATCAGTTGATTGGAGCTTAGTGGACCCTCGTCCCAGGGTATAAGCTCACCCCACCCCACCCCCCTTTTTAAGCAACAGGTTTTTCCATGTCCCTGTGCAAGACAGGTCCACTGAGGTCATTTTATTTAATTTCCTGTATATTTTAAAATCTTACTTCACTAGTCTTGTCTGAAAAAATTATCACCACAGATGAGCAAGTGAGGGAAACAATGTTTAATGTTAGGATACATTTTCATTTCAGAATGCAAACTAGATTCACAATTACGTGGTGGGTGAAAAAGATACAAAAAGTCACCATGGTACAATGTAAAGTAACCCCATGAGATTGTTTGCCTCAAAAAGGACCAAACATTTGTCCGTGAGTGGGTCCACTAACTCTGCATCTTCTTTGACCCAAGGTTTACTAGTGTAAACTGTTTAAATCAGCACCCCTTTTTTCGTAAGTTTGTGAATCCCGGTCATTTTAGTGGGTGATCTGGCAAATTTATGTTAAACCCACATTTGCAAACACTTAGTCTGGCTGGACCCCGGGGATTGAGTCTTAGCCTATTTCCACTGCTGATCAGAGCATCGTTCACAGGCGGCATTACAAGAAGGGTCCCTGACACAGAGCTCAAGCCTACAGCGACTCCTGAGTGGCCCTCCATATACAGGTTCTCTCACTATGACAGTAGGAACAGCTAAGCCATAGCGGCTAGGGACTCCCACCCTGTCTCCCCCCTCTCCGTGTGCAGGGTTATGTATGTAGGGTGAGGTTATATGCTTGTGCTAGGGGGAGGGGGGGGGGGTTCTCACATGATCCGCTAGTGCTGTATACTGTTAGATATACTGTCACGGCCCCTTTTATTCTCCAACATCTCCGATTTTGTTTGGGTATTTTTTTCGAATGCCACACACTTCATCGCGTTCATGCCGCATTCATGCCGAGACAGCGCTAATACAATGCACGCGGCCGTGGCTTTAAATACCGGAACATGCCGCATCAAATACTGCATCTGCCCGCGGTTTTCAGAGTTGCACCGAAATGGCCGCACGAGGCTAAAGGCGGCCGCCACTGTACTATTTGTGTCATAGGTGATTTGATATTAATTTCCCCGGCTACTTTGAGATATATTAGGCATCTTTGATGCCAGTTGCTGCCACGGCAGCTGTTTATGGTTTCACATTGTGTAGTGGCTATCCGGTTACTCGGTGCATCTTCTATACATTTCTCTAGCATACATTTGCAGTGCGAGTATATAGAGTGACTTGGACCCCACTTTTTGGACAATAGTACCCTTTTGTGGTTACTCAACCCCTTTGTCAGACCTTATTTTCCCTTGGGATGGGAATCAGACCGAGGGTCAGCGTAGATATGGAGAATAGGGTACCTTCCCATTCTTTCGCCGTGCCACTTGTTCCCACCGGTCTCCCACCCTTTCCCATCCCCCTCACTCCACTGTGTGTAGGCGTATGTATTTAGGGTCAGTTATTTAACTGTCCGATTCCAATCATCCACTCCACCGGATATATTGGCATGGCGGTCCTCTATGAGCTACAATTTCTTTATAGCCATTTATGCTGTTTGCATTGAGCCAGACACTTATGACTCTGTAGCTTTGCGTTTATATTGGTTCCCTTTCTTTTATCTTCATATATTATTATTACATTTGTTTTTAACACATTTGTTTTACACTACATTGCTTTGGGACATTCATTTGGCCTTATCACCTACAGTATGGGGCTCCACGGCTCAGCCTTGGTTACTCTTTTTAGGTACAGCCACGCTCTTATAGACAGGTTATTTTCCCACATATATACTTCTAGCGAGCAACGATTCCATGCTATTGGGGTGTTCCTGTTGTGTCCCCACCTTGGTGGAGCACTCTCTGTCTCAGGTTACCTCCCCTCGTTTTGTTTAACACTCCGTTTTAGACTGACAGATGATTTTGTTCTTTTCCAATTTTTTTTTGAAACTTTTTTTCTTCAGATAATTTTTATTAGTTTTCCACATAGCACAATTAATAGGCATAATATATCCAACAATATGACCGTGTGAACATACCAATACATTGATTAGAAATATTGTTAAGTAAATATTCAACACAGTTTTAGGTAAGCACTTATAATCTGGTTATACTTAAATTGCAGGAAAGTTTTACATTAGATTCAACTTATTTCGGTCAATGTTGGGGGATCGGCTCTTACTGGGTAGCATATGTTGGGAGGTGAAAGAAACAGAGATAAAGAACACCGACAGGAAGAGACGAGAGGATGACAAAGATGGACTGGAGGGGCAAAAAAAAAGAGGGAGGGGGGGGAGGGGAGATCCCCACCCCCCTTTTTTTTATGTGCCATTATATATTATATCACAGAACCCAGTGTGCAATATGATTTGTGATTTAATGATTATCCTTACACTTAATCAGGATTGGTCAGATAACTTTTAGATTAACCTACATTTGGCAGGTCACCAGTGGGGAATTGTTGCTGCTTTGAACTCAGCTCCACATGTACGGTCATTATATTGATTCAAGAAAAAAAAAATACAATGTAAAAAAATAAATAAATAGAAATTATAGAAAATTAAATCGATTCAGGAAAAAAATAAAATAAAAGAACTGTACCTGTAGGAAGTATGGGAGACAGACAGGCTTCACAAATATTCTCATCTGGAAAAGAACACAACATACTTATTGTAAATCAAGCAAACAGATAACATTACTTTTCTTTTCATGAATGGATGATCATATAGCAGAAATAGTTAGATGCTACACCGGAGTCTAATATTGTTATTCTTATGCCACAGCACTAAATACAATAAGATTACTGTAGATGTTACGCCCATAAGTTAATACTAAAATGGGTCAAATAACAATTCTTGTTAAACAGCCATAATGCCATGTTGGTTATTAATATAGCTTTAAACCAACGGTGGTGGGCATTCCATAAAAATGTTTGTGAATGCATCTCCAAAAAGCGTATCTTCACCAGAGGGACTTTCCTGAGAAACACTGTATATTCTGTACATACCATCAACCAGCATGCCTTTTGACTGGGTTCTATGCATTTTCTTCAGCAAAGAGAGAGAGTCTGATACCAAAATTTTCTTGCACCCCTCTCGCAGTAATATCTGTATAATAACAGAAGAATTGAGGATTCATTATTGTAATCCTTTGTTATCTTCCTGTTAGAATCATGTTTTAATGCATCATTGGTGTACTTCAGAGTTTTCTATTTTGCATCTACTATATAATGTTTTAACACAGGGCAACAAACACTGGGATTCCCTAAGTGCCAATGTGGGATATTGCACCCCGATCCAGCCAATGTGGGATATTGCACCTCGACTGCCATCGACTTGTCTTGAATCGCAGATAACATTGGATCAGAGTGCTACACTCTACAAGATTCTAACAGGGTTAGGTCAAAGTGTCCAGGATTTAACATATAAAATATGTCATAAATCAGATGCCAGATTAACAACCAAAGATGTGCACTCTCTCTTTGGGAGTTTGTACGAGTTCGGAAATGTTTATATACTGTAGTAATCTCTGATTTCAGAGTCATATTAGCCCAGTATTGCTATTGCTACGAACGCAACAGTAGTTCAAAGTTCTAGTAGCCATATTGGTCCTGGAGTAGTGTCGATTAATTGCAGATAGTAATACCCTTTAAGAAACCAACAGGAAAGTTCTTCATAGATAAAATTGGAGTGTGCGGAAGTTTTGAAAACTCTCAGGTCTTTGTTGCAAGAGTACTCTTGGTTTGACGAAAAGACCTGTAAGGTTTTGAAAGCTCTACTGTACAGTCTAATGTATGAAGAGCTCTCAAGTTGGTCCCCTAACAGGTATAAACTTACAGTATTAGCATTAAGGCACTGCTCAAGGTTTTATTACCCTTACATATTAAAGTAAAGAGTGGAGTTTACTCCCCCATTCTGAGTAAATCCTTATACTTAATAAGAGTAGAAATGTCATACTCTGTGATCCTTAACTTTATTCTGTTATGGTTAGAGGTTTTAAATAATAAATGTAGTGCGCTTGAAGAAGACTCTAAGAGGTTTCAACAACTCTATAGACTATAATTGATCAGTAAATACACATATCATTTGTGAGCACATTCACGTCTCAGGCAGGTCTGCAACCCTGTTACAATGGAAGAACTCTGATGTTGCTCCCTAAATCATATCTCCACTGTCAACACTATCCAATCCATGAAAGTAAAAAATACAATTAAAAAAACCATTGCTTGCAAAAAGATTTTTTGGTTTGAAGATGTGTTTTACAGTCAGGATTTCTGATAAATGATACCCCTATCAGTAAGAAGGAAGGCAAGATAAATATCAATCATGTTGAATACAAAATGACTTAGTGTTTTATTTACAATGAACCATGGGCGATGGAACAAAAAAGGAAAACCGAAAAAATAAGAAAAGAGCAAAAGGCAATTCAAATTTACATAACAGATTAAAAATCGACAAACGCCAACTGCTTAAATACAGAAAGTAATACACTTAAAACAACAGACTAAGTGTTATTGTTTTAATTAGGGTTGATTAATCAAAATAGATTCACTGAAAAAACACAGTGAATTAATTCTGTTATAGGCCTTCAGTGGGAGGCACTAACGTGTGCCATGGGCTGTTAAAAGCACTTCAAACTGAACATGAGATTCTATCATGGAAGTTCTGCCCCTCAACTCAAATCTATTCACCGTAGCAATGCTTGTTGATGGATATGGATGTATTGGCAATGTTGTGATTGGTCTGATGTTTCAGTGTGTTCTGTGCTGCTGATGGATATTCACAGTAACTTCAGAGGACACCAACGTTCTTGTTGGTACAGAGGAGGAAAATAAAATTTGATGCCAAAAGACAAACCTTAAAGAATCTCCATCTTCTGTTTTTTTCAGAATGTTTGAGACAATAGTTTTTTTTTTCAATCTTGACAATGATGGCTCTCCTTAGCACAAGCAGGAGAGACACTGGACAGACATGTCCATGCACATTCAGGAGATTGCAAATTATTTATTTATATTTATAAAATGTTTTACCAAGAAGTAATACATTGAGAGTTACCTCTCGTTTTCAAGTATGTCCTGGACATCTTAATATATAAAATCGAATGGTTAGTGAGGTTAGTGCTATCTGCGGTGAATCTGATTGGTCCGTGACTCTCATTGGCCAAGAGGTACGCCCCACTGTGACATCACCTCCTTCACTCTCACACACTTGCAGTCACACCACACGCCCAGAACCACACACACACACACACACACACACACACACACACCTCTGAGTCATGCTGTCACCCCTGTGTACCTCCGACTCATGTACACACACACACACACACTCACACTGACCTGTCATCCCACATCTCAGTCATGCTGTCACCCCTGTGTACACACTGTCATCCCATAGCTGACACTCATGCTTACTCCCCTGTAGCTGACACTCATGCTTACTCCCCTGTAGCTGACACTCATGCTTACTCCCCTGTAGCTGACACTCATGCTTACTCCCCTGTAGCTGACACTCATGCTTACTCCCCTGTAGCTGACACTCATGCTTACTCCTCGGTAGCTGACACTCATGCTTACTCCCCTGTAGCCAGAACTGTAGGCACAACGGACGAAGCGCACTCCCTATAGCCGCGCACATTCAACCGCGACACTCCCTGTGCACATGGCCGGCCATATGGCCTCCTTCATATGCACATGCCCGGACTAACCGCCGGAACAACCGCACTCCCTATAGCCGCGCACATTCAACCGCCATTCTCCCTCCGCAGTCGCCGGCCGACAGTCCCTGTGCACATGGCCGCCCATATGGCCTCCGCACACACACGACGACACTCCCACGCACCATCAAGACTGCCTTACTAAAAACACATATATTCAAATATAAATATATATCAAAACAATGGCGTGCATCACTACGCACTTTACATTTTTATAAAAACAATGCCTGCCCGTACCTTCACCTACGCACTCTTTATTTACTGTCTAAAATGGCCGCCACACGAACTTACAACATGTACCTTACATTGACATTATACAATGTCCCGCTTTGCCAATGTTACATTAGTTCCCTTAATAACATTATTTTATTACTTTACTTTATTAAATCGCCGCAATACTACATTTAATTTACATATTAAATGTCCGCATTCACAATATGTGTGTTTAACATTAACAAATGACCGGCAGCCTTCACCTACGCACTCTTAATTTAATTTCAAAAATGGCCGCCACACACACTTACAACATCTACATTTCATTTACATTATTTTATTCCAGCCCCCCCCCTCCCCCCTCTTACCCGACCACCAAATCACACTTTCCCCCCGCTCCGCTCTTTCCCGCCCGCTCCGCTCCTTCCCGCCCTCTACGCAATGGACGACTTCACGGCCACGACACCGCTCCAGCACCACCACTTACTTGCCCAACACTGCTCCGCTACTTACTGGCCGCTACTTACCGCCCTTCACCGCCGCTCCGTTACTTAACGGCCGCATTCACTGCCGACAGCTCCAGCCCCCACACAGCTCTGAGGGGGGTGGGCTCTTGGCCCCCCGCCAAAGCACGCTCCCCATCCCCGAGATCGCTCCTCCGGCTCTCTCCACCTCTCCCTGCAGCCACAGGGAGGGGAGATGCGTGCGCCTCCGCCGCGAGCCCGCTCCCCGGCGCTCTCCCACTTCCCCCCAACCCCCAGAGCACGCTCTCTCAGGATCACCCCCACACACACGCCGCTACCCCCCTTCACACACGCCGCTTACCCGCCTCCCCATCCCCGACAACGGACACCGCCGAGGAGCACGAGGTGGAGGAGGAGAGCGTCAGAGAGGTGGTGCCGCGCACTACCTCCTCTATGCCACCGGGAGACGGAGGAGGCCAGGAGTGGGGAGAGACAGACTGGTAGCCCGAGGAGGAGCGCGCCAGGCTGCCAGGTGAGGAAACGCAGGGGGAGGGATCCCTGCATTTCATGCAACCTCCCCCCCCCCCCTGCCTTTCATGCAACCTCCCCCCCCCCTGCCTTTCATGCAACCTCCCCCCCCTGCCTTTCATGCAACCTCCCCCCCCCCCTGCCTTTCATGCAACCTCCCCCCCCTGCCTTTCATGCAACCTCCCCCCCCCTGCCTTTCATGCAACCTCCCCCCCCCTGCCTTTCATGCAACCTCCCCCCCCCTGCCTTTCATGCAACCTCCCCCCCCCTGCCTTTCATGCAACCTCCCCCCCCCTGCCTTTCATGCAACCTCCCCCCCCTGCCTTTTATGCAACCTCCCCCCCCCGCCTTTCATGCAACCTCCCCCCCCCTGCCTTTCATGCAACCTCCCCCCCCCTGCCTTTCATGCAACCTCCCCCCCCTGCCTTTCATGCAACCTCCCCCCCCCTGCCTTTCATGCAACATCCCCCCCCTGCCTTTCATGCAACCTCCCCCCCCGTGCCTTTCATGCAACCTCCCCCCCCCTGCCTTTCATGCAACCTCCCCCCCCTGCCTTTCATGCAACCTCCCCCCCCTGCCTTTCATGCAACCTCCCCCCCCCTGCCTTTCATGCAACCTCCCCCCCTGCCTTTCATGCAACCTCCCCCCCCCTGCCTTTCATGCAACCTCCCCCCCCTGCCTTTCATGCAACCTCCCCCCCCCTGCCTTTCATGCAACCTCCCCCCCCCCTGCCTTTCATGCAACCTCCCCCCCCCCCTGCCTTTCATGCAACCTCCCCCCCCTGCCTTTCATGCAACCTCCCCCCCTGCCTTTCATGCAACCTCCCCCCCCTGCCTTTCATGCAACCTCCCCCCCCCTGCCTTTCATGCAACCCCCCCCTCCGTGCCTTTCACGCAACCCCCCCCTCCCTGCCCTTCACGCAACCCCCCTCCCCTCCCTGCCTTTCACGCAACCCCCCCCCCCTCCCTGCCTTTCACGCAACCCCCCCCCCTCCCTGCCTTTCACGCAACCCCCCTCCCTCCCTGCCTTTCACGCAACCCCCCTCCCTCCCTGCCTTTCACGCAACCCCCCCTCCCTGACTTTCACGCAACCCCCCTCCCTGCCTTTCACGCAACCCCCCCCTCCCTGCCTTTCACGCAACACCCCCCCCTCCCAGCCTTTCACGCAACACCCCCCCCTCCCTGCCTTTCACGCAACACCCCCCCTGCCTTTGACGCCCCCCCCTGCCTTTGACGCCCCCCCCTGCTTTTGACGCCCCCCCCTACCTTTGACGCCCCCCCTGCCTTTGACGCCCCCCCTTGCCTTTGACGCCCCCCCTCTTGCCTTTGACGCCCCCCCCTTGCCTTTGACGCCCCCCCCTTGCCTTTGACGCCCCCCCTGCCTTTGACGCCCCCCCCCTTGCTTTTGACGCCCCCCCTGCCTTTGACGCCCCCCTGCCTTTGACGCCCCCCCCTGCCTTTGACGCCCCCCCTGCCTTTGACGCCCCCCCTGCCTTTGACGCCCCCCCCCTGCCTTTGACGCCCCCCCCTGCCTTTGAGGCCCCCCCCCTGCCTCCGGCCAACGCCGGGTATACACACACACCTCTCCTCCTCCCCCCCATCACACTCACCTCCCTTCACCGGCATGACCCCCTTCCTCCCTCGCGCCATCCAATTGAGAAGATGGCGTCACCCGGAAGTAGAGGTAGGTGTCGCGTGTGTGTCGCTCCCCCACTTCACCCACCTCACCCCCCCCCGCTTCACCCACCTCACCCCCCCCCCCCCACTTCACCCACCTCCCCCAGCACGCTCTCTAAGGCTCAACATCCCCAGGAGCAGGAGGAGGGCGGCAGGGAGTTAATACCTCCTTTGTGCCACTGGGAGTCGGCGGAGGCCACGAGGGGGGAGACAACCAGTGGCAGCCCGAGGAGCGTGGCATGCTGGCAGGTGAGGAAATGCAGGGGGAGGAATCCATGCCTTTGACGCACCCACCTTGCCTTTGACGGCGCCCCCCCCTTGCCTTTGACGCCCCCCCTCCCCCTGCCTTTGAGGCCCCCCAGCCTTTGACGCCCCCCTGCCTCCGGCCAACGCCGGGTATACACACACGCACACACCTCTCTTCACACACCCCCCCCCCATCACACTCACCTCCCTCCACACCTCCCCCCCACCCCATCATACTCACCTCCCTCCCCGGCGCTCATTCACCTCCCCTCCCCGGCGCTCACTCCCCCTGCCTTTCACTCCCCCCTCCCTGCCTCCGCGTCCCCCTCCTGTCCACTGTCGTCGTCTCCCTCCTGTCCACTGTCGTCGTCCCCCTCCTGTCCACTGTCGTCGTCCCCCTCCTGTCCACTGTCGTCGTCCCCCTCCTGTCCACTGTCGTCGTCCCCCTCCTGTCCACTGTCGTCGTCCCCCTCCTGTCCACTGTCGTCGTCCCCCTCCTGTCCACTGTCGTCGTCCCCCTCCTGTCCACTGTCGTCGTCCCCCTCCTGTCCACTGTCGTCGTCCCCCTCCTGTCCACTGTCGTCGTCCCCCTCCTGTCCACTGTCGTCGTCCCCCTCCTGTCCACTGTCGTCGTCCCCCTCCTGTCCACTGTCGTCGTCCCCCTCCTGTCCACTGTTGTCGTCCCCCTCCTGTCCACTGTCGTCGTCCCCTCCTGTCCACTGTCCCGTCCCCTCCTGTCCACTGTCCCGTCCCCTCCTGTCCACTGTCCTGTCCCCTCCTGTCCACTGTCCCGTCCTGTCCACTCTCACCCCCCCTCCTGTCCACTCTCCCCCCCTCCTGTCCACTCTCCCCCCCTCCTGTCCACTGTCACCCCCCCCTGTCCACTATCCCCCCCCCCCTGTCCACTATACCCCCTCCTGTCCACTGTCCCCCCCTCCTGTCCACTGTCCCCCCCCTCCTGTCCACTGTCCCCCCCTCCTGTCCACTGTCCCCCCCTCCTGTCCACTGTCCCCCCCTCCTGTCCACTGTCCCCCCCTCCTGTCCACTGTCCCTCGCCCCCCCACACATGTCCACTGCCCCCCCTCCTGTCCACTGTCACCCTCTCCTGTCCACTGTCCCCGTCCCCTCCTGTCCATTGTCCCTCCCCCCACCCCATCTCCTGTCCATTGTCCCTCCCCCCACCTTTTCCTAGCGGGAAATTTCACTCACGGGCAACGCCGGGTCTCTCAGCTAGTAGTTAATATGACAAATAATACATGGTTACAAATACAGTTACATAAATGAACAGGGTATACATTATATACAATACATTGCATGCACAGTTAGAGAAGATGTATATTATAGGCTGATAGAAGTTTATTGAAGGACAGACATCATACGCTGTGTTTTTTCCTTTTTTCCTTTTGTGTTTATTTTCTTCTCTTATGTGGGGACGATTCTGGGAGAAAGCCTTAGAAAGCCCCCCGTCAGCAGGATTGAGGAATGCTTGATAACAAAAGGAATATATTGTGAGTGCTTAATATACTGTATAGACATGATTGGATTTCTCTGATTTGTTTGGAACATACTATAATATATCGTCTTTTTCCTCTTCCCCCTCTATCGTCTCCCCTGTCTTGTGCATGTGCCAAGGGGAACCATTATCGCTAAGATTGAAACGTTGTGTGTTGAAAGAATCTGTGGGTTCTCTGGGCAGCAATTGTGATTTAAGACTTTTGATCTTATAATATTTTTTATATTTTACTACTTAATTGTAAAGAGATTGTCATTTTCAATTGTGTACATTTATGGCACTGGGGGATAATACACATTAGTAGGACTTTTATTCACAGTTTTTCCCCCCAGCTTTACATAAACCGTGTTCAGGGAAAAAAGGGACCCCTTTTGTTTTTCATTATATCTTATATATTTTTCGCCTAATCCCCATGAAAATGTGCTCAATTGTAAGTCTGTTATATAAATTAACAATACAACAAGCGACAGAGAAGCAAATTGCTACATCCAATATGACAAAATACACAGTAAAATATTTATATATTCTCTTGAAAAAGGGTCATTTAGTTTAACCCTTTGGCCAAAGCATCGTAAGCCTGCGAGCCACGTCAAGGCAAACCTAGTTTGCAGGTCCTAACACTACCAGATAAAATATATAAATTAACAATACAGATGTAGATACCTGTTTTCAACCGCTTGCCTTGCGAGTTATGCACGGCATCCTCTCCCACGCTGCGAGATTCCAAGGCCAGACTAATGGCCCATCGGATTAACACAGCGGAGGTCCCCCCATTTTAATGGGACTCACACTGTGTGAATCCTACCTGACTTCACCTGTCTGTAAGAGACGTGCAGTAAGAGAGAGACTGAATCAGTCACTCTCCCTGCGCGCCTCTGATAGGCGATCGTGGGGTTTTTATTTTATTTTAATAATACTGTATTTTAGCAGGGGGTCTCCGGAGCTGAACCGAATTTATTTCAGGTCTGGACACCCTGATTCCCGAGTTACAGGCACCATTATGGGGTGTCGGTATCCCGGCGGCCATGTTTAAATTCTCCCACGTCAAGGCCCACGTGATCGGGGAATTAAAACAAAGTTTGAGTTCAAAGTATCGTTCAAAGCATGTGCTCAAAATGTCCTCCTGCTGAAACGTACGCCCGAAGACGAGAACGCCACTGTCTATGCCATTGCATAATCGATAACGCGTTGATCAGCTGCTCCCCCTCCTAAATAATACGTTGTTTTACAAATTACTTTTTTCAGTCTTCCTAGTGACCATCCTTTATCAGTAAACAATTTATGGAAGCGTTTTGGACCATAATTCTTGCTCTGTCTCAAACACTTTATAATGTGCTTATCTCCTGCACTCAACACCATTTTGTAACTATGCACTTGATGAGGTCATCACGCCGTCACCTATTCCAACGAATATTTATTAGATTATCAAATAATTCTTAAATGTAAGAATCTACTGACAGACCTATAATTGCTCAAATTTTCATGAAAATTAAGTGATTTCCTGCAAGATATGTGTAGAGAGAATATATGTGCCAATTTTTATAATATTTCATGCTCAAGCAAATTTTATTCTGGGCACTAGATGACAGGTTATATGTGGTCCTTCACTCTGTGTTTATACTGACCTGCTTAAAATGTGAACGCCACATTTATACTGTATACAGTATATGTATATAGGCTTATACTGTATCAAATAATTCATGGCATTGTTATGTTTTATGTTTTACTTTGTTGAATATCCTTAAAATTATACATATTACTAATCAAGTAGCAAGAATCCAACCAGTAAACTAGACCTCTATTTCAACTGTGTTCTTCCAGAAAAAGTGGATAGCAGAAGAAATAACAAAGCTAAAGCATTCGCGTATGGGTATTTTAAGACAGGAAATTACAACTAAAAACTATTCCTATTTTTGTCTTGGATCAGAAGGATGAAGAGATTTATATAATGGTTGCATACTCTATAGTGCAAGTGGATCAAGCTTGCAATGTCAGAAGCATCTTGAAAGCAAAACCCTAATTTAATACTATAATAAATAAAGAGCAAGCCAGCTGTGCCTGGTGATACAAAGTGGAGGCTGAGGTTATGAAGAACACACGAAATGTGCATCTCTAAAATTGTGTTCTTTCATTAAAACAATATTGCTTTATTCCCTAGATGTTATGAAGGTATATAGAACTGCGTCTATACAATTCTGTATGACTTGTTACTATTCTTGAAGGTATTATGACTATTGGGTGTGGTACTTCCAACTAATAACCTGTAATTTTTTTTAAATCTAGTGTCTCACAGCAGCGGGGTAAGCAAAGGCTAGACAGTAAACTTTCCTTATACATTGAGAAAGTGCTTTCTGCGCGAAACGCGTTGGTGGGGCGACACCTTCGCCTTGTTTGTCTGCATGACCAATAAATAATTTATTTTTATGACTTACGCACTCTCAGTCTTTTTTTTCAATGTTTCAGTGGTAGTGCTCTGTTTTTTTCTTCTGCTGCTTAGACAGTAAACTCAAATCAAATTAAATTGGCTTTACTTGAACCAAATAGGCAAAACAATAAAAAGTCCATGTATCAAAAGGATAACAAAGGCAGTCTCTGGCATTCAGCAGACTTTATCCTGAGTGCTAGAGTCACAGTCTGTACTCCCAGTTACAGGACTTACAGAGAAGAAAGAGTAGCCAGGTTCTTAGGCTACTATGGGCTAGATCCACAGAGTTACGTTAAATAGGGGCTCATAACATCACGTTATAAAAAACAGGAATAGATGTTTTCCTGAGGTTAACGCATATCCATAAAGCTAATTATAGGCATTAACAGTGGCTGACACACATCTCATAAGCATAAACGTAACATCCCAATATTGTACCATAAAACTGCGCTATCTTCCAATGTGACCTTAAGTATATCTTGGCCATACTCTGATTGACACCCTGAAATAGGTGTTTAACTGAAATTGATAGAGAGAGGAGAGGGAATTACCACTGGGAATAAAGCTGTGTTGGGTAACTAATAAAAGGCCTATGTTGGGGTGTGGATGCGAGTAACACCAAGATTAAGTACAGTGTAGCTTAACTAGCGTTAACTCCCAGCGTTACCTTTATCGGACTTAAGTCGATATGCATTATGTTAACGCTGCATTCGTATATTATGTGCATGTCATTATCACCAATGGACATGAAATGTTCTTTTCGGCGGCAAACATGGTTTAACGGTATGTTATTGTCCTTTAAATATGCAGTGCTAGGCTTAATGTGATATTAAATTAGGTTATCGTCACCTTAAGTAATTTAACAGAGTTTTGTAGAGTAGCAAATTAGCAGATACTTTTGTAGAAACACATGTAGTGCATCTGCACCCTTCTCCTGCAGTCTACCTGAGATCAATGCCTCAACCCTGACATAGGAAAGCAGCCTAATGAATGAATCCAGTGCACCCAGAGCTAACACGTTAGCTCTGCAGTTCCAGGTACACTGGACATCTAGAACTTGCATAGACAGCTAACGTCAGTGTATTAAAAAGGGGCAGGTTACCTGTATACATACGTACAGATGTAGCAGGACTTATGGCCTCCGACACCAGCTGCGAGACTGACCTGGCTCTGTGGGGGCATCGCTATGGGGGTCCCATCACAAAGCTTGCCCCCTGCTTGCAGCAATGTCGTGGCAATGCTATCTTCAGAGGCTTTTTCTTTCAGCTGTGGCTACCGAGACAGTGAGTCCTGCTACATCTGTATACACATATTTTTTTTTACATACATACTTTATACATGTATTTTTTGTAATCATCAGTATTAAACACATAGGTTGTACTATCTGCTGTACCTTTGACTGAATTCTAAATGTATCCAATTAGCGGCACTTACCTGAAGATTGTAGTCCTGTAGGATTTTAACAAGAGAGTCTCTCAAATTAGGGATCTCCATGCCTTCTTTAATGCGGTGAATCAGAAGGATGGGGTCAACATGGGTGCCAATATTGTTCAGTAAACCAGTAATAAAGGCTGCAAATGAAATATGAAGGCGTTATTTTAAAGCTGCAATACTACACTCACCCCTCCTTTTTTAATTTATATTTTTCTTCTTTGTACATGTAAGGCCGCGTCTATACTCCCTGCGACCGCGCGGCGCGAACAAAAGGCTGTACCTCTATGAGGCAGGCCATAGAGCGTGCAATGAAGCGCGCCCGATTCTCAGGCAGACAAACACTTTTGATTTGGTCGCGCAACGGCCAAGTTACGTGCGCGGTTCAGCCAATGAGGGCGGATCGCTCACATGACATCACCGTCACGCCCCTGCCACACCTCCCCGTCGCTGTGGATCACAGGCCACAGATCGCTTGGCTCCGTCTTGCACACACTATATCCGCAGCCTAAAGCATGTTACAATGTATAATTCTACATTCTTACCTAAGCTGGCAATCGTTTGGTGCTCCTGTTATAAATCTGTCAAAATACTAATTGTGTGCCTAACACAGTGATTTTCAACCGAGGTTCCACGGCCGCCAGGGGGGGGGGGGGGGGGCGGTGAGAGCTTAGAACGCGCGTGCTCGGCGCAACCCCCCTGTTTTAGCTATTTGCATTTCTACATTTATACGAACTGAATTCCGTGTACTGTAGTGCCG
Organism: Ascaphus truei; assembly: GCF_040206685.1. Lineage (NCBI taxonomy): Eukaryota > Metazoa > Chordata > Amphibia > Anura > Ascaphidae > Ascaphus > Ascaphus truei. The sequence goes on from NC_134484.1 coordinate 332,156,702, forward strand.
ACGGTTATTCTAACACAAACCGTGGCAATCACTAAAAAGACCCAGGTACATGCTGGGTCGTGTTTAAGGCAAGTTTAAGGCATTTCTGCATTGACTAATGGCCCATCAGATTAAAAGCGGGGGTCCCTGGCAGTCCCATTCAAACTGAATGGGACTGCCAGGGACCCCTGCTGTGTTAATCCGATGGGTCATTAGTCAATGCAGAAATGCCTTAAACGTGCCTTAAACTAGCCAGGTTACACCCAGCATGTACCCGGGCTTGTTTAAGGCAAGCCTTAGGCCTCGGGCATGGTCAGCGCTTATGCGCTGACCCGTGCTGAGGCGTGCTGCTGCTCGGCACTGAGCCCCTGCAGCCGCAATAAGAGTGGCCTTAGCAGGGGCTCGCGCACGCGTCCGCACGCTTGGGGAAGCGTGTGTCGCACACAGTTTTCAAATTTGGCGCTCGCAGGACGTCACTGGCCCGCCCCCGTCCCGCCCCTTGACGGCGTGCTGTGTAAGGCCAGGGAAAGCACCGCTTTCCCTGAGCCTCAGTGCGCCTCAGCCCGGACAAAATCACTATGTCCCAGGCCTTAGAATACTCGTCTCGTCTGTATGTGTCTCTGTGTGGGTGTGTGTCTCTCTCTGGCTCACTGTGTGTCTCTGTGTCCCTATGCTGCTGCTGTGGTCCTCTGCGCCATGCGCTGGAGGACTCTGCGTATGCATGCCATGTGCAGGAGGCCTATGCTGTGCGCGCCGTGTGTGCAGGAGGCCTCTGTGCATGCGCGCCATGCGTGTCGGAGGCCTCTGTGCATGCGCGCCGAGCTGCCAGCAGAGCCGACGGCCTCTTCTGCCAGCAGTGACATCACTTCCGGGAGTGCACTATCGTCACCAACAGGGCAATTTCCTCCAAGGGAAATTTTCATATAGTAGGTGCCAGCATAGAAGTTTCATTTCAAAAAGGTTTAAAACCACTGACCTAACATAATGGCAGCTTCAGTCAATCTAAATTAGCAGCAACAATATATTCTTATATTACTACGGTAACATTATCTATTGTCATAGTTTCAGCTCAAACTGCTGGGAACATTTGCAACCAATTATCACAACAAGGACAGTGTTGCAAAGATCTTGCACTGCTGGGGAGGTGGACTAAAACCTGATGCTTTAAAACGCATTAAAAATGGCATTAAGAGTTGAATAATAATTTTAAAAAAATGCATTAAGTATCATCTACTATTATTAATACTACTGACCTGATTTATTTAAAAAAAAAAAAACATATACAGTACTGTAAGATTTCAAGTTTTGCTGCCTTAAGCCCATAGGTTGAACGCCGGTTTACTACCAAATATTACATAACTCAGAACTTTCTAGATATTGTGAGTGTGCTACAGAAAACATATATTTTTTTTAAACAAAAGTAACAAAAAGGTGTTTTTAATAATATCAGGTTATGTTTGGTAAGGATAGTGTAAAAACATATTTGGCTGTATTGTGCTACATCTTAAGGCACCTCACTATCTATTAATGTTAATTGGCTGTATTGTACCTTACAGCTTCGCCCCATGGAGTATTTTTAGTTGTGCAAGAAATCCAACAGCAAATGTCAGAATCAATTCTGCACAGTTTCACTACTATTATATAATTTTGTAAAAGCTGTACTCACAGGTGTAATTTGAGGGGACTACCCTGTTATGTAGAGGATAGTTGTGGCATTAGGTAAATTTGGAGCAAAAGTGCCATTTGCAGACTGTCAACAAGAGTTAGGGAGGGGTTACAAGATGCATATATAATTGTATGTATCAATTCCTGCATCTTTCCATGTAATCCGTGTCACAAACTCAGATTGTAGATGGCATAAATATGTCTAAAATCTGTGTCAAGGTTACTAAGATGTATGTGCATGTAATGTATTTAGTGAACCCCAAGAAAGAAGCAAGAAAATGCTACAGCAGGACTGCCGCCTCATGTAGCCACGGCTTTGGGAAACCGGAGTTAAGCTGCCTCTGCAGAATAAATGTTTCACTTCTACAATAAGGGATATTAATACGAGTCATAATCCACCCTTTGCATTGCCGATTCAGCAACATGCTAATTTTTACACAGAAGCAAACAAAACATGAATAACTCAATATTTGCCCATTAAAAATATGCAGAACTACAGTAAGAATATGCTACTGGGATCATAAAACATTCAAAATCCCCCCCAGGACACTGCAATCATGTTTAACGCATACTCAATTACCATGGAGTCAGTTGCTAAAATGTTTGTTCCTTGTTTGGAGTATTAGCAATTCCCTAACCTACTGAAGTTTGCACCCTGTAGCTGTATTTTCCCTTAATAAAAATGGAAGTTTGTAAGAGTTCTCTGTGTGTAGCATTAGACATTAATGGCTGTGAAGATTGATGCTTCTAGTAATGTCTAGCCTTTTTTGCCAACATAATGCGCAATAGAAGAGTTATATTGCTTTCAAAATTAGCTTTAAGAGAAAGAAAAAACACAAAGGCCGCTGTGAAACTACTTTACACAAATGTATTTTAATGCCAATAAACACTCGCATTGGTGAATCATTTCTCAATTGAGTTGAGACAAGCGATGCCGTTAGTTTGCTTTTAAATAGACACTTGCACTGGAAGGTGTTGAAGTATGCCAGGAGATGACTGATTAACATTGTTTGGTTATGATCTTTAAACTTCTACTATTTTTAAACTATGATTTTTTTTGGGGGGGGGGCTATGATTCTTCTTTCACTTTACGATGCAAATATATATACAGCAAGTCATTTTAATAACATTTTTTCATCCTGATTACATACACCATTGTAAAATCCAGCAGATTTTGAGCTATGTTTAGCCCTTAGTATTACACTTTGAATGTTGTTTGTTTTACTTGGCATTATCCTACTGTCTTACTGCATATAGAGATAATGGGTGACATTGTTCACCAGATAACGCAACAAATCCCATTGCAATGAAGTTCAACTGACACCTGAATTCTCTTCTAATTTCATACAAGTTGCTTACTGTCAGGAATCGGCGTTTTTCGCGCTCCCTACAAAGAGCACTCTCTTCCCCTAGGGAGTCCCTGGACACACAACACAATCCTACCAAACCGGCCTCCGCGGCTCCCCGCCCCTGCCACCGACGCGGGATCACTCCCCTCGGCGATTCCTCTGCTCAGTGCCGGGCGCGCCCACGCCCTCCCGCATGCACACCTGCACCCTCCTCTGGCGCAGTCCACGCGCGTACACGCGTTACGGAGCGTGCTCATTCTGCACACTCTTCTTCCCGTCCCCCGGACCTCAGGCTCCGCCCCCGCACGGGCATACTCAGGTTACCAACAAGACTCACCTGGCTTGTTATGCCTGTTGCGGTGTCTCCCTGTAGCTCTTCCTGTCCTGCCTCCTTTCCTGATTGGATCTCCCTGCTTTTTCTAGCTCCTCTCTGCTCTCAGTCTTTGCTCGACATAGTCTCTGCATGGAAGCACTCCTGGATTCTCTTAGTGTTTTCTCAGGTTCTGACACGGCTTGTACTACTACCCCCTCTGGCTCTCGATCTCGGCACTCCTTGGACAACGCACACTCTGGTTACCCCTTGAACACGGCTTGGACTGCAATCTACCTCCGCTCTCCACTCCCTGACCTCGGCAAGGCATTCTTCAATCTATCTCTACAACCGGTACCGGCAAGTATTGTCTACCTTACTACACCTGGCCTGGCAACACTTTATACCACACTCCGGACACGCTCCCTTTGCTGCGGGTGCGTGTATTACCACTTCCCCCTTCAGCTCAGGGGACGGGTCTGATCTGCGGGCAGCACCGGCGTAACATTATGTCGAGCCCACAAGACGCAGACCAGACCGAACTTCAACAGTTTCTCTCCAATCTGCTTCAGCAAAACCAGGCCATGGCGGATCAAATTGTGGCACTCACACGCCAGGTCGCAGTACTCTCTGCCCGAGTACCGACCGCGACTTCGCCAGTTGTAAGCCCCCACTCCGCAAGCGCAGTTATCAGCTCCGATGTAAAGATTCCACCCCCCAAGCCTTATGCAGGTGAACCTCAAGAATGTAGGGGTTTCCTAAACCAGTGTAAGGTGCAGTTTGAAATGGCTCCCCACCTCTACAATACTGGTCGCAAGAAGGTAGCCTACATTTATAACCTCCTCACTGGCAGCGCCCTTGCTTGGGCTTCTCCGGTTTGGGAGCGACGTTCTGACCTTACCCAAGATTACCCGGCATTTAAAGCCGAGTTCCAACAAGTATTCGATTCCCCCGCTCGTCGGGAGATGGCATCTGTTTCTCTTCTCCAGATCACTCAGGGACGGCGAATGGTGACACAGTATGCTGTGGAATTCCGGACTCTAGCAGCCGAGACTAACTGGGGACAAGAGGCTCTCGTCTCCGTATTCTGGCAAGGTCTGGCAGATCCCATCAAGGATGAACTCCCTCGCCAATCCAGGCCGGATCAATTGGAGGTGCTCATTGATTTGGCTGTCCGAGTAGATCAACGTATCCAGGTACGCCGCTCAGAGCGTCAGCGCACTCGCTTCCATAACTTTCAAGTTCCTTTCTCCAGTACTCCCAGCAGCACTCCTGCTCTCCCAAGTGCTACCACACCTCTTCGTCCTGCACTGGAGTTGCCAGAGCCAATGCAATTGGGGGTACTGCACCGACACACTTTATTCGAGCAAATACCCAGTATGTACCTGGCAGATACCTGGAATGCGCCGCTCCTCACCTCTGACAAGCCCCGTTGCGTTTTCCTTCCCAGCCTGGGTTCATGCCTGGCTGACGGGCGGCTGATCTGTTAAATGATAATGATTAGGATTTAATAGGCTGCAATGCTTCGCGTGTCTACCAGATGGCATAAATTCATGAATTGTAATGCAGTATATATATATATACTGTGCAGTATTGCAGCCAGCGGGAATAAAATGCTTCAATCCCTGCCTGGAGATACCTCAATGCACTCGGGCAGAAAACAGTCACAAACCTCAATACACCCGGGTATACCCGAATTCGTGGGACTAGCCGAGCTCGAATAAAGTGTGTCGCCAGTGTACAACGCATCCGCACACCGATACGGCAGTTCCGCCACGCCGGGGGATTGTGTTTCTACTGCGGATCCATGGAGCATCTGGTTCAGGAGTGTCCACTGCGTCCGGGAAACGGGAACACCCAGTGAGTACAGAGGGGCTCTCTCTGGGTGTGATGTCTCCACGTCCCCTTCATAAATGGGAACTCCCTAAAAAACTAAAAATTTCAGTCTCCCTTTCAGGCGATAAGTTCCAGACTTCTACCGCCGCTTTCATTGACTCAGGAGCTGGAGGAAACTTCGTGGACCTTGAATTCGCCAGGCTAAACTGCATACCACTCGTGAGGAAGAAAGTTCCAATCTCACTCGTCGGTATCGATGGATGTCCCCTTACCCCGGCACACATCTCCTTAGAGACGGTTCCCTTGCTTCTGTCCACACATCTACACAAGGTGGTCTTAGTTCTCGATGCCATTCCCGCTCCTGGGATACCCATCACCCTTGGTCTTCCTTGGCTACAGCTTAACAATCCTCTCATTGACTGGACTTCCTCTGCTCCCATCTCCTGGAGGCCGAGGTCAGGCGAGACTTATCAACTGCTGGCCAATACCTCTGTTCCTAAGGTTATTCTACCTTCTGTTTACCACCAATTCCGGGACGTTTTCAATAAGGTACAGTCAGACCTTTTGCCGCCACACAGGACTTACGATTGTCCGATCGATCTGGTTCCAGGTTACTCCCTACCCAAGTCCAAGACCTACCCCTTGTTGTTACCAGAATCTCACGCTATGGATGAATATATCCAGGAGAATCTCAAGAAAGGCTTTATTCGTCACTCCAATTCCCCAGCAGGGGCTGGGTTTTTCTTCATCAAGAAAAAGGACGGGTCGTTGAGCTTGCATCGATTACAGGGGTTTGAACCACATAACTATAAAAAATCGTTACCCCCTTCCCCTTATTACAGAACTGTTCTATAAATTACAAGGGGCCAAGATTTTTTCCAAGTTGGATCTACGTGGTGCCTATAACCTGGTGCGCATCAGGAAGGGGGATGAATGGAAGACGGCCTTCAACACGCGTAGCGGACACTACGAGTATCTTGTAATGCCTTTTGGCTTATGTAATGCTTCCGCTGTCTTCCAGGATTTCATCAACGACGTCTTTTGTAAGGTACTCAATATTTTTGTAATAGTATACTTGGATGATATCCTGATTTTTTCAAAGATCTCCAGGACCACATACGTCACACCTCCTACGTCCTTTCCCGTCTCCGTGAACACCATTTGTACGCCAAGCTGGAGAAATGCACCTTTCATCAGACCTCTACTCCGTTCCTGGGGTACGTCAGTTCCAATGAAGGTTTTATGATGGATTCCGGTAAACTTCAAGCAGTTACTGAGTGGCCAAGACCCAATTCTCTCAAGGCCATACAACGTTTTTTAGGGTTCGCCAATTACTATCGTAAATTTCTACGTAATTTTTCTACGATTGTGGCACCTCTCACTGCGCTCACCAAGGAGCTGATCCCTCTGCTTGGTAATCCGAGGCCCTCTCCTCCTTCGAGACACTCAAAGAAGCTTTTATTCCCGCACCTATTCTCCGTCATCCCAACATTGAACTTCCCTTCGTCCTGGAGGTCCATGCTTCTGATTGCGGCGCTGGAGCCGTTCTTTCTCAGAGACCCGCGCCTCAAGATAAGTTACATCCCTGTGCAAATTTTTCCAAGAAATTCTCATCCACCGAGAGGAACTATGACGTGGGTAACAGGGAACTTCTGGCCGTGAAGATGGCTCTTCAAGAGTGGAGACACCTGCTGGAGGGGTCGAAAGAGCCGTTTACTATTCTCACGGACCACAAGAACCTTCTTTACATAGAAAACGCTCGACACCTTGGTCCACGACAGGCTCGTTGGGCTCTTTTTTTCTCTCGATTCGATTTTCACCTTTCCTATATCCCGGGACCAAGAACGTAAAGGCAGACGCACTCTCCCGGATACATTCTTCTGAAGAGAGACCAGAGGAACCTTTGGAGACCATCCTTCCACAGGAGAGGATCCTCGCCACGTCTTCTTTCAAGAATCTTGACAAGATTTTGCACTCCCAGAGACGCATGACTTGGTTGCTCCCAACAACAAACTCTTCGTACCTTCCAAAATTGTTCCAGAGGTCCTGTCTTGGGGTCACTCCTCTAAATCTGCAGGTCATCCTGGTTTTAAGAAGACTACTGATCTCATTCGTCGGAATTTCTGGTGGCCAAGGATGTCTCAAGATTTTCTGGAGTTTACCCGCGCCTGTCCCACGTGCGCTCAAAGCAAGACGCTCCGTCAAAAGCCTCAGGGTTTTCTGTTACCTCTTCCAGTTCCCGACCGACCCTGGTCCCACATTTCGATGGACTTCATCGTGGAGTTGTCCAGGTCCAGAGGAATGAACACTATCTTGGTGGTTGTGGACAGGTTCTCAAAGATGTCCCATTTTATTCCTCTTAAGGGATTACCCACCTCCCCCGCCCTTGCTGATATCTTTACGGAGCAGATTTTCCGGATTCATGGGATTCCTTCGTCCATTGTTTCTGACAGAGGTTCTCAATTCGTATCCAAATTTTGGAGAACTTTCACGAAGAGATTGGGCATCTCTTTTTCTTTCTCTTCCGCCTATCATCCACAGTTCAATGGACAAACGGAGAGAATCAATCAATCCCTGGAGAAGTACCTGAGATGTTTCAAATCCGATTCCCAGGATGATTTCGCTCAACTCCTTCCTTGGGCAGAGTACGCCGTCAATTCTGCCAAAAACGAGGCCACCCGGGAGTCGCCCTTCTTTATAAATTATGGGTTCCACCCTCCCTGTCTACCCATCTCCAACATCCCTTCTGGAGTACCAGCCGTAGATGAACGCATTTCTTCCCACCAAACCGCATGGTCCAGGATTCAGTCTACCCTTCTCCACTCCTCCCGCAGATCGAAACTACAGGCCGATCGTCGTCGTCGTTCGGCACCCAGTTACAAGCCAGGGGATTTGGTATGGCTATCCACCTCAAGGTACCATCTCCAAAAGTGGCACCTAAGTTCCTGGGCCCCTTCCCTATTTGTGAACAAATCAATCCTGTGTCATCCTGGCTCCAACTACCACACAGTATAAAGATTCCCAATGTCTTTCATGTGTCCCTCTTAAAACCATTCACCACCAGTCACTTCTTTCCGCATCAGACTCGTAAACCGGACCCTATTACTGTCCAAAATAATGAGGAATACGAAGTTCACTCTTTTTTGGATTCTCGCCTATCCAGGGGCCAGCTCCAGTTCTTGGTGCAGTGGAAGGGCTTTGGCCCTGAAGAGAGATCCTGGGTACCTTTAAAGGACATTCATGCCCCGACCCTTCTTAAGTCCTTCAGGAGAAAGTTTCCAGAGAAACCTTTCATGGACCGTCCTGAGGCCGTTCCTGAAGAGGGGGGTACTGTCAGGAATCAGCGTTTTCCGCGCTCCCCACACAGAGCACTCTCTTCCCCTAGGGAGTCCCTGGACACACAACACAATCATACCTTACCGGCTTCCGCGGCTCCCCGCCCCTGCCGCCGTATCACTCCCCTTGGCGATTCATCTGCTCAGCGCCGGGCACGCCCACGCCCTCCCGCGCGCACACCTGCACCCTCCTCTGGCGCAGTCCACGCGCGTACCCGCGTTACGGAGCGCGCTCATTCTGCACACTCTTCTTTCTGTCCCCCGGACCTCAGGCTCCGCCCCCACACGCCGCACGGCATACTCCGGTTACCAACCAGACTCACCTGGCTTGTTATGCCTGCACCAATCTGCAGTTTCTCCCTGTAGCTCTTCCTGTCCCGCCTCCGTTCCTGATTGGATCTCCCTGCTTTTTCTAGCTCCTTGTAACGGATCCGCACCTTAGTTTACTGTTTGCCTTGCCTTACAGAGCTGTGCAGCCCTGGAACACTGCTCCTGATATTTACTGCAGCTCCACTGGGGGTACGCAAAGGAGTGCCCACGAGTCTCTGGACCATGACTCTACTCCCAATCCTAGACAGTTCAGGAACAATTCCAGGTCCCCCAACTCTATGAATGGTCTTATTCGCCCGGAGGTCTCCCGTGAAGGGGGGGGGGGGGGTACTGTAAGGAATCCACACCTCAGTTTACTGTTTGCCTTGCCTTACAGACTTGTGCAGCCCAGGAACACTGCTCCTGATATTTACTGCAGCTCCACCCTGGGTTCACTCATTAAAGCAATACTGTCACACGCCCCTTCTGCTATTGGTTCACTGACCATTAAAGACATCTTTCCCACAATGCTCCCCTGCCGAGCATAATCCTTCCTGGATGTCACAAGTGTTCTGCCACAAGCCCTTGGCTTGTCTGTGTATGTATTAACCTAGTTCCTGTATTCCCTAGTTCCTGAGGTCTGCTGCTAGTCTTCATGCAGGGGCCTGTATTTCCTGATTATCCTGTGTATCCTGAGGCCAGCTACTACTCTCTCGTAGAGGCCTGCTTTCCTGAGGCCTGCTGCTAGTTTCACACAGAGGCCTGTTCTTGTCTCCTGTGCTGAAGCGGAGGTATCTCCAGTGTTGACTTCAGCTCCCTGTTTCCTGAGGCTTGCTGTCCTTCCACAGGATCTACTGGTTCCTGGGGCCTGCTGCTCATTCTCCATTGCAGAGGCCGTGTCCTGGTTCCTGTGCTGAAGCGGAGGATTCTCCAGTGCGTTCTTCAGCTTCCAGTTTCCTGAGGCCTGCTGCGCTTCCCTTGAAGGGGCCGGTCTACGAGTCCTGAGGTCTGTAGCTCTATCTCTCCTTGCACAGTCCCGCTCTGGACTCTTGCGCTGAAGCACTGGTTTACCGGTGCTGCCAGGCGGTGTGCCCACTCCGGTCTGCCTATCCCTTCCTGAGACCAGTACCATGGGCCATGGTCGCCGCACGCGCAGAACCCACTCCCGCGCGCACGCTCCTAAGCTGAAGCGGGGAACTCTTGACTACCTGTTGCCGAATTCTTGCTTGAATAACGTTTACCCTGATGTCTCCAATCCTGACCCAGGCTTGTCCACTGACGATGCTGCCTTCTCCAGTCCCGACCCTGCTATGTACGACTACGAACTGCGCAATCCAGATCAGCCTGCGCGGTCTAAGGTCGGTGCTTATACAACCCCACCTCAGCCACGCGGTCCGACCCAGGTTTGTGGCGAGCACAACCGTGACACTCCTCTCTGCTCTCAGTCTTTGCTCGACAGTCTCTGCATGGAAGCACTCCTGGATTCTCTTAAGTGTTTTCTCAGGTTCTGACACGGCTCGTACGACTACCCCCTCTGGCTCTCGATCTCGACATTCCTTGGACAATGCACACTCTGGTCACCCCTTGAACATGGCTTGGACTACAACCTACCTCCGCTCTCCACTCCCTGACCTCGGCAACATTGGTATATTCTAGCAGATAGATAAGCTTTAGTGCAGCCTCCCGCACTGTGTGTGGGAGAGTATCTGTGCTGCCGATCAACTCCTGTGTGTCTCTGAATGATGGTGACGTCTTTTAAGGGGTTAAAAATATTAATAAAGGGTTGCTCCTCGCTGCCCTGGAACACCAATGACATCTATCACTCCCACCCAAGTCTACGGTCCACCGGTCTAGTATGTGTGGTCACGACAACTCCTAGCCGCAGGGCACCTCGCCACTTCGATATTCAGCTTGTGCAGCTGCATTCATAACCAGTGTACATAGGATGCAGCAAACCTGTCTTGAGTGATTCATAAGATAATGTATTTATTGAAAAGGTCAGGGCTTCGGTTTTCTGTCACACCTTCTTCACTCAAGACTGGTGTGCTGCATTTTATGGTCTGTACACTGGCAACATACAAATCATACACGCAACACTACCACTTTTTCATGGCATAGCTTTAATGTACAAGTGCTGAAGAACAGCTCTTTTAGACTTGAAAAGTGGTAGATCTACTGTATGTATATGATTTTTATGTTGCTAGTGTACACACCATAAAATACAGCACACCCGGCTTGAGCGAAGGTGTGACAGAAAACCGAAGCACTGACCTTTTCAATAAATACAATATCTTATGAATCACTCAAGACTGGTTTGCTGCATCCTATGTACACTGGTTATGAATGCAGCTGCACGCGCAGGACATCGGAGTGGTGGAGACGAAATGTGAAGCAGTGAGGTGCCCTGTGGCCAGGTGTCCCGCCGGTGAAAAATAGAAAAGAATATATGCGCACTAAACTAGGTTAATACAAGTGATATAAATATAAATATACAGTCATGTGAAAAAGAAAGTACACCCTCTTTGAATTCCATGGTTTTACTTATCACCACATAATAACAAGCATCTGTTCCTTAGCAGGTCTAAAAATTAGGTCAATACAACCTCAGATGAACAACAACACATGACATATTACACCTTGTCATGATTTATTTAACAAAAATAAAGCCAAAATGGAGAAGCAATGTGTGACAAACTAAGTACACCCTTACTGCTTCCATAGGAATTAAAATGCTAAGTAGCAAACAGGTGCTGCTAATCAAATGGCCTTGATTAATTGATCATCAGCAAGTGTGACCACCTCTATAAAAGCTGAAGTTTTAGTAGTTTGCTGGTCTGGAGCATTCAGGTGTGTGTTAACACAATGCCAAGCAGGAAAGACATCAGCAATGATCTTAGAGAAACAATTGTTGCTGCCCATCAATCTGGGAAGGGTTATAAGGCCATTTCCAAACAATTTAAAGTCCATCTACAGTGAGAAAGATTATTCAAAAGTGGAAAACATTCAAGACAATTGACAATCTTCCCAGGAGTGGACGTCCCAGCAAATTCACCCCAAGGTCAGACTGTGCAATACTCAGAGAAATTGCAAAATACCCCAGAGTTACATCTCGGACTCTACAAGCCTCAGTTAGCATGTTAAATGTTAAAGTTCATGACCGTACAATTAGAAAAAGACTGAACAAGTATGGTTTGTTTGGAAAGGTTGCCAGGAGAAAGCCTCTTCTCTCTAAAAAGAACATGGCAGCACAGCTTAGGTTTGCAAAGTTGCATCTGAACAAACCACAAGACTTCTGGAACAATTATTTATTTTTGTACATACGGTAAATCATGACACGGTGTAATATGTCATGTATTGTTGTTCATTTGAGGTTGCATTTACCTAATTTTTAGACCTGCAGAAGGAACAGATGATTGTTATTATGTACTGATATGTAAAACCATGGAATTCAAAGTGGGTGTACTTTCTTTTTCACATGACTGTATGTATACTGTTAGTGAGAAATTACAGTGCTATAACCGACACAATACACTAATTAACCTAAGAGTGTTACTAAATATATTACAATAAGGAAACCGTGAAGAAAGTGTTTGAAATGTGTCCGTTAAACAGTTGCAGTGAAATATACACAATAAAACGTAACCTCTCCTGTTGGCACCGCACGAGTCTGCAGCTATTTAGTAGAGATGGCCCAGCATCTCATGCCCTAGAAATCGAAAGACAAAAAAACAGCGTACAACTCGTAGCGTATTAAAAGTGATTATATTGGCTCATCACAGGTAGGTAAGCAACACACGTACACTTAGATGGAGAATATCAGGCAGTACATGTTAGGTACATGTTACCACTATGAAGTATACATCTGGTCACCAGGAGCATAGGATCTCTGCATCAGCTGCCACCAGATGAAGACAGTCTGCGGGTCCACGGTCACTCTCCCTCCACAAAGTACGAACTCGGTCCCGTCACTCTCCGCCTCTGTCCCAATGCTTCTGCTCAAGTCACGGGGAGGACTATGCACTGATATTGTAATGTAGGGGAAAACTCCTGACACGATACCAAGCTCTCACGCGTCAATAGACTTGGACTCTTGTGGCAAACACTGACGTCACAGACATGAACCTCCGTCAACCGGAGCGTTCAGTGAATACTTTTAACCACAGTCCTATAGTCTGGTAGAGAGCTGAAAAGTATAATCGGAGCATACATAAACTGCAGCTATCCTATCCGAATCCGGTGGCAGCTGATGCAGAGATCCTGTGCTTCTGATGACCATGTTACCATAGTGGTAACATGTCCCTAACATGTATTGCCTGATATTCTCCATCTAAGTGTACGTGTGATACTTACCTACCTGTGATGAGCCAATATAATCACTTTTAATACACTACGAGTTGTGCGCTGTTTTTATGTCTTTCGAGTCCCACCGGTGAGTTGTCCAGCCAGTGAAATTCGTGGCGGCAGAGCACTGGCCAAACGACCCATTCTGGTCCCACCCCAACACCAATGGGGTCTGATTCTCCCTCCCCATAAGGAACAGGGGACGAGGGATCAGAGTTGAGTAGTTGTGGGATAGGGGAGGTTGGACCCTCTTTATAGAATGATTGTGTGTATATATTTATCACGCCATTGTTTTTACAGCGTGGGAACCTGGGGCAAAACGCCACTATTTTCAGCTCCGGGGACAGCTATTTTTATATCGTCACAGTGGCAAGAAGTTGGAGGATCAGATCTGCTGAACAAGAGTTCTATTTGTGGTAAACTAGTATAAGTCTCGTTTGTGGAAACCCTGTTTTGGGTTTAGTATGAAAAACAGGAGAGACAATAGAGCTTTAAAAATGTCTTGTCTTCTCCAAATCATTCACATCTTAAAAAGTGCTTCTGAAGAAAATTTACAAAGCAGCAGCAATCTGTGGCATTGTACAAATTGAAATATGCCCCAAAAAATCTTAAATTTCTCCTGCTGCTGACTATGACTGAGGTGACAGACGTCCTTGAATATAATATAGCAACATGTTATTGGAAAGTCAAAAAAGCCAAGACAGACACCATTCACTCATCTTACGTGGTTTGTCAATGGAATACAGAATAAGGTCCTCCCACAGTTCTGCATCATCCTGCTCTTTGGCAAATTCAATAGCTTTGTCCACATCATGCAGTTCTTCCATGATCATCTGCAGAGCCTTGCGGCTGTTACCCATTCTGCCTGCGGGAAAACAGCACATAGTACAGTATGGCACTTCAAATCATCCCAGAGCAGTAAATACAATGTGACCTTCGTTTGATCCTGTACGTGGGACATGTACCACTGGCCATGCTGATATAATACATAACACATGCAGAAAAAACAAGGAAGGTGAATTAACCTGGGAGAATTAGGATACAAATATTGACATGTAAGTTATTATAGTAAATTAGAGAAATTATCAAGTGAAAGCTATAAGCTTTGAGGTATGAATGTAATGAATCGTATCTAGTTCCTTCTTATTGTTGTTCTGATCTACAAGCCAATGATGGCAGCATAATTAGTTTAAACAAAACAACAAAGGTAGAAGAAATGTGTTGGAAAAACAATTTGCCTGTACATACATAAAAAAAAAAGATTACAAAAAAGCCTGATCACAAGATTAGGTAAAGATGGAAAAACACTGTAAAGTACCATGTTACTAGGAAGACATAAAACGTAAAAAAAATATTTTGAAATGTGTGATTTTTTTTTGAAGAGGTGTCAATAACCGATGGTACATTTAACCCATTAAACATGCTACTGCCACCAATTCGTAGTGGTCCAATTCCGATGGAGCTGACCACTTCATCGAAGCAGTCAGCCATAAAACGAACAAGTTCGCATGACATTTGTGGTACTTCATAAGGGCTTCAGGTGTGCTAGGGCCCGTGCCGTACCTGGTACATGATTAGGGCCTCGGGAGTGCTAGGGCCCGTGCCGTACCAGGTACATGATTAGGGCCTCGGGTGTGCTAGGGCCCATGCCGTACCAAGTACATGATTAAGGTTTCGGGGGTGCTAGGGCCCATGCCATATCAAGTACATGATTAGGACCTCGGGTATGCTAGGGCCGATACCGTACCAGGTACATGATTAGGGTCTCGGGAGTGCTAGGGCCCATGCTGTACCAAGTACATGATTAAGGTTTCGGGAGTGCTAGGGCCCATGCTGTACCAAGTACATGATTAAGGTTTCGGGAGTGCTAGGGCCCATGCTGTACCAAGTACATGATTAAGGTTTCGGGAGTGCTAGGGCCCATGCCGTACCAAGTACATGATTAAGGTTTCGGGTGTGCTAGGGCCCATGCTGTACCAAGTACATGATTAAGGTTTCGGGTGTGCTAGGGCCCATGCTGTACCAAGTACATGATTAAGGTTTCGGGGGTGCTAGGGCCCATGCTGTACCAAGTACATGATTAAGGTTTCGGGAGTGCTAGGGCCCATGCCGTACCTTGTACATGATTAGGGCCTCGGGTGTGCTAGGGCCGATACCGTACCAGGTACATAATTAGGGTCTCGGGTGTGCTAGGGCCCATGCCGTACCAGGTACATGCTTAGGGTCTCTGGAGTGCTAGGGCCCATGCCGTACCAAGTACATGATTAAGGTTTCGGGAGTGCTAGGGCCCATGCCGTACCAGGTACATGATTAGGGCCTCGGGTGTGCTAGGGCCGATACCGTACCAGGTACATGATTAGGGTCTCGGGTGTGCTAGGGCCCATGCCGTACCAGGTACATGATTAGGGTCTCGGGAGTGCTAGGGCCGATACCGTACCAGGTACATGATTAGGGTCTCGGGAGTGCTAGGGCCCATGCCGTACCTGGTACATGATTAGGGCCTCGGGTGTGCTAGGGCCCATGCCGTACCAAGTACACGATTAGGGCCTCGGGTGTGCTAGGGTCCATGCCATATCAAGTACATGATTAGGACCTCGGGTATGCAAGGTCCGATACCGTACCAGGTACATGATTAGGGAACTCTAAAGGTTAACAAAATGATTTGTTAAAGTGCAAGAGTTTTCATGGACAGAATTAAAAACTAGAATGATTACTACAATAAGATACCCACGTCCCAGGTTCACATTACGTAGCCAGTAACCAACCTCGCACTGATGTGACCCAAAAGTTCGAAATAGCTGTCTGTGAGTAGGTTTACTGGCTATGCACTTCTTTAATGTAGGCTGTGGTGTAGGCTGTGGTGCAAGCTGTGTAATTCGGCAGGTATCAGCTTACTGTATAGGGGTCCATGTTAAAATACATAAGAAGTAAAAAGTGCCACCATGTGCTCATTTGCATGTCATTACCCAGAATGCCTGGCTGCAGTGGAAGCACTGTTTGCTACGAGATAATGGAGAAAGACAGAGTTGCAGATCTGTCGGAGACATGCAAATGCGCCACACGTGGTATTTTTATTTACTGTACAATAGGATCCAAACCCTTAAAAACTTGACAAAACTAAAATCTCCCGCGCTGCAGCAGATTAATTGAAAATATAAATTGAACAGGGATACTGCTCTTCTAAATTTGCATATCTGCACCACTATCTAGAACTAGTTTGTTTTACATATGATCGTCCCAATATGAAAGCACAATGCTGTTCAACTTAATCTACTGCATTTATAATAATATACTTACTTAATAGAAATACAGTCTCTTCCACAAAATGTCTCTGATGACAGATCTCAAGAGCCTTTAAAAGGAGGGAAAAGGAAAAAAACAAAGTGCATGTTAGCCTTCACACTCCGTGAGAGAAGACTGGAAGAGCTAAATCAACAACTCGGTTACATTACGTGACATTTTGAAGCAGTAATCCAAATAAAAAATGCACTATTTTGCTAATATAACTGGAGATTGTGAAACAGTTCTCAGCTTCTTTTTTTTTTTCCAGCCATTGCGATTTGTAAGAAAACAATGTATGTCTATTACTGGGCAGTAGCTCACACACGTAATGCTTTCTTTGGCCCAGAATGTACAAATGGCACTAAATGCTTTTTTATTTTATATCTATATCTCTCTATATATATATATACTAACAAAAACAGAGAGTAGCGCTAAAGTGTGAAATTAAACCAGGTGTTGATAGAAATATGTGCATGTATAGTTAATAAATGAATATTGAATAATCAAGATAAATCGTGCAACACCAATATATATATTAAAATATAATAAGTTTAATAAAACCAAACACGTGAAGTTTGTGGATGAAAAGTCTGGATCAGGAACCGGTCTGTATGGGGAGGCAAAGCTTCTTGATATGATCTCGCCAGATCACAGATAGCTACAAAAATATATACAGTATACATACATACCTTAAAGCAGCAAAACATGTGAAATGTTATGTTTTAGGTTTATTTTCATAGATCAGTTCTGTACTATTAAATAAGTGACTGGTTTCTTTTTAAATTAAACTCTTAATGACATTTTCAATGAGTTTTAATATACTGAGCATCCTTTGATTTCTATAGCAGGTTTTAGCCCACCTCCTCAGCAGTGCAAGATATTTGCAACAATTTCCTGTTTGTGATAATTTGTTGCCAATATTCCCAGTAAAAAGTATGCCGTTTCAGTAATAAAAATTTAATATATAAAAAAAAAAACAACAATGCAATTAAATGAATACTAATATTGGTAATGAATATTATATACCTAAACCTTAGATTGAGCTCAATCAAATACCTGAAAGTGTTACCACATTATTAATAACAATAACACTTAAGCATAAACAACTAAAGTTGTCAAAGGATTACAAAGGACAATTGGGAAAAAATGTGATATTCCGTAATTATAGGAGATTATGATCCAAAATGTCCTGAGTACTACTTGATAGTTGCAGTTGATCAGTGCTTGGCAATATGGCCCAGATAAAAATTAGAAAGGGTTATTACCTTTCTTATTATATTTAAGTCACTATAAAAATTAACCTTGGTTAACGTGTGATCTCAGAAATTGTGCTGATGTTGTGCACATTTTGGTGATATATACAACTTTGGTTGATTATTTCCACTTTGATAATGTGTCTCACCTTCTGGTTACTTTTTATTAAGGAGGCTGTGTTATTGCACTGTTTGATTGAAGATCTAATTCTAGCTGGGCAGTTCTTGCTGTTTGTGCAGTGTCTCTGTGGGTTGGTATACTGGCAAAAGAACATACAGGCTTACCCCGAGGCTCCGCTGCATAGACAGCAGTCCTCGCGCCCTCCCGGCACTGTATTAATGCCTCTCCTGGTCTGGCTCCGGTTGGTAGTCTCAAACAGCAGTCCTGCCGTCGGCTCCCCGGGACTCCGCTCTCTGAACTGGGGGAGTTCACAGTCGTCACCCGGCGCTGTTATGGTTTTACTTCTGGTGGTTGCTTCAGCTCACAGCCTCAAACAGCAGCTCAGCCGTCCACTCCTACGGAAAGTGTAGTCAACGCAAAAGGTGAGATACCTAAACCTTGTGAGCACCTGCAGGAAGTTACCTGCACAGCTCCAAATCAGAATTGGTGCCAAAGTTTGCCAAACGAGGAGCATTGGAGGTTTTCTTTCCATAGGAGTGGACGGCTGAGCTGCTGTTTGAGGCTGTGAGCTGAAGCAACCACCAGAAGTAAAACCATAACAGCGCCGGGTGACGACTGTGAACTCCCCCAGTTCAGAGAGCGGAATCCCGGGGAGCTGACGGCAGGACTGCTGTTTGAGACTACCAACCGGAGCCAGACCAGGAGAGGCATTAATACAGTGCCGGGAGGGCGCGAGGACTGCAAGCTTCCCTTTCTCTGTCCATGCAGCGGAGCCTCGGGGTAAGCCTGTATGTTCTTTTGCCAGTATACCAACCCACAGAGACACTACACAAACAGCAGGAACTGCCCAGCTAGAATTATATCTTCAAACAGCGTAATAACGCAGCCTCCCTAATAAAAGGTAACCTGCATATACCGCTCAGATTGTGAGACACACTATCAAAGTGGAATTAATCAACCAAAGTTGTATATACTGTATCACCAAAATGTGCACAACATCAGCACAATTTCTGAGATCACACGTTAACCAAGGAGGAGGCTCTTTTTATAGTGACTCAAATATAATAAGAAAGGTAATAACCCTTTCTAAACGTTTATCTGGGTCATATTGCCAAGCACTGATCAACTGCAAGACCAAGTAGTACTCAGGACATTTTGCATCATAATCTTCTATAATTACGGAATATCACATTTTTTCCCAATAGTCCTTATGCTTAAGTTTTATTGATATTAATAATTTGGTAACACTTTCGGGTATTTGATTGAGCTCATTCTAATTTCTAGGTATATAAAATTCAAACCCAATGTTAATATTCATTTAATTGTATTGTTGTGTTTTTTTTTTATATTAAATTTTTATGACAAACTGCATATATTTTTCCTTAGAAATCTCGGTCCTATCAGTCTTGCTTCTTTTATCTAATCAGATCCCCAATTATGTGCCAGGGTGTTTTCCCTTTTCTTGCACTTTTATAGGGGGCTGAGATTCCCCCCTTTTCACCTAGGCTGCAGCAAAATTACAATTTCTAAGTATAGTTCACTTAGAAATTCCCTATAAATGTAGTTAATATATTAGCGCCTTAATTCTTTTCCATTCCACAATATTCCCAGTAGTTTGTGCTGCAAACTGTAACAATAGATAATGTTACCTTAGTAATATAAGGATTCATTGTAGCTGCTGAGTTACACTGACTGAAGGATTGATTGAAACTAAAAGGTGGCCATTATGTTAGGCACACAATCAGGATTTTGACAGATTTATAACAGGCGCACCAAACGATTGCCAGCTCAGGTACTGTAAGAATGTAGAATTATACATTGTCATGTGCTTTACATATACACATAAGAAAGATTTAAAAAAAAAAAAGGGGGGGAGGTAGTATTGCTGCTTTTCATATCCTTTGTGAAAGACTAAAAACTGTTGTTTGTTTCCAAGTGAGATGGATACTGTCAATGTTTTTGCTCTCCCACAGTTATCAGGTAACTATAACTATGAATGTGTTAGGAGTAATTAGGAAGGACCTCATAATGGCCAGACAAGGCATTAAAACTCATCCTAAATGCCAAGATACAATGTCTGTAATCCCCATCAGGATTATCTTTAAACTAGATTGGACCTTATTAAATATGCAACATTAATTCAAATGATTGAAATCAGCATACAGTATTTCCCAAGTGTCTCAGGTGTCTCCCGCAGGAATCTTCCCCTATGGAGTATGACTGAATCTATTTGGAGGTATCCTCTGTTCTTGGGTGAATGACTTGCATCAGGGGTGCTCAACTGCAGTCCTCAAGCCCCCCAAACAAGTCAGGTTTTCTGGATATCCCAGCTTCAGCACAGATGGCTCAATCAGAGGCTCAGCCAAAGACTGAGCCACCTGTGTTGAAGCAGGGACTGATTGAGTTACTTGCGCTAAAGTAGGGCCTAATTGAGCCCTCTGGGCTGAAGCAGGGACTTATTGAGCCACCTGTGCTGAAACAGGAATATCCTGAAAACCTGACCTGTTGGGGGGGCTTGAAGACTGGAGTTGCCCTATTTCAGTGTCGCCAGTAGTAACGCCAGGGTTGGCTATGACTTGTATAATGTTACGCTATATCCTATCGTTAACTTTAACAGAGCTCAGTGACAATGGGTTTAATATGTTTTAGGCTATAGTGAGCTCATTATTTATAAAAATGTTTTACCAGGAAGTAATACATTGAGAGCTACCTCTCGTTTTCGTTGGCATATTATTTAGAACAATGGGCATTATAAATAACGCTACATTTTTAACGGAAGTAAATCTTGGTTAACGTCACGTTATTTGCTTCAGTGAATACGGAGTTATGATTAACAGCCGTTGACTTCGTGTAACATCCTGTTAAATAGGTTACCTACGTTTAGTGAATCTGGGCCTAAAAGTCAATCTGATCTTTAGAACCGTCCCCGCAATCTTACTTGTTATTGAAGTGCAGATGCTCATACTGTATGCAGCCAAAATCTATAACATCTTAGATATTATGCAATTGGCTTTGTTACCTCAAAATGTAAACATGCCGAGTCCTGTAAAAAGGCGTAACGCGTGTACAGATGGAATTGACACTGATTGGTTACGACAACTATTTCAATTTCAATTTCCAAAAGCCTTTTAGGCTGTTTTCCAAGTAGCCAATTTTATCATTTCTTTCCCGCACTTAATCAGAGAGAAAAAGCTCCCGACACGGAGCTGCCAAGAACTCATTTGGACCATGTCTGGTTTCAAGATCAAATGTAACAGACATTTCCATGTCTTACAAACGGCACTGTCTAGCAGACTAAAGCCCGCTTACCTTCTTCTATGTGAAAGGTCTTCTAGAAAGTGAAGTTTGGGATCCCTTTATAAGTGATATACAGTAGACTATGAGCAACAGAAGGAGGACACTGATCTGTAGACATTTGAGTGACATCATTTAACCTATTCCCCCACAGGAATTAGCAGTGCGTGGCCTATTTGTCTTATGAAATGTTCATACAGTTGACCTTCCAATGAACTATTTTACATTGAATACGCTGGAGGTCACTTTCCATGCCATATCATTCTGAGAACCAACATACTTATTACATGTTTACTACAACCAAAACATTTTGAAGCCAGACACAGAACGTATTCCATTGCCAGCTCTGTAAATGGATGGTGCCTCCTCTCAGAACGGTTTAATATGGCGAGTCTCTTATGCGGGTTTTTCTAAAACGCCAGGCTTTTATAGGTATCTAGGTGGAATCCTTTCATTTGTTTAATGTAAATCCTATTTCATAATACTAATCAAAAAGAAATGGGATCAGTGTCTAAGTCAATGCCTGAGTCACTGATTAAGCCACCTGTGCAGAAGCAGGGATATCCTTAAAACCTGACCTACTGGTGGCCCATGAGGACTGGAGTTGGCTACCCCGGATATAGACCATTTAACTTGAATGGCTGTGTCTTTAATAAGTCTGAAGACAGAGTTTGCACTGCTTTAAACGATGCAACAGAGGGAAAAGATGTGCTTACCTTTTCCAGTGGGCAATGAGTGCTGTCTCGAAGAAAAGGCAAGAGATTTGGTCGATCGTATTCAGCATACAAGCTGATTTGTTTCTCGTGGTACTTCTGACCTTTGTGTTGGTCTCGTTTGAAAAGTTTGTGCAGGTACTGAAGAAAAAGGATAGAAGATAAACTAATACATAATATGTTAAGAGCAGAACATAGCAGACACATTTATTCAGTTTGTTTTATTTTGTGATCCAACGAGTTCAGTTTTTGCATACTTTGTTCATATACAGTACATCTGTTCAATGACTACAGTACACTTATAAACACTAGACACCAAAGTACAATCATGCCCAGTACATCAGTATTATTACATTAGTTCTTGCAAGGTAAGATTCGGGTGGGTGGTAAGTACATACAGTACACTGCTATTTTCACTAATGACATTTTAGGGGTTTATGTGTTTTATGGATGCAAATAAATTGCTTCGGATTTTAAACAGAACTCAATTTGAGTGCATCAGTGTTCACAACAAGGTAAACCACATCAGTTCTGCTGTCCGAGCTTCTTTCATTTTGTAATGATACAGTACCAAGCGTTGGTTAAATATTTACATTTCTGTACCTTTCTTAAAAATAAGAATGCAGATAAACAAAATCAGAAGAACTGTGTTGGTGTAAGGCCAGTATTTCCCCATTTGTATTGGCTCATAAGTGGACAAGAGGTCTGTTTATGAAGCTCTTATACATGATGATGATGATGATGATGATGATGACTTTTCTCCACCGTGGCAATGTCACACTGACCTTCTCTAGTCAGTTATATTCATAAAAAAAGAAAAGAAAAGAAGGTCTCATAGGATACCAACTCTGAAGTCCTATTTAACAATTCCTCCAAGACAGCCAAGCACTGGTTATTGAACCTGTTTGCTGATAAGTTCACTGCTTTTGCATAACTGACTGCATTAACTTGAGCATAAGTTAGAGTTGCTAGAGGCATTTCCCTATGTCGGGTGCCAGAGGTTCACCTGGGGTACTGATTACGTGGTTGCATCTGCTCTCCAGTGACGCGAACGGGACTGGCGGCTCAGACGGAGCACTGAACGGGATCTCACTCTACAAAGCTCAGCAATAATCACATGATGTTCCCTGAACATCGTTACAGCCCCCATGGTGCTGGCCCTAATGATGTTCAGGGAACGTTTTACGTGCACCATGAACACATTGGTGGAAATTAACAAAAGGTCAATGTTTAAAAAAATCTATTTATTAAAGGCTCAATATCTTCAGCTGTAAATCAGTCAAAACAGGCTCTTTATGGTGTTGATATTTCGGCAATCTTTTTAACGTGACTCCCCGTAAATGATTAATAAGCTAGAATTACTTATTCACATGATATTACAATCCAATAATCAACTACAAAATATTGCCAGTTTTCACCACTTATCCGGTCTAGTATTAAGGCTATGTAAGTGATAAAAATACATTACATTTTACAATATTAACCTGTAGGTAGCCCAAGTGGCAAGATAGGCAGGGAAAGCCCCTAAGGTCTACTAAATACAAGCCCCTATTCAAACATCCCAAACACTAAACAACATGACAGCCCCATAAGGACTTGTAAACCATGGAATCTCAATGGTTAGTGGGTCTTTATGGGTTAAAATAAACTTTAGAAAAAGTACAACAACAAATTTACATAAAACCTACATTGACATTCATGAATTACTCCTCCAGTATCATGGAGACCAACTAAATCTCGCCAATTATGTGAAAGCAAGGGGGTGGGGCTTTTATACATTGGTCCCACTCACATCAAATATGGGCGGCCCCAAGTGTAATGCAGTTTGTTAATCCCTTCAGCCAACTGACTCCCCATTGGCAAAGTTTAGTTGAAATCCATGTTACTAAAAAGACAATAATTAAGGTTGAGGTCATTTTTGTCGATTTTATGTCCAGGTTTATTTATAATCTTGTGCTTTTTCTAATGTTATTTTTACTCAAAGTAAAGATGTGCAAATATTTGCCATTTTCTCCAGAATGTAAGGAAACTTGCTGTATTTAAAGGGTCATTTGACCTTGTAAAGTGGTGATGTGACCTTGCAACTTTCTTTGGTAAACTTTGCTGTGTTTGGAAACTTTTTTAATGGAAATAAATGCTTTACTCATAAGGACCTGGTAACAATGGAAACAACAAGGTTTACAGGTCCCCATGGGGATGAGAGGCCAAGTTATTGAGTGTTTACACAATGCTTCCATACTGAAAAGTCTAATTCAATAAGCTGAGTTTCTACTTTTTTTTCTACTTATTGCCTGTACATAATGATCATCTTTTTCAGTTTAATGCATATGACCCTAGAGATAGATAATTATGATTACTACTTTTTGAATCTTATTTCCACATTATCAGTTTTATAACAGTGACATACAACATTTTATTACAGCGACTATAAAATATTTGTTATTTTATGGTTTTCTTTGGCAAAAAAAACCAAAACATTATGTGGTGTGTTAAATTTAAGCTACAGGACGCCTGTTTTTGGTATTGCATGTTGTTAACCTTTTGTATATTCTTTTAATATAGAAGAAAGAAAGAATGAACGAACGAAAACTGGAGGAATAACCCGAGTCCAGGCTCTAGCGCGTGCAAAAGATATTCATGGCAAATAGCATAATTTATCAACATTTCCAATTTTTAGATGAAAATGTCCATAAGTTTGTTATCCAGAAGAGTAATTGTTTCTCCAATATATTAGCAGGTCAAATTATGCTCCCATTTAAGGTTACAATATAAGATTAGCACATTGGGGATGTCTAAGAAACCCACGTGAGTGGAAATCTAGGCCCCCAGGTAGCTAATAAATCCCTGGAGCTAGACGATAACAAAAGTAAGCAACATCCATGAAGTGTAATTGTATAATGGAGAGTACTCACTACTTCTTGTGTGTAGACGAATTCCTGGATAGGCGTGCAAACAGTCCGGCAGTAGTAACAGGAAGTAGTTCTCCCAGACGGGCCGAACTGACTATACACTGCGTGCCAAACAAAGGAAGTTGATGCGTGCCAAGAGAAAAAATAGCGGTCGACTGCTGGGTCACTAAAAAAAGTACTTTATTCTAAGACTGCAGCATACAAGCAAAACGGGAACATCGAGAAGAACCTCTGACGTGTTTCGTGCATCCGTGCTCTTTGACAAAGTGCATGGATGCACGAAACGCGTCAGAGATTCTTCTCCAGGTTCCCGTTTTGCTTGCATGCTGCAGTCTTAGAATAAAGTACTTTTTTTAGTGACTCAGCAGTCATCAGCTATTTTGTTTCTCTTGGCACGCATCAACTTCCTTTGTTTGGCATCTGGGAGAACTCCCTCCGAATATTGTAGATACTCTTCTGCGTCTTTCAAGCACAGGCACAACTATTACCAATGTAGTCCTTGGTTCAGTCGCACTGCCCTCAGGGAATCCACTTCTGCTCCATTTTTTTCATCTGTGTGCCCATCGGAATTAACACAGTGGGGGTCCCTGCGCTTGAATGGGACTCGTGCTGTGTGAATCCTACCGGGCTGCACCTTTCTGTAAGAGACGCGCACTAAGAGGGAGACTGAATCAGTCACTCTCCCAGCGCGTTTCTAACAGGTGATCGCACAGCTTTTATATTATTTTAATAACATATTATTGAAGAAAGGGGTCTCCGAGCTAAACCACATTAATTTCAGCCCCGGGGACCCCTGCTTCCTGAGCTATAGGCCCCGTAACATCCACATTGATCTTTAGTGTATATTCCTTGGTTCAATATACCAATCAAATCATTGCGTGACTTACAAACTTCTGTTGTAATAAATGTAATAATTAGCTAAATGCCAAAGCGTATAGGCACCCTTTTGCTGCATTGATTTTGGCAAGTAAAACAACAAACAAACAAACAAGGCCTGGTAAATTAATTCTGAGTTATTGCACTACAAATAAGTAATGTCTGGGATATTTGGCAATAAAACTGACACCTGACTGAAAAACCATTGTTTACATTGACTTAAAAGGTAGTGTTCATACAGAATATACTGTAGCACTATGCTGAAGATGAATATTTATTTAAAATACGTGGTCTCTCTCTTTAACGGCGCAATCCACCCTAACCCCATTTTTTTTACAGGATTAGAAACAGGAATTACTCAAGAGCTGAATCACGCTGGTATCAGCTCTGGGGATTCCCCGGTTCCTGAGATATTTACTGGTGAAGTTACCGGCATTATCTCTTGTTTTTTAAAGGTGATTTAAACGGCCGTCCAATAGGAAACAACAACCGATGATGTTGCGGCGTCCTATTGGCCCGAGATTTACCAGGCGTTTTGCTTCCCCTGGTGGGAGATTTCAAATCTGTAACGTCACTAGTGAGTATCTTGGAAAGTGGAGGGACCACGCAACTGAAAATCAGGGGTAAACAAAAACTATTAGTGGGGACTGCTCCTTTAAGGCATAGGACATTATTTTCATACCTTGCACTCTTCTTTTCTGTAGACATATTGAACCATATTTACTAAGCAGTGTTAGCTCATTCACTTCAATGCGCCATAAGGTGTCTTCAAGTTTACCACTGTTAATAAAATCGCTACAAATCACACATGGCTCATAAAATGGTGCAGGGAAATGTTGATACCTTCTAGATACCCTACGTTTTTTGTAAGGTGACACCCCTAGCTTATTTGTAAAATACAGGTGACACTAAATTAGGGTTGCCAGGTGTCCAGGTATTGAACTGGACTGTCCTATATTTGGACACTCTGTCCAGTAAAAAATGAGTCGTAATACTGGACATGTATGTGTCCGGTATTCCCTCTCTTGGACATAGTGGCCTGACAGAGCGGGGAGAGAGCAGGGTTGTTGCTACTGGGCTGGGCAGTTTCCTCCATCCTTACTTGCTGCTGCTGGGTAATGCAGCCACTCAGGAGGAGGTGTCAGGAGTCTAGGGGTAAGGCCAAGAAGAGCAGGAAACAGCATGAAGTAGAGACACATGAGAGGGGTTGTGTGTGTCTGGAGTGCATTGCACCTTTCACCATTGTGTCCAATATTTTAGGAGAAGCCACCTGGCAACTGTAGGCACTATTATTCCTTTTTTTGCCCCAATTTTCAATGTGAGAATTGTGCTGAACAAACATTTTACAGAATGTATTTTTACAATAAATTCAAATACAAAGTCTTTTTATATATATGTAAGTGGAAGTGCTGTTTGCTGGGTGATAATGGTGAAAGACAGGGTTGCAGACCTGTCTAAGACATGCAAATGAATATACAGGAATATTTACAGTTGCTGTATGTATATATATATATATATATATATATATATATATATAAATAAAGCAGTCAGCACTCTAATGTAAAGCAAAAGGCAGTTGCTAGTCCCATAGGAATCCACAAATCATACGAACCAGCCCAAAGACCAGTAAAGAGACAGCAACCAGCGAGGTGTAATCCAAAATAATCTGTATTGAAATGAACAGATACACGAAAGCCAACGTTTCGGTCTCTCAGGGAGACCTTCCTCAGGGCCGTGCAGGGGAGTGCAAACTTTTCCTGGTGCGTCCCCCCCCCCTCTCTTCCTTGTCCTGCTCTCGCGCCCCCCACCTGGTATGCGTGTCAAATGACGCTGCGGGGTCATTTGACGCATGTGACATCACGTCACAGTCAGCTGAATCCTGGTAAGTGAAGTGTTGCAGGAGCCTCACGCGATCCTCCGGCATTTCATTTAAATGCTGTCGGGAAGAGTGCGAGGCGTCTGCAACCGCCCGCGCGCCCCAAGCAAAATCTCCCGCCCCCCCTTAGGGGTGCGGCACCCAGTTTGCGCATTCCTGTATCAAGTAAAATATGCTCTGCTTGCTTAAACGTGTTGATTCAAATAGCTCAACACAAAAAACTTTGGTTAATGATCTATCAAACTGAACATCAAAAAAAAATTCGATTTGGATTCTAAAATGTTTGGAAAACTTTTATTACTTTGTCTTGCAAACCAACCAACAATTCTGGAGGAAAAAAAAACTGATAACAGGATCACAGTGAAGTTTTCATGGTGATCTGAGTTCCTCTGCAAAGCAGGAAATATTCACTTACAGCACAATATGTCTAGCACTAAAGCATTAGACAAAATATGAAATTCTTTGTACATTAGACGTGAAGATGAGGCATTCAGATGCGCTGCATCTTTGACTCTTTTTGTGGAGATTATTTAGTTGTAAAAGAACTACCAAATACTGTATTGACAATATGAAGATTTGAATAGCAGAATTTTTTTAGCACTTCAGATATTATTAATTTGCAGTGCTGTGCAGTCCAGTTTGGGAAAATTGAAAAGTAAATAACAGCTGGACTATAATATATAACAACTGAAGATTGGACATTGTGTCCTTACTAGGTAACTTTCTCTGATGTACTTCATCTCTAAGATAAAATATGCATGGAACAGTCTCAGCAAACAGAGGAATGCAAAATGCTTGGGACATACACAAGGGGATGCAAGGTTATGAATAATTTCCTGGGGATCAATGGAAATCTAAGGCAGTGTAGCAGATTAGTAAATGGTTTAACCCATGGGCTGCTGGTCCACAGGATGCTGAGAAGTCCACCGGTTTTATGGGGAAGACAGGACAGGCTTTTGGGGTGATATTTAGTTCTTCTCTCTGTGGTTCAGCGCCTCCATCTCGTGCAGGCTCCAGGAGTGCCGGAGACAATCCCTACAGGAGAACCCTCTGATACTCCCCCTGATAGATTGTAGTCTCAGGCAGGAGTATATTTTATAAAACAAGAACAGCTTTATTCTGCCAACTCACAGGATACAGCATACAGAATCCAGTCCTTAACTGATTCACTTATCTTCCAACCTCAGGATGATCCCTGGACTCAACCCCTTAATTATTATTAAAATCTTAACCCCGCTTGGAACCTAAATGTGATGTACCATCCTTCAGCTTGGAGCAACATCTGAAAAATGCTTAACAATTGATAACAATACAATTGCATACAGTTCATACACTGAGGCATACAAATCACTCCCATACATAGAGAATCTTTTACCCCCTCAATAATAATGCTTGGGCTCAGGCTTCTTAACTAACCTGTCCTGATGATCAGGAACCATAATTGAGTACACCCTTTTAAAACCCTGCTCAAGGCGATTCTCCACATGATCCATAAAGATATACCTCTTCCAACACTCCACACTTTCATGAGGTAGCATACCCTCTCTTTAGTATAGAATCATGAGCAACTGCACTTAGATGATAAGTACTCTATCACTGCATCCCTTAGCCAATCTTCCCTATGCTCCTCTATCTCCCGCATGATGTGTTCGGGGACATATGGGTAGTCATACCATGGGACAGCTGGTACTGTTTAACTATGGCTCGGTCAGCCCGGCTAAGTCTCGTTAGTTGACAGCCGCTACCTGACCAGGTAAATACCCAGAGCAGTGGTTCGTGTGAGGGTGTCTCCAGATAGAGAATGGTTAAGCCGGTAGGTTTCACAACCCCCAACTGAATCTCCATATCTCTGCTCCTGAGGGCCTCGGTGGTCTCTTCTATAGAAGAACTCCCCCTCCTCCCACCAGTGATCCACAGTGTCCCCCTTGATTAACAGGAACCTGGTTCTATTCATACTGTATAGGGGAAAAAACCTTGGAACATGAGGTCCCACCATTGTAATTCCTTTCCCCTTGGTGTATAGCAAGCCAACAAACCAAATTCAGAATTCATCCTAGAGGCTACCCCTGATGTCTCTGATTTATCGGATTTCCCTCCGAAGGAAATTACACTCTCGGCCGTCACTTCCCCATCCGAATAGTCATCAAAGTCCACCCGTCTCTCCAGTCCTGAGAGGGTTTGACTACTTTCTTGTTGCCCTAGGCCCCGGTAGTAACTGTCTTAGGCCCAGCAACAGGTCTGGGAAGGTATGGGTTATATGTTTACCACAGCTGGTCACCACTAGCACCTGGTGTTTCTCAGGGATCGCAGGGGCGTTACGCCCTCGGCGCAGTCTTGGTGTCTCAGTAATGCTGTGTCAAGTGGAGCGGTACTCACCGGAGCGGGTATGGACGGTTCCTCCTCCGCCCCGGTGGTCGCCTCCACGGTGACGTCATCCGGCCGCACCGGATGGGGTGTTGTCGTCCTCCGCAATGGAAGAAGTACCGGCCGGTACCTCTTCACCGCATGCTTCTGCTGGAGCCTGGAGGGAAGAAGCAAGATGATCCTCATCGCTCCGCTGGCTCCTGGCAGTCGCATGGTCCTCTCGATCGGGATCAGACACATTCAACGCAGTCTCTTTGAGAGCCGCCACGGCTTTGGCGCTCCTCCACTGTTCTGGATACATTGCCGCTTGTAGTGACTTCATCCGGGCAGGACACAGCTGTTGCTCGGGCGGGCAGGTAGGCTCTTCGTTCGCAGCCACGCTAGAGTAATGCTCAGGCCGGAGCATCACTATGGATGATCGCCCTCTACAGCTGTCGTTGTCGGTTGTCGGGTGGGACACGCCCTCAGGGGGAGAGCGCCGGGACACCTCGCTCTCACGCGCGGCGATCGGCAGGTAGTGGTCCCGCTCCTGCTCCACCAGCCTCCTCCCAGGCGGTCACATTACCCGGTAAGTCTTCAATGGTAGATTTGGGAATAGACACACACTGGTCCCCTGAACCGTCCGCTCCTGAGGTCACATTCCAGGTCGTAGTTCTCCGCAGGAAAGCCGCCTCTTTTCTTAGATTGGGGGAAGCAGGCAGCATCACCGCAGGCATCAGATGTTGGGTTCCACACCATGGGCACCTTGACGTCACGCTCGCCTCTCCACCGGGGGAAGTCCCAGTAGGGAAGCCTCCTGGTAGCCGATACTGTGACACAATACGCCCAGACATAGTGATGTAAAGTTGGCAGTATAAAGTACAGCAATGTAGTGAGTATAGCTTTTCTCTGCTTGCTCACCACAAGGAACTGAGGGTGCGGTAGCTCGCAACTGGCTCCACCCTAAAGCTACGGCCCCAGTGCCTGTGCTGCACGCGCGCCTGCGAGGCTGGCGGCAAGTGCAGCCGAATTCCCTGGTCTGCAGAGAGCTGCAGGGGGAAAGACAGGGGGGGGGGGGGGCGAGACTGGGGACTGACAGGGGCGCGGCCATGACATCACCCGGCAGGTTCGCCCTCATTGGATGACCCGCTGGGGGGTGTGGCCTAGCGCTCTGTCACTCGGTCTAACCACAATTTTAATGTGAGTCTGAAAAACGCACCGTGAAGCGCGGCGGCCCCAGCCCCTTTGAGAGGCGGCTCTTGTCCCCGCAGCGCCCGCCACAGCGAGCACTGCAATAGCCAGTGGGGACCAAGCCTAAGTGATGACAGTCTCTTTGATTGATTATTGCCTCCTACCCCTGGTGGAATGAGGAGCACTGGCACAATGAAGAAAGGTGTGGCCTCGGCTTTTGCACCAAACCCCTCACTGTAGGTGGGCTTGGCTCCTGCTTTCGCGCCGAGCCACTCACTTCGCAGGGTGTGGCTTAGCTTCGCGCTAAGCCCTGCACAACTTTTGCAAAGAAAAGCTTGCAACTTGCAAACTCTTCCACGCGGTCCTCTCATTTTGGCGGGAAACCGTTCCAACCCACACTGCAGAGGTTGTAGGATGGACACCCTCCAGTGCGCTGCACACGTTGACAGTTCAATTAAAGTACACTGGGGCTCCCTTTGCTCCAAGCTGCTACTAGCATTCTCGTAGTTCCTCAAACGGAGGTTCTGACAACTCTGACTTTCATGATCCTCCTCCATCGGACACTACCCATCAATAACTTAACGCCACCCCGTTGACCGTGATAATATAGTCCGTTTCCAAAGGTTTCTGGGTCCCAGGCAACCAAAACACCCCCTCCAGACATCCTACATATCAGTCCTTAGGGTGACAATGAAACAGAACAGATAGCATGTTGCTTCAGCACAGATTACCTCATAAGTGCCAGCACAGGCTGCAGCTCCCTGGCGGGGAAGTTGGTCCCTTGCTATGGTAGACAAGAGTGCCCTGGACACTTCACCTGACCCCCCCATCCTTCTTTGCACTTAGCTTGAAAGAGTACCTTCTTTCTCTTTCTTTGGCTTGTTGAGCATCTCGGCAGCATCTCCAAATGTAACAGGTTGTTTCCCCCACCCCCTGAGAGACCTGCCTATTACAGAGTGTGTAGTGCTGGGTACCTGCTGGTTTACAGGATGCTGAGCTTTCTGCCAGTGGTATGGGGAAGACAGGACAGGCTTTTGGGGTGATGTTTAGCTCTTCTCTTGGTGGTTCAGCGCCTCCATCTCGTGCAGACTCCAGGAGAGCTGGAGACAATCCCTACAGGAGAACCCTCTGATACTCCCCCTGGTAGATTACATTCTCAGGCAGGAGTATATTTTATAAAACAAGAACAGCTTTATTCTGCCAACTCACAGGATACAGTCCTTAACTGATTCACTTATCTTCCAAGCCTCAGGCTTGAGCCCAAGGGTTGGTCCTAACTTTTCCCCTACTCCCTGGTGGAGTAGGAGGTGTCGTCCGCACTCCCACTCCCCCTAAGGGAGGGGATGGAAGGTGGCCAGAGCCCTGTGCACACTCTCCTGTGTGACCAGTCTCTCTCAGGGGAAAGACATCTGACTAAATTTACATGTGCAGCCCCTTAAGTACCCTGGGGGAGAGTCCAAGGTTTGAGCTAAAGATTGGGCAGATCACAGGCCTTTCCCCTCTCCCCCCCGTCACTCAAGGGAGCTTCTTAGCCCAATAGGAAGCCGCAATGTCAACTGGGTGGTTACCTACTGGATGACCATAGTGGCCATCTTTAAATGTCCAAGAAGGAACAACAACAACTAAATGGGCAAGTGTCCAGAGCTAAAAAATAACGCAGTTTAGTTTTGGAGCACCTCCCAGTTCGAATTCTATAAAACATTAAAAAGGTGGGATTACTGCTTTAATATAAGATAGTAAATTACTTGAACAAATATCATCTTCAATTCACTGTTTACGTCTATTCTCCCTGCAGTGTATCAGTATTGTATGTAAATAACATTGTTTGCATATGTACTGTATATTTTAATTCCAACACACACTGTTAGATGTATATAACCAAAGGACATGACTGGACCAAAACCAAGGATGTCCACTGATTGTGAGTAATTTATAGTCCTTGAACTGGCTCAACATCTATGGGTGGAATGTGAGTGACATCTAGAGACTTTATTCTATACTGCAGCATTGTGGTTATCATCAGACTCAAGAAGACTCTTGTGTATCTGAAATCAGAAAATGCAGCTTATGACATGAAGCAAGGATTTTGAAATGTCCAGGGTCCCATGTCAATGTAAAACAGCACCCTTCACAATAAAATGTTAAAAAAAAACTATACGTGTGTATATGTACAGATGCACTACTATTTATGTTACATTTGTCGGCGCAAGGGAAGAAGCTGATGAACAGAGTCCGACCGCGGCCCCATCGCAGCTTCCCCCACGCCCACAAGCCCAGTCATGCCGGCTGCCCTGAAGTGATTAATGCAGTGGAGGTCCCTGCTTCTGAATGGGACTCCTCCAGCATTAATCCTACTGGGCTGCAACCAGTCTAATAGCTGTGCAGAGAAATCGCTCTGTGTCTCCCCACACAGCTCTTACAGCAGATATCACTATTTGTATTATTATTTGTATTATTATCTTTAGCACGCAGTATTGAAGCCAGAGGGTCTCCGGAGCTCAACCGCATTCATTTCAGGTCCGGGGACCCCCTGCTTCCCGAGGTACAGGCCGCGTATCATGAGGCTGTTTAAATGACCCGGTCACGTAGGCTGTGACGCGAGAGATTTAAACTTGCAGGAGATACCGGCACCCCATATGGTGGCCTGTACCTCGGGTACAGTAAGTGTACTAGAGACCAGCATTTGCGTATTCCTGCAAATTGAATGCAGTAGAATCTACAGTACATAGGTGAATATATTTACCACATGCTGAAGTTCAGATCTTTCTTTCAACTCTTCCACAACTTTATCAATCTACAAAGACAGAAGTGAAAACAATAATCATTGGATTATAGCATGGAATCAATGTCCCCAAAAATATATATTTTAAAAGCTGTAGACAGAATGACTTGTGAAAGGTGCCCTGCACCAGTGCTATGGGATAAATAATAAGGAACCACTTTTATGTGGCACTGCATATAGTCTAATTCAAGGATATGACCCATGTCACGGATACTGTCCTGTCAATTCTGACTCATTGTCTGTGAGGCTAACTGATTGTTAGCATTAGCAGTCACATAGAAATATGTATAAGGGTGTTTCACTGCTAAAAGTTACTATGTTTCTATTAAAATAGGCCACCTCCCCCCCCCCCCTTAATCTTGCTGGTTTCAGCCCTTGGAGTTTGACATCTCGGCTCTTAATGTTTCTGAGTGATAATGAGCCAATGGTGTTTTACTGTGCAGGTAGAATAATGGATAGTACTCATACAGAAGTAAGTAATTAAGCTTGGAATCTGCAGAAGCACCTATAAACTTGACATAGTCACTCATATTGGTAAGCAGGTCATAACATACCTTATACAGTATGTGACATACAAATGCGACAATTTCAATGAATTGGGGGAAATGCCTTTATAATGAGAGAAGATACCTACAGCAATTTTGTCCTCGTTGTCCAAAAGCATGTCAACTGCTTTCTGAAAAAGACAATACAGAGAATGGATATTGATGGATTTGTAAGGAACGTTGTGTTGCTGTATGCAGAAAAAGACATTGCCATAATATCATGCAGAAATATAAATTAAATATTTTGATCTGAAAAAAGGTGAACTATTTGATTTAAAATGCAAGCAGCAAATGTGTCCTGGAGCAGTACTGCTTATGCTTTTGTTCTTATATTATATCATTTCTACAAATAGCCCCAAAAACGGGTTGAAAAACAATATCGCCATTTGTGTCTAACTAAATGATAATGATTAATAAAAATTACAATTTCAAATTTCTAGCTCTTAACTTGATCTTACCTAATAGCCTGGTGGTATTACTAAAGTTGAACACCTCATGGTATTATCATAATCCAAACAACAGTTACATTATTATTATTTATTTTTTTATCAATTATAAATAAAAGTCCCTAAACATAAAAAGTGTGGCACTAAACTATGCTGAAAGCAAACTTCATACGACAGTATTTTGAATGTATGTTTAGTTACATCTGCATTAGAAGCTAATTGCATTTACAGTACAAATCCCTAGTAGGAGTCTACAATATGTATATTACGAATACAAAGCATCACTCAATGCAAGAACTCCATCCAATGTAAAAGTAAAATCATGAGACAACTAAATGCAATCCAAACAGAAAACACCAGTAAAGGTCCCAGATACAAGTTTTCTAGGGAGTACCCAAATAAAATTGCTAGAATAACTGTGTCCTGTAATTACCAATCATAGATTTGTACAGTTCTCAGCAGAATAGGTAGGGATACATCATTTCAATATATGTGTATGTTTGATTGTGTTTGAATGTGTGTGTGTGGAAACCACTGGTATAGGTAGACTAAACCAAGAGTTTGCAAACTATTTGAGCTGCGCCCCCTTTGCCTGCTCCCCCCCATGCTCGCGCGCCAGTTACCTCTTTTGCCGGGGTCTTGTGACGTCACATTGCCGCATCACCATGGCAACCGGCGTGAAATGACTCCACTGGGTCATGCGACGTGACGCATCACACGAGCCCCTGAATCCCGGTAAGTGAAGTTGCAGGCACCTCATCTGATCCCCAGGCATTTAATTTAAAGAACAGAAAGTGAATCCCTGCGCTTCTTCCTTTGGGATAGCAATAAATGGGGATATACAGCAGGGCCCCGGGTATACGGCGGGTTCCGTTCCAGGGGCCCTGCGTATAGTGAAAATCGGCGGAAAGCGGATCCGGCGATTTTCAGTTCTGTGCATAAACAGAACGGCGTTTTCGCCATTCTGCGCATGCGCAGTCTATGGTCTGCGCGCGCAGCAGACACCGGTCTGCGCATGCGCGCCGGGCACAACCACCCGTTCTGCGCATGCGCGACTGAGAATCAAAGATGGCGGCCCCCTTCTCGGTGCCGCCGTATCGGCGGATTGCTGAAAAGTGAAGCGCCGAGAAGCGGGGTCCTTGCTGTATATATATATATGGTGTGAAAATCTATAAGATAAAGGAGACTTTTGGTTTACTTCCTTTGATGATGATGATGATGATGATGATATAGAGACTTACCTTGACGAGGTTAGCAGGCTTGGCATTATTTGATCAAAGGATGTAAATCAAAAGTCTCCTTTATCTTATAGATTTTCACACACTAACTATAACTATATATATATATATAATATATATATATGGTGTAAAAATCTGCAGCCTACCAGAGAAAGGAGAGAGACTCATTGAACCGGATGGTTTGATTCGCTTTTTTGCTTACTGCATATACTCTGGTGTACTCAGGACTGTGCTCATTTAAAGCTTTCAGTTGCATCTTTTGGTGTGTTTTGAGTGCTACTCTGGTGGCAGGAGTCTCTGGGTCAAGGGAAGTACCTTGTGGTCTTTTTAGACCTGAGGGAACGGGCCTGAGGAAGGGGTATCCCCCCAAAATGTTGCCCCCCTGATTAACCTCCCCCTATCCCCCTTTTTGTGTTATTCCCACTCTCCTTGTCCTGTGTTCATCCCACTCCTTGTCCCTGTGTATTTTCACGCTTCCCACAGTGCTTGTCAGATTTGTTGTGTCTGTAGTTTGCGCCGCATTATTCCAAGTTATCTTGTGCGTATATTAAATGACTTACTGTGTTGGCATATACCCGTATTCGATCTTCTCTGAGTCAGGGAGTGCTGGAACTAGAGTAATCCGACTGTCGTTATTTGCAGCTTGGAAGGAGTTTATTTTTCCCCTTATTTTTCCCCCATTATCATTGGATAATGTTTCACTGTGGGTTTTTGTTTGATGATGTATATGCCCAAATATGGATATCTACATCATGAGGGGGAGTACTATAAGACTATTTTTATTCATCTACGTCATCAAGGGGGTTGACAGTGTTTAATGTCCTGTCCAAATCCCTTGATGACATGGATGACCATATATGGTCCTATAGTATTCCCCTCCTGATGTAGATATCCATATTCGGGCATCTACGTCATCAAGGGGCTTGATAAAGCGCCTCCACGGCGGGAAACGCGTCAGAGTTTTAAATCGTGTGTTTGTCCTTTTGGCTCATATGCCTAATAAATAATTGTTATTTTTTGCCCCAGCCCTTTGCTCTCCTTTTTGGCAGTGATCTACCTTCTCTTTTTTACCTATCTTGACAGACCGAAAGCTGCTTCTGACTACTTCTTACCCTCTCAGCTCTGCGCAGCTCCTTCCCATTGTTCAGCTTGATGGGTCTAGAGGATTCACGCTGCGGGGTTCCATTCAGAAGCATGGAAACCCGCAGAGTTAATCCACCCGGGCCACTTTCTGTTTGTGGTGCTGCAATCAGCACGGCCGCTGGTCCACATCACGGCAGAGTGCGCGATTGCATCACTGAAAACAGTAATTCTGGCTACATCTGTATGAAGTCAAATAAGAACATTTATACATACGATACACAATTTATGAAGGTTTGTATTACTTTTTAACACTTAAATATTGATGCACAAACATTTTAAATATGATCTTGGTACTTAGGCCCCAACGTTATTTGTAGTTTTTACTCAATACTCTATGGCAGCGGTGCACAAACTGGGGGGGAGGTGCAGGCGATTGCAGAGGCCCCGCGCTCTTCCCCCAAGGCATTTAAATTAATGCTGGGGGATCACGTGAGGCCTCTGCAACTTCATTTAACTTCTCTTCAGCGTCGCGTCGCCATAGCAAAGCGGCATCAAATGACGCCGCGTGGTCATGTGACGTCACGTTGGCATTGCACGTGACACCGGGAGCCGAAGAGAATGTAAGAGAGGGGGGGAGGGGGGCGCGAGGAGGGAGGGAAGCAGGAGGGGGGGGGGGGGGCGCGAGTAGAAAAGATTGCGCAGCGCTGCTCTATGGTATCTGGTCACCCATTACAAAATAGTTATTGGTCTGCACTTCTAAAGCACTACATGGGCAAATGTGTCTTTATTACACAATATTTAGTACACGATTGTATATTTTTGGCTTTTTTCTCAAACCTATGGAATCTTTTGATATACCAAACAAAACAACATACCTCTGTATCAAAGTCCATGAGTAAAACAATCTTGTCCCTGATGGAGCTGAAAAGGTTGTGTCTGTGTATAAGCTGGAATACATCCTTGTGCCGGAGAGTCAAATAAATTTCCAGGGCTTTGTCGTAACGCTGATCGTACGTGTGTCTGGAAAACACAGAACCAAACTGTTAGTACACTATTGTGTATTTATTACAATTAAAAACAAGATAAAACCACCAATAAACTCAAAACGTGTTTCAGACTAACCTCCAAAAGAAAAATATAGAGAGGTGCAAAGCATCATGAATATAAATGCCTTTAGATTGGAAG
Organism: Ascaphus truei; assembly: GCF_040206685.1. Taxonomy (NCBI): domain Eukaryota; kingdom Metazoa; phylum Chordata; class Amphibia; order Anura; family Ascaphidae; genus Ascaphus; species Ascaphus truei. Next base: position 332,194,963 of record NC_134484.1, read on the forward strand.
AGTTAGCAATATCAGTACATATATAATAGAACAATGGGTGATGAATACAATATTAAAAAGCAAAAAAATGTGTATATAAAATATAAAAACAAAGACTTTGCCTTATTGATGTTACTGCTGCAAGTATGCCAATGGTAGGCTATGACATTTCTATAATTATCATTAGGGTTCACAAACTTTTTCTCGCCACTATACAGTATGTCTTTTTGCAACCTCATCTACTATGCAACTATGTACGCCCGTTCTGATTGGTCCATGTTCACTCCTGAATCTGGAAGAATTCCCCCGAATCTGGAAGACATCTACATTCTCCTGGCCTTGCACCAGACCTCTGATCACCAAAGAGCTTTCTCCCAGATCACAACTTTGGGGGACTATAAGATGTTGCTCCAGAAAGTTACTACTCTGAGAGTAGCCCAAAGTTGCTGCTGACACCTGACTAAAAGTAGGAACTCAAGTCAAGTCTTAACTCACCTCCTCACAGCACTGTGCAACAACTGACCACAAATATAGGGAATGAAGATATATGCCTCAAATTTAGCGTTGTCCTAACTCCAGCTGGGAGGCACCAAATGCCCACTGTTGTGTGTGGTCACAGGGGATGTAGCAGAAAATGGAAATTACAATATCACTGTAGAAAAAGTAATTCAATATACTGTGAATGGTATAACATGTAAAGAAAAATGTACTTACAGTTCTGCCAGAGATCTTAACAATGTTCCGTTCTGTGGATCTCTGTTCAGATGACCCAAAACCGCTTGAACAATTGTTTTATTATTGTAAAGGTCTCCAGGCCACTCTCTTATTAGTGTCGAGAAACCCTAACAACGGGAAGATATTGTTATTATATATTTATAGTGCTTTTTAGGTTCTAAATAATCTGTTAAATGCATTGTAAGTGAAGGTATGGAAAGTAGCCATACACACGCCTCTGCCACCTAGTGGCAGCTTTGTTTATGTCCCTTATCTCCCTATGCTGCAAATACACAAATGAAACTACAGCTGCTGCCGGTTTTAGGCCATTTGCCATGTAAAAGCTATTACTATCTCGCAGTAACACTGCGACATTTCTGCAGCACACTGCGACATTTCTGCAGCCAGACTAATGGCCCATCGGATTAACACAGCGGGGTCCCTGCATTGGAATGGGACTCACGCTGTGTGAATCCTACCAGGCTGCGAGTCCCATTCAAACACACGGACCCCCACTGTGTTAATCTGATGGGCCCTTACAGCCTGCTCTGGAGTTACTCACGAGTTACTGCGAGATAGCCACAGATTTTCCAAGGCAAGTGGTCTTAAACCGGCGGCTGCAGCTGTACCAGCTCATTCCAGGGAGATATTAACTTTCTAAACATTGTTCTGTCATACTGTACCTGTATTGTGTATGCACTGAGAATAGACCCACACAAAGATCAGACTATCGCACAGTGTCATACTGTGTATTACAATTCCAGCACAGGATATGCAGAGCACAAATACTCCACGGTTGCACTGTATTCCCTTTTTCCCTTTGCATACACTGGGGAGTATTTGCGCTCCATATCCTGTGCTTGTACTCGATTGGAAAAAGTATTTTTCATCAGAGCTGTACTACCCCCTACGGTTATATTGTTTGTGACCTATCCTACTATATTTATCACTATTACACTTGTCACTTACAGTATGTTGGTATCACTATTTTATTTATGTTAAGTGGGATTTGAACTTCAAGTTTTCACCACAGTTCAGTGTATTAAAATTGCAACATTTTTATACGTTTTCACCACAGTTCAGTGTATTAAAATTGCAACATTTTTATACGGAAAATAAAAACAATCACATTGTCACAAAGGTGCAAAGCTCTGTGCTTGTTTAACAAGAAATGTATATCTTACAAATTCATAGCATACATAATACAGCTAAACCCCGTTATAACGCGGTCCTCGGGGTCCACCCCGAGACCACCGCGTTACTAACGGGGTCGCGCTAATTTAAAAAAAAAAAAATGGCCGCCGCATCAGTGTTTTTACCCGCGGTCCCGGCTTCCCCCTGCCACCGCGTGACAGGAGATGGGAGGGGGGATTCCCCTCCGGTTCCGGCTCCCCCTGCCACCGCGTGACAGGAGATGGGAGGGGGGATTCCCCTCCGGTTCCGGCTCCCCCTGCCACCGCGTGACAGGAGATGGGAGGGGGGATTCCCCTCCGGTCCGGTTCCCCCTGCCACCGCGTGACAGGAGATGGGAGGGGGGATTCCCCTCCGGTCCGGCTCCCCCTGCCACCGCGTGACAGGAGATGGGAGGGGGGATTCCCCTCCGGTTCCGGCTCCCCCTGCCACCGCGTGACAGGAGATGGGAGGGGGGATTCCCCTCCGGTCCGGTTCCCCCTGCCACCGCGTGACAGGAGATGGGAGGGGGGATTCCCCTCCGGTCCGGTTCCCCCTGCCACCGCGTGACAGGAGATGGGAGGGGGGATTCCCCTCCGGCTTCCGCTTCCCCTGCCACCGCGTGACAGGAGATGGGAGGGGGGATTCCCCTCCGGTCCGGCTCCCCCTGCCACCGCGTGACAGGAGATGGGAGGGGGGATTCCCCTCCGGTCCGGCTCCCCCTGCCACCGCGTGACAGGAGATGGGAGGGGGGATTCCCCTCCGGTCCGGCTCCCCCCGCCGCAGCACAGGGCCCTCGCGCCGCAATACAGGGCCCCCTGGCCCTGCCGTAGCGCAGGGTCGTCCTGCCCTCCCCCACCCCCATGCCCCCCCGCGCTGCACCGGGCCATCCCACCAGCCCCCGCAGCATCGGGGGCCCCCGCAGCAGCCATCATCCCCCTCCACCGCAGCACCACCCCCACCTTGCAGCCACATGCCTCAAAAATCATCCCCAAGGTAAGGTAAGGCTGATTTATGTATAAGTGTAGTGTGTGTGTGTGTGTGTGTGTGTGTGTGTGTGTGTGTGTGTGTGTGTGTGTGTGTGGAGCAGTGTGTCAGTGTGTGCAGTGTGAGCAATGAGCAGTGTGTCAGTGTGTGCAGTGTGAGCAATGAGCAGTGTGTGTGCAGTGTGAGCAGTGTGTCAGTGTGTGTCAGTGTGTGTGCAGTGTGTGCAGTGTGAGCAATGAGCAGTGTGTGTCAGTGTGAGCAGTGTGTGTGCAGTGTGAGCAATGAGCAGTGTGTCAGTGTGTGCAGTGTGAGCAATGAGCAGTGTGTGTGCAGTGTGCAGTGTGTGTCAGTGTGTGTGCAGTGTGAGCAGTGTGTCAGTGTGAGCAATGTGCAGTGTGAGCAGTGTGTCAGTGTGAGCAATGAGCAGTGTGTGTCAGTGTGAGCAGTGTGTGTGCAGTGTGAGCAATGAGCAGTGTGTCAGTGTGTGCAGTGTGAGCAATGAGCAGTGTGTGTGCAGTGTGCAGTGTGTGTCAGTGTGAGCAGTGTGTGTGCAGTGTGTCAGTGTGTGCAGTGTGAGCAATGAGCAGTGTGTGTCAGTGTGAGCAGTGTGTGAGCAGTGTGTGTGCAGTGTGAGCAGTGAGCAGTGTGTGTGCAGTGTGAGCAATGAGCAGTGTGTCAGTGTGTGTGCAGTGTGAGGTGTGTGCAGTGTGAGCAATGAGCAGTGTGTGTGCAGTGTGCAGTGTGTGTGCAGTGTGCAGTGTGTGTCAGTGTGAGCAGTGTGTGTGCAGTGTGAGCAATGAGCAGTGTGTGTGTAGTGTGCAGTGTGTGTGCAGTGTCAGTGTGTGCAATGAGCAGTGTGTGTGCAGTGTGCAGTGTGCAGTGTGCAGTGTGTGTGTAGTGTGTCAGTGTGTGCAGTGTGAGCAGTGTGCAGTGTGTGTGCAGTGTGCAGTGTGAGCAATGAGCAGTGTGTGTGCAGTGAGTGTGTGCAGTGTGCAAAAAAAAAAATTTTTTTTAAAAATGTAAAAAATTTTTTTTTTTTTTTTTTTTAAACGGGAGCCATGGGAAAACCGCGTTATAACCGAATCGCGGTATAGCGAGGCGCGTTATAACGGGGTTTAGCTGTATATATATATAATATATATATATATATATATATATATATATATATATATATATATATATATATATATATACATGTAGAGGTATCAGTACCGTGTTAGCCGAGCTTCAATAATCAAAAAATAAATAGATGATACCGTTCTGTGGCTAACGAAATGCTTTTATTTGTGCGAGCTTTCGAGATACACTGATCTCTTCTTCCGGCGATGTTACAATGAATGAAGCAAGCAAAAGCTATACTATAAACAGTGTCTATTGGAATGTTATCTGTGCTGGTCCTTCCCCCGGTGTGGATGTGTTTTATGGCTGGAGGTGTCAAAAGGTTCCTGAAAGCAAGTGATGAAAGAGTGTGTATGTGTATCAGTGTGAATTAACATGAATGGAGAGCCCACAGTATATACAGTGCTTTACAAAAGGTGTGTGTGGAGTGGGAGCGGATATAAATGGTGTGGGTGGGTGTGGAAATGTGAGAGTTAGTAGCATAACTAAAAGTGTGTGTGGATACTATGTGGTCCCTATTGGTGTATAGGGATGGAAAAACAAGGAGTATAAGCTGTGTGTGCATACATATAGCACAGTATGTACAGACATGGCCTATATATATATACACACACACACATAAATATATATAAAACAAAAAGCACAATACATGTGTAAATATTACGTATTCACTTAAATTACGACAAATGACAATATACTTTATCGCACGTGTAAATAAACATCGTTAATTCTGTGAGCTACTGTATTTATAGCAGTAAACAAAGAAGCCTCAATGTGCATCCAATATGCAAAATATATAATACTGTGGGGCTGGGTTTGAGCTTGCTTAAATATGTAATACTGTGGGACTGGGTTTGAGCTTGCTTAAATATGTAATACTGTGGGACTGGGTTTGAGCTTGCTTAAATATGTAATACTGTGGGACTGGGTTTGAGCTTGCTTAAATATGTAATACTGTGGTACTGGGTTTGAGCTTGCTTAAATATATAATACTGTGGGACTAGGTTTGAGCTTGCTTAAATATATAATACTGTGGGACTGGGTTTTGAGCTTGCTTAAATATATAATACTGTGGGACTGGGTTTGAGCTTGCTTAAATATGTAATACTGTGGGACTGGGTTTGAGCTTGCTTAAATATGTAATACTGTGGGACTGGGTTTGAGCTTGCTTAAATATGTAATACTGTGGTACTGGGTTTGAGCTTGCTTAAATATATAATACTGTGGGACTAGGTTTGAGCTTGCTTAAATATATAATACTGTGGGACTGGGTTTTGAGCTTGCTTAAATATATAATACTGTGGGACTGGGTTTTGAGCTTGCTTAAATATGTAATACTGTGGGACTGGGTTTGAGCTTGCTTAAATATGTAATACTGTGGGACTGGGTTTTGAGCTTGCTTAAATATATACAGTAATACTGTGGGGCTGGGTTTGAGCTTGCTTAAATATATAATACTGTGGGACTGGGTTTGAGCTTGCTTAAATATATAATACTGTGGGACTGGGTTTTGAGCTTGCTTAAATATGTAATACTGTGGGACTGGGTTTGAGCTTGCTTAAATATGTAATACTGTGGGACTGGGTTTTGAGCTTGCTTAAATATATACAGTAATACTGTGGGGCTGGGTTTGAGCTTGCTTAAATATATAATACTGTGGGGCTGGGTTTGAGCTTGCTTAAATATATAATACTGTGGGACTGGGTTTGAGCTTGCTTAAATATATAATACTGTGGGACTGGGTTTGAGCTTGCTTAAATATATAATACTGTGGGACTGGGTTTGAGCTTGCTTAAATATATAATACTGTGGGACTGGGTTTGAGCTTGCTTAAATATGTAATACTGTGGGACTGGTTTTGAGCTTGCTTAAATATGTAATACTGTGGGACTGGGTTTGAGCTTGCTTAAATATGTAATACTGTGGGACAAGGTTTGAGCTTGCTTAAATATATAATACTGTGGGACTGGGTTTGAGCTTGCTTAAATATATAATACTGTGGGACTGGGTTTGAGCTTGCTTAAATATGTAATACTGTGGGGCTGGGTTTGAGTTTGCTTAAATATATAATACTGTGGGACTAGGTTTGAGCTTGCTTAAATATATAATACTGTGGGACTGGGTTTGAGCTGGCTTAAATATATAATACTGTGGGACTAGGTTTGAGCTTGCTTAAATATATAATACTGTGGGACTAGGTTTGAGCTTGCTTAAATATATAATACTGTGGGACTAGGTTTGAGCTTGCTTAAATATATAATACTGTGGGACTGGGTTTGAGCTTGCTTAAATATGTAATACTGTGGGACTGGGTTTGAGCTGGCTTAAAAATATAATACTGTGGGACTGGGTTTGAGCTTGCTTAAATATGTAATACTGTGGGGCTGGGTTTGAGCTTGCTTAAATATGTAATACTGTGGGACTGGGTTTGAGCTTGCTTAAATATGTAATACTGTGGGACTGGGTTTGAGCTTGCTTAAATATGTAATACTGTGGGACTGGGTTTTGAGCTTGCTTAAATATATACAGTAATACTGTGGGGCTGGGTTTGAGCTTGCTTAAATATGTAATACTGTGGGACTGGGTTTGAGCTTGCTTAAATATATAATACTGTGGGACTGGGTTTGAGCTTGCTTAAATATATAATACTGTGGGACTGGGTTTGAGCTTGCTTAAATATGTAATACTGTGGGACTGGGTTTGAGCTTGCTTAAATATGTAATACTGTGGGACTAGGTTTGAGCTTGCTTAAATATATAATACTGTGGGACTGGGTTTGAGCTTGCTTAAATATATAATACTGTGGGACTAGGTTTGAGCTTGCTTAAATATATAATACTGTGGGACTGGGTTTGAGCTTGCTTAAATATATAATACTGTCGGACTAGGTTTGAGATTGCTTAAATATATAATACTGTGGGACTAGGTTTGAGCTTGCTTAAATATATAATACTGTGGGACTGGGTTTGAGCTTGCTTAAATATATAATACTGTGGGACTGGGTTTGAGCTTGCTTAAATATGTAATACTGTGGGGCTGGGTTTTAGCTTGCTTAAATATGTAATACTGTGGGACTGGGTTTGAGCTTGCTTAAATATGTAATACTGTGGGACTGGGTTTGAGCTTGCTTAAATATGTAATACTGTGTGACTGGGTTTGAGCTTGCTTAAATATGTAATACTGTGGGACTGGGTTTGAGCTTGCTTAAATATGTAATACTGTGGGACTGGGTTTGAGCTTGCTTAAATATGTAATACTGTGGGACTGGGTTTTGAGCTTGCTTAAATATGTAATACTGTGGGACTGGGTTTGAGCTTGTTTAAATATGTAATACTGTGGGACTGGGTTTGAGCTTGCTTAAATATGTAATACTGTGGGACTGGGTTTGAGCTTGCTTAAATATGTAATACTGTGGGACTGGGTTTGAGCTTGCTTAAATATGTAATACTGTGGGACTGGGTTTGAGCTTGCTTAAATATGTAATACTGTGGGACTAGGTTTGAGCTTGCTTAAATATATAATACTGTGGGACTGGGTTTGAGCTTGCTTAAATATATAATACTGTGGGACTAGGTTTGAGCTTGCTTAAATATATAATACTGTGGGACTGGGTTTGAGCTTGCTTAAATATATAATACTGTCGGACTAGGTTTGAGATTGCTTAAATATATAATACTGTGGGACTAGGTTTGAGCTTGCTTAAATATATAATACTGTGGGACTGGGTTTGAGCTTGCTTAAATATATAATACTGTGGGACTGGGTTTGAGCTTGCTTAAATATGTAATACTGTGGGGCTGGGTTTGAGCTTGCTTAAATATGTAATACTGTGGGACTGGGTTTGAGCTTGCTTAAATATGTAATACTGTGGGACTGGGTTTGAGCTTGCTTAAATATGTAATACTGTGTGACTGGGTTTGAGCTTGCTTAAATATGTAATACTGTGGGACTGGGTTTGAGCTTGCTTAAATATGTAATACTGTGGGACTGGGTTTGAGCTTGCTTAAATATGTAATACTGTGGGACTGGGTTTTGAGCTTGCTTAAATATGTAATACTGTGGGACTGGGTTTGAGCTTGCTTAAATATGTAATACTGTGGGACTGGGTTTGAGCTTGCTTAAATATGTAATACTGTGGGACTGGGTTTGAGCTTGCTTAAATATGTAATACTGTGGGACTGGGTTTGAGCTTGCTTAAATATGTAATACTGTGGGACTGGGTTTGAGCTTGCTTAAATATGTAATACTGTGGGACTGGGTTTGAGCTTGCTTAAATATGTAATACTGTGGGACTGGGTTTGAGCTTGCTTAAATATGTAATACTGTGGGACTGGGTTTTGAGCTTGCTTAAATATATAATACTGTGGGACTGGGTTTTGAGCTTGCTTAAATATATAATACTGTGGGGCTGGGTTTGAGCTTGCTTAAATATATAATACTGTGGGGCTGGGTTTGAGCTTGCTTAAATATGTAATACTGTGGGACTGGGTTTTGAGCTTGCTTAAATATGTAATACTGTGGGACTGGGTTTTGAGCTTGCTTAAATATGTAATACTGTGGGACTGGGTTTGAGCTTGCTTAAATATATAATACTGTGGGACTGGGTTTGAGCTTGCTTAAATATGCAATACTGTGGGACTGGGTTTGAGCTTGCTTAAATATGTAATACTGTGGGACTGGGTTTGAGCTTGCTTAAATATATAATACTGTGGGGCTGGGTTTGAGCTTGCTTAAATATATAATACTGTGGGACTGGGTTTTGAGCTTCCTTAAATATGTAATACTGTGGGACTGGGTTTGAGCTTGCTTAAATATATAATACTGTGGGACTGGGTTTGAGCTTGCTTAAATGTGTAATACTGTGGGACTGGGTTTGAGCTTGCTTAAATATGTAATACTGTGGGACTGGGTTTGAGCTTGCTTAAATATGTAATACTGTGGGACTGGGTTTTGAGCTTGCTTAAATATGTAATACTGTGGGACTGGGTTTGAGCTTGCTTAAATATGTAATACTGTGGGACTGGGTTTTGAGCTTGCTTAAATATGTAATACTGTGGGACTGGGTTTGAGCTTGCTTAAATATGTAATACTGTGGGACTGGGTTTGAGCTTGCTTAAATATATAATACTGTGGGACTGGGTTTGAGCTTGCTTAAATATGTAATACTGTGGGACTGGGTTTGAGCTTGCTTAAATATGTAATACTGTGGGACTGGGTTTGAGCTTGCTTAAATATATAATACTGTGGGGCTGGGTTTGAGCTTGCTTAAATATATAATACTGTGGGACTGGGTTTGAGCTTGCTTAAATATATAATACTGTGGGGCTGGGTTTGAGCTTGCTTAAATATATAATACTGTGGGACTGGGTTTGAGCTTGCTTAAATATATAATACTGTGGGGCTGGGTTTTGAGCTTGCTTAAATATATAATACTGTGGGACTGGGTTTGAGCTTGCTTAAATATGTAATACTGTGGGACTGGGTTTGAGCTTGCTTAAATATGTAATACTGTGGGACTAGGTTTGAGCTTGCTTATATATGTAATACTGTGGGGCTGGGTTTGAGCTTGCTTAAATATATAATACTGTGTGACTGGGTTTTGAGCTTGCTTAAATATATAATACTGTGGGGCTGGGTTTGAGCTTGCTTAAATATATAATACTGTGGGAATGGGTTTGAGCTTGCTTAAATATATAATACTGTGGGACTGGGTTTGAGCTTGCTTAAATATATAATACTGTGGGACTGGGTTTGAGCTTGCTTAAATATGTAATACTGTGGGACTGGGTTTTGAGCTTGCTTAAATATATAATACTGTGGGGCTGGGTTTGAGCTTGCTTAAATATGTAATACTGTGGGACTGGGTTTTGAGCTTGCTTAAATATATACAGTAATACTGTGGGGCTGGGTTTGAGCTTGCTTAAATATATGATACTGTGGGGCTGGGTTTGAGCTTGCTTAAATATATAATACTGTGGGACTGGGTTTGAGCTTGCTTAAATATATAATACTGTGGGACTGGGTTTGAGCTTGCTTAAATATATAATACTGTGGGACTAGGTTTGAGCTTGCTTAAATATATAATACTGTGGGACTAGGTTTGAGCTTGCTTAAATATATAATACTGTGGGACTAGGTTTGAGCTTGCTTAAATATGTAATACTGTGGGACTGGGTTTTGAGCTTGCTTAAATATATACAGTAATACTGTGGGGCTGGGTTTGAGCTTGCTTAAATATATGATACTGTGGGGCTGGGTTTGAGCTTGCTTAAATATATAATACTGTGGGACTGGGTTTGAGCTTGCTTAAATATATAATACTGTGGGACTGGGTTTGAGCTTGCTTAAATATATAATACTGTGGGACTAGGTTTGAGCTTGCTTAAATATATAATACTGTGGGACTAGGTTTGAGCTGGCTTAAATATATAATACTGTGGGACTGGGTTTGAGCTGGCTTAAATATATAATACTGTGGGACTAGGTTTGAGCTTGCTTAAATATATAATACTGTGGGACTAGGTTTGAGCTTGCTTAAATATATAATACTGTGGGACTAGGTTTGAGCTTGCTTAAATATATAATACTGTGGTACTGGGTTTGAGCTTGCTTAAATATGTAATACTGTGGGACTGGGTTTGAGCTGGCTTAAATATATAATACTGTGGGACTGGGTTTGAGCTTGCTTAAATATGTAATACTGTGGGGCTGGGTTTGAGCTTGCTTAAATATGTAATACTGTGGGACTGGGTTTGAGCTTGCTTAAATATATAATACTGTGGGACTGGGTTTGAGCTTGCTTAAATATATAATACTGTGGGACTGGGTTTGAGCTTGCTTAAATATGTAATACTGTGGGACTGGGTTTGAGCTTGCTTAAATATGTAATACTGTGGGACTAGGTTTGAGCTTGCTTAAATATATAATACTGTGGGACTGGGTTTGAGCTTGCTTAAATATATAATACTGTGGGACTAGGTTTGAGCTTGCTTAAATATATAATACTGTGGGACTGGGTTTGAGCTTGCTTAAATATATAATACTGTCGGACTAGGTTTGAGATTGCTTAAATATATAATACTGTGGGACTAGGTTTGAGCTTGCTTAAATATATAATACTGTGGGACTGGGTTTGAGCTTGCTTAAATATATAATACTGTGGGACTGGGTTTGAGCTTGCTTAAATATGTAATACTGTGGGGCTGGGTTTTAGCTTGCTTAAATATGTAATACTGTGGGACTGGGTTTGAGCTTGCTTAAATATGTAATACTGTGGGACTGGGTTTGAGCTTGCTTAAATATGTAATACTGTGTGACTGGGTTTGAGCTTGCTTAAATATGTAATACTGTGGGACTGGGTTTGAGCTTGCTTAAATATGTAATACTGTGGGACTGGGTTTGAGCTTGCTTAAATATGTAATACTGTGGGACTGGGTTTTGAGCTTGCTTAAATATGTAATACTGTGGGACTGGGTTTGAGCTTGTTTAAATATGTAATACTGTGGGACTGGGTTTGAGCTTGCTTAAATATGTAATACTGTGGGACTGGGTTTGAGCTTGCTTAAATATGTAATACTGTGGGACTGGGTTTGAGCTTGCTTAAATATGTAATACTGTGGGACTGGGTTTGAGCTTGCTTAAATATGTAATACTGTGGGACTAGGTTTGAGCTTGCTTAAATATATAATACTGTGGGACTGGGTTTGAGCTTGCTTAAATATATAATACTGTGGGACTAGGTTTGAGCTTGCTTAAATATATAATACTGTGGGACTGGGTTTGAGCTTGCTTAAATATATAATACTGTCGGACTAGGTTTGAGATTGCTTAAATATATAATACTGTGGGACTAGGTTTGAGCTTGCTTAAATATATAATACTGTGGGACTGGGTTTGAGCTTGCTTAAATATATAATACTGTGGGACTGGGTTTGAGCTTGCTTAAATATGTAATACTGTGGGGCTGGGTTTGAGCTTGCTTAAATATGTAATACTGTGGGACTGGGTTTGAGCTTGCTTAAATATGTAATACTGTGGGACTGGGTTTGAGCTTGCTTAAATATGTAATACTGTGTGACTGGGTTTGAGCTTGCTTAAATATGTAATACTGTGGGACTGGGTTTGAGCTTGCTTAAATATGTAATACTGTGGGACTGGGTTTGAGCTTGCTTAAATATGTAATACTGTGGGACTGGGTTTTGAGCTTGCTTAAATATGTAATACTGTGGGACTGGGTTTGAGCTTGCTTAAATATGTAATACTGTGGGACTGGGTTTGAGCTTGCTTAAATATGTAATACTGTGGGACTGGGTTTGAGCTTGCTTAAATATGTAATACTGTGGGACTGGGTTTGAGCTTGCTTAAATATGTAATACTGTGGGACTGGGTTTGAGCTTGCTTAAATATGTAATACTGTGGGACTGGGTTTGAGCTTGCTTAAATATGTAATACTGTGGGACTGGGTTTGAGCTTGCTTAAATATGTAATACTGTGGGACTGGGTTTTGAGCTTGCTTAAATATATAATACTGTGGGACTGGGTTTTGAGCTTGCTTAAATATATAATACTGTGGGGCTGGGTTTGAGCTTGCTTAAATATATAATACTGTGGGGCTGGGTTTGAGCTTGCTTAAATATGTAATACTGTGGGACTGGGTTTTGAGCTTGCTTAAATATGTAATACTGTGGGACTGGGTTTTGAGCTTGCTTAAATATGTAATACTGTGGGACTGGGTTTGAGCTTGCTTAAATATATAATACTGTGGGACTGGGTTTGAGCTTGCTTAAATATGCAATACTGTGGGACTGGGTTTGAGCTTGCTTAAATATGTAATACTGTGGGACTGGGTTTGAGCTTGCTTAAATATATAATACTGTGGGGCTGGGTTTGAGCTTGCTTAAATATATAATACTGTGGGACTGGGTTTTGAGCTTCCTTAAATATGTAATACTGTGGGACTGGGTTTGAGCTTGCTTAAATATATAATACTGTGGGACTGGGTTTGAGCTTGCTTAAATGTGTAATACTGTGGGACTGGGTTTGAGCTTGCTTAAATATGTAATACTGTGGGACTGGGTTTGAGCTTGCTTAAATATGTAATACTGTGGGACTGGGTTTTGAGCTTGCTTAAATATGTAATACTGTGGGACTGGGTTTGAGCTTGCTTAAATATGTAATACTGTGGGACTGGGTTTTGAGCTTGCTTAAATATGTAATACTGTGGGACTGGGTTTGAGCTTGCTTAAATATGTAATACTGTGGGACTGGGTTTGAGCTTGCTTAAATATATAATACTGTGGGACTGGGTTTGAGCTTGCTTAAATATGTAATACTGTGGGACTGGGTTTGAGCTTGCTTAAATATGTAATACTGTGGGACTGGGTTTGAGCTTGCTTAAATATATAATACTGTGGGGCTGGGTTTGAGCTTGCTTAAATATATAATACTGTGGGACTGGGTTTGAGCTTGCTTAAATATATAATACTGTGGGGCTGGGTTTGAGCTTGCTTAAATATATAATACTGTGGGACTGGGTTTGAGCTTGCTTAAATATATAATACTGTGGGGCTGGGTTTTGAGCTTGCTTAAATATATAATACTGTGGGACTGGGTTTGAGCTTGCTTAAATATGTAATACTGTGGGACTGGGTTTGAGCTTGCTTAAATATGTAATACTGTGGGACTAGGTTTGAGCTTGCTTATATATGTAATACTGTGGGGCTGGGTTTGAGCTTGCTTAAATATATAATACTGTGTGACTGGGTTTTGAGCTTGCTTAAATATATAATACTGTGGGGCTGGGTTTGAGCTTGCTTAAATATATAATACTGTGGGAATGGGTTTGAGCTTGCTTAAATATATAATACTGTGGGACTGGGTTTGAGCTTGCTTAAATATATAATACTGTGGGACTGGGTTTGAGCTTGCTTAAATATGTAATACTGTGGGACTGGGTTTTGAGCTTGCTTAAATATATAATACTGTGGGGCTGGGTTTGAGCTTGCTTAAATATGTAATACTGTGGGACTGGGTTTTGAGCTTGCTTAAATATATACAGTAATACTGTGGGGCTGGGTTTGAGCTTGCTTAAATATATGATACTGTGGGGCTGGGTTTGAGCTTGCTTAAATATATAATACTGTGGGACTGGGTTTGAGCTTGCTTAAATATATAATACTGTGGGACTGGGTTTGAGCTTGCTTAAATATATAATACTGTGGGACTAGGTTTGAGCTTGCTTAAATATATAATACTGTGGGACTAGGTTTGAGCTTGCTTAAATATATAATACTGTGGGACTAGGTTTGAGCTTGCTTAAATATGTAATACTGTGGGACTGGGTTTTGAGCTTGCTTAAATATATACAGTAATACTGTGGGGCTGGGTTTGAGCTTGCTTAAATATATGATACTGTGGGGCTGGGTTTGAGCTTGCTTAAATATATAATACTGTGGGACTGGGTTTGAGCTTGCTTAAATATATAATACTGTGGGACTGGGTTTGAGCTTGCTTAAATATATAATACTGTGGGACTAGGTTTGAGCTTGCTTAAATATATAATACTGTGGGACTAGGTTTGAGCTGGCTTAAATATATAATACTGTGGGACTGGGTTTGAGCTGGCTTAAATATATAATACTGTGGGACTAGGTTTGAGCTTGCTTAAATATATAATACTGTGGGACTAGGTTTGAGCTTGCTTAAATATATAATACTGTGGGACTAGGTTTGAGCTTGCTTAAATATATAATACTGTGGTACTGGGTTTGAGCTTGCTTAAATATGTAATACTGTGGGACTGGGTTTGAGCTGGCTTAAATATATAATACTGTGGGACTGGGTTTGAGCTTGCTTAAATATGTAATACTGTGGGGCTGGGTTTGAGCTTGCTTAAATATGTAATACTGTGGGACTGGGTTTGAGCTTGCTTAAATATATAATACTGTGGGACTGGGTTTGAGCTTGCTTAAATATATAATACTGTGGGACTGGGTTTGAGCTTGCTTAAATATGTAATACTGTGGGACTGGGTTTGAGCTTGCTTAAATATGTAATACTGTGGGACTAGGTTTGAGCTTGCTTAAATATATAATACTGTGGGACTGGGTTTGAGCTTGCTTAAATATATAATACTGTGGGACTAGGTTTGAGCTTGCTTAAATATATAATACTGTGGGACTGGGTTTGAGCTTGCTTAAATATATAATACTGTGGGACTAGGTTTGAGCTTGCTTAAATATATAATACTGTGGGACTAGGTTTGAGCTTGCTTAAATATATAATACTGTGGGACTGGGTTTGAGCTTGCTTAAATATATAATACTGTGGGACTGGGTTTGAGCTTGCTTAAATATGTAATACTGTGGGGCTGGGTTTGAGCTTGCTTAAATATGTAATACTGTGGGACTGGGTTTGAGCTTGCTTAAATATGTAATACTGTGGGACTGGGTTTGAGCTTGCTTAAATATGTAATACTGTGTGACTGGGTTTGAGCTTGCTTAAATATGTAATACTGTGGGACTGGGTTTGAGCTTGCTTAAATATGTAATACTGTGGGACTGGGTTTGAGCTTGCTTAAATATGTAATACTGTGGGACTGGGTTTTGAGCTTGCTTAAATATGTAATACTGTGGGACTGGGTTTGAGCTTGCTTAAATATGTAATACTGTGGGACTGGGTTTGAGCTTGCTTAAATATGTAATACTGTGGGACTGGGTTTGAGCTTGCTTAAATATGTAATACTGTGGGACTGGGTTTGAGCTTGCTTAAATATGTAATACTGTGGGACTGGGTTTGAGCTTGCTTAAATATGTAATACTGTGGGACTGGGTTTTGAGCTTGCTTAAATATATAATACTGTGGGACTGGGTTTTGAGCTTGCTTAAATATATAATACTGTGGGGCTGGGTTTGAGCTTGCTTAAATATATAATACTGTGGGGCTGAGTTTGAGCTTGCTTAAATATGTAATACTGTGGGACTGGGTTTTGAGCTTGCTTAAATATGTAATACTGGGTTTTGAGCTTGCTTAAATATGTAATACTGTGGGACTGGGTTTTGAGCTTGCTTAAATATGTAATACTGTGGGACTGGGTTTGAGCTTGCTTAAATATATAATACTGTGGGACTGGGTTTGAGCTTGCTTAAATATGTAATACTGTGGGACTGGGTTTGAGCTTGCTTAAATATGTAATACTGTGGGACTGGGTTTGAGCTTGCTTAAATATATAATACTGTGGGGCTGGGTTTGAGCTTGCTTAAATATGTAATACTGTGGGACTGGGTTTTGAGCTTGCTTAAATATGTAATACTGTGGGACTGGGTTTGAGCTTGCTTAAATATATAATACTGTGGGACTGGGTTTGAGCTTGCTTAAATATGTAATACTGTGGGACTGGGTTTGAGCTTGCTTAAATATGTAATACTGTGGGACTGGGTTTGAGCTTGCTTAAATATGTAATACTGTGGGACTGGGTTTTGAGCTTGCTTAAATATGTAATACTGTGGGACTGGGTTTGAGCTTGCTTAAATATGTAATACTGTGGGACTGGGTTTTGAGCTTGCTTAAATATGTAATACTGTGGGACTGGGTTTGAGCTTGCTTAAATATGTAATACTGTGGGACTGGGTTTGAGCTTGCTTAAATATATAATACTGTGGGACTGGGTTTGAGCTTGCTTAAATATGTAATACTGTGGGACTGGGTTTTGAGCTTGCTTAAATATGTAATACTGTGGGACTGGGTTTTGAGCTTGCTTAAATATGTAATACTGTGGGACTGGGTTTGAGCTTGCTTAAATATGTAATACTGTGGGACTGGGTTTGAGCTTGCTTAAATATGTAATACTGTGGGACTGGGTTTTGAGCTTGCTTAAATATGTAATACTGTGGGACTGGGTTTGAGCTTGCTTAAATATGTAATACTGTGGGACTGGGTTTGAGCTTGCTTAAATATGTAATACTGTGGGACTGGGTTTGAGCTTGCTTAAATATGTAATACTGTGGGACTGGGTTTTGAGCTTGCTTAAATATGTAATACTGTGGGACTGGGTTTGAGCTTGCTTAAATATGTAATACTGTGGGACTGGGTTTTGAGCTTGCTTAAATATGTAATACTGTGGGACTGGGTTTGAGCTTGCTTAAATATGTAATACTGTGGGACTGGGTTTGAGCTTGCTTAAATATATAATACTGTGGGACTGGGTTTGAGCTTGCTTAAATATATAATACTGTGGGGCTGGGTTTGAGCTTGCTTAAATAAATAATACTGTGGGACTGGGTTTGAGCTTGCTTAAATATATAATACTGTGGGACTAGGTTTGAGCTTGCTTAAATATATAATACTGTGGGACTAGGTTTGAGCTTGCTTAAATATATAATACTGTGGGACTGGGTTTGAGCTTGCTTAAATATATAATACTGTGGGACTGGGTTTGAGCTTGCTTAAATATGTAATACTGTGGGGCTGGGTTTGAGCTTGCTTAAATATGTAATACTGTGTGACTGGGTTTGAGCTTGCTTAAATATGTAATACTGTGGGACTGGGTTTGAGTTTGCTTAAATATGTAATACTGTGTGACTGGGTTTGAGCTTGCTTAAATATGTAATACTGTGGGACTGGGTTTGAGCTTGCTTAAATATGTAATACTGTGGGACTGGGTTTGAGCTTGCTTAAATATGTAATACTGTGGGACTGGGTTTTGAGCTTGCTTAAATATGTAATACTGTGGGACTGGGTTTGAGCTTGCTTAAATATGTAATACTGTGGGAATGGGTTTGAGCTTGCTTAAATATGTAATACTGTGGGACTGGGTTTTGAGCTTGCTTAAATATATAATACTGTGGGACTGGGTTTTGAGCTTGCTTAAATATATAATACTGTGGGGCTGGGTTTGAGCTTGCTTAAATATATAATACTGTGGGGCTGGGTTTGAGCTTGCTTAAATATGTAATACTGTGGGACTGGGTTTTGAGCTTGCTTAAATATGTAATACTGTGGGACTGGGTTTTGAGCTTGCTTAAATATGTAATACTGTGGGACTGGGTTTGAGCTTGCTTAAATATATAATACTGTGGGACCGGGTTTGAGCTTGCTTAAATATGTAATACTGTGGGACTGGGTTTGAGCTTGCTTAAATATGTAATACTGTGGGACTGGGTTTGAGCTTGCTTAAATATATAATACTGTGGGGCTGGGTTTGAGCTTGCTTAAATATGTAATACTGTGGGACTGGGTTTTGAGCTTGCTTAAATATGTAATACTGTGGGACTGGGTTTGAGCTTGCTTAAATATATAATACTGTGGGACTGGGTTTGAGCTTGCTTAAATATGTAATACTGTGGGACTGGGTTTGAGCTTGCTTAAATATGTAATACTGTGGGACTGGGTTTTGAGCTTGCTTAAATATGTAATACTGTGGGACTGGGTTTGAGCTTGCTTAAATATGTAATACTGTGGGACTGGGTTTTGAGCTTGCTTAAATATGTAATACTGTGGGACTGGGTTTGAGCTTGCTTAAATATGTAATACTGTGGGACTGGGTTTGAGCTTGCTTAAATATATAATACTGTGGGACTGGGTTTGAGCTTGCTTAAATATGTAATACTGTGGGACTGGGTTTTGAGCTTGCTTAAATATGTAATACTGTGGGACTGGGTTTTGAGCTTGCTTAAATATGTAATACTGTGGGACTGGGTTTGAGCTTGCTTAAATATGTAATACTGTGGGACTGGGTTTGAGCTTGCTTAAATATATAATACTGTGGGGCTGGGTTTGAGTTTGCTTAAATATATAATACTGTGGGACTGGGTTTGAGCTTGCTTAAATATATAATACTGTGGGGCTGGGTTTGAGCTTGCTTAAATATATAATACTGTGGGACTGGGTTTGAGCTTGCTTAAATATATAATACTGTGGGGCTGGGTTTTGAGCTTGCTTAAATATATAATACTGTGGGACTGGGTTTGAGCTTGCTTATATATGTAATACTGTGGGGCTGGGTTTGAGCTTGCTTAAATATATAATACTGTGTGACTGGGTTTTGAGCTTGCTTAAATATATAATACTGTGGGGCTGGGTTTGAGCTTGCTTAAATATATAATACTGTGGGACTGGGTTTGAGCTTGCTTAAATATATAATACTGTGGGACTGGGTTTGAGCTTGCTTAAATATATAATACTGTGGGACTGGGTTTGAGCTTGCTTAAATATGTAATACTGTGGGACTGGGTTTTGAGCTTGCTTAAATATATAATACTGTGGGGCTGGGTTTGAGATTGCTTAAATATATAATACTGTGGGACTGGGTTTGAGCTTGCTTAAATATATAATACTGTGGGACTGGGTTTGAGCTTGCTTAAATATATAATACTGTGGGACTGGGTATTGAGCTTGCTTAAATATATAATACTGTGGGACTGGGTTTTGAGCTTGCTTAAATATATAATACTGTGGGACTGGGTTTGAGCTTGCTTAAATATGTAATACTGTGGGACTGGGTTTGAGCTTGCTTAAATATGTAATACTGTGGGACTGGGTTTGAGCTTGCTTATATATGTAATACTGTGGGGCTGGGTTTGAGCTTGCTTAAATATATAATACTGTGTGACTGGGTTTTGAGCTTGCTTAAATATATAATACTGTGGGGCTGGGTTTGAGCTTGCTTAAATATATAATACTGTGTGACTGGGTTTGAGCTTGCTTAAATATATAATACTGTGGGACTGGTTTTGAGCTTGCTTAAATATGTAATACTGTGGGACTGGTTTTGAGCTTGCTTAAATATGTAATACTGTGGGACTGGGTTTGAGCTTGCTTAAATATATAATACTGTGGGACTGGGTTTGAGCTTGCTTAAATATATAATACTGTGGGACTGGGTTTGAGCTTGCTTAAATATATAATACTGTGGGACTGGGTTTGAGCTTGCTTAAATATGTAATACTGTGGGACTGGGTTTGAGCTTGCTTAAATATGTAATACTGTGGGACTGGGTTTTGAGCTTGCTTAAATATGTAATACTGTGGGACTGGGTTTGAGCTTGCTTAAATATGTAATACTGTGGGACTGGGTTTTGAGCTTGCTTAAATATGTAATACTGTGGGACTGGGTTTGAGCTTGCTTAAATATGTAATACTGTGGGACTGGGTTTGAGCTTGCTTAAATATATAATACTGTGGGACTGGGTTTGAGCTTGCTTAAATATGTAATACTGTGGGACTGGGTTTTGAGCTTGCTTAAATATGTAATACTGTGGGACTGGGTTTTGAGCTTGCTTAAATATGTAATACTGTGGGACTGGGTTTGAGCTTGCTTAAATATGTAATACTGTGGGACTGGGTTTGAGCTTGCTTAAATATATAATACTGTGGGGCTGGGTTTGAGTTTGCTTAAATATATAATACTGTGGGACTGGGTTTGAGCTTGCTTAAATATATAATACTGTGGGGCTGGGTTTGAGCTTGCTTAAATATATAATACTGTGGGACTGGGTTTGAGCTTGCTTAAATATATAATACTGTGGGGCTGGGTTTTGAGCTTGCTTAAATATATAATACTGTGGGACTGGGTTTGAGCTTGCTTATATATGTAATACTGTGGGGCTGGGTTTGAGCTTGCTTAAATATATAATACTGTGTGACTGGGTTTTGAGCTTGCTTAAATATATAATACTGTGGGGCTGGGTTTGAGCTTGCTTAAATATATAATACTGTGGGACTG
The DNA here is from genome assembly GCF_040206685.1 of Ascaphus truei. Lineage (NCBI taxonomy): Eukaryota > Metazoa > Chordata > Amphibia > Anura > Ascaphidae > Ascaphus > Ascaphus truei. Next base: position 332,215,651 of record NC_134484.1, read on the forward strand.
GGTTTGAGCTTGCTTAAATATATAATACTGTGGGACTGGGTTTGAGCTTGCTTAAATATATAATACTGTGGGACTGGGTTTGAGCTTGCTTAAATATGTAATACTGTGGGACTGGGTTTTGAGCTTGCTTAAATATATAATACTGTGGGGCTGGGTTTGAGCTTGCTTAAATATATAATACTGTGGGACTGGGTTTGAGCTTGCTTAAATATATAATACTGTGGGACTGGGTTTGAGCTTGCTTAAATATATAATACTGTGGGACTGGGTATTGAGCTTGCTTAAATATATACTGTAATACTGTGGGACTGGGTTTTGAGCTTGCTTAAATATATAATACTGTGGGACTGGGTTTGAGCTTGCTTAAATATGTAATACTGTGGGACTGGGTTTGAGCTTGCTTAAATATGTAATACTGTGGGACTGGGTTTGAGCTTGCTTATATATGTAATACTGTGGGGCTGGGTTTGAGCTTGCTTAAATATATAATACTGTGTGACTGGGTTTTGAGCTTGCTTAAATATATAATACTGTGGGGCTGGGTTTGAGCTTGCTTAAATATATAATACTGTGTGACTGGGTTTGAGCTTGCTTAAATATATAATACTGTGGAACTGGTTTTGAGCTTGCTTAAATATGTAATACTGTGGGACTGGTTTTGAGCTTGCTTAAATATGTAATACTGTGGGACTGGGTTTGAGCTTGCTTAAATATATAATACTGTGGGACTGGGTTTGAGCTTGCTTAAATATATAATACTGTGGGACTGGGTTTGAGCTTGCTTAAATATATAATACTGTGGGACTGGGTTTGAGCTTGCTTAAATATATAATACTGTGGGACTGGGTTTGAGCTTGCTTAAATATGTAATACTGTGGGACTGGGTTTGAGCTTGCTTAAATATGTAATACTGTGGGACTGGGTTTGAGCTTGCTTAAATATATAATACTGTGGGACTGGGTTTGAGCTTGCTTAAATATGTAATACTGTGGGACTGGGTTTGAGCTTGCTTAAATATGTAATACTGTGGGACTGGGTTTGAGCTTGCTTAAATATGTAATACTGTGGGACTGGGTTTGAGCTTGCTTAAATATGTAATACTGTGGGACTGGGTTTGAGCTTGTTTAAATATGCAATACTGTGGGACTGGGTTTGAGCTTGCTTAAATATGTAATACTGTGGGACTGGGTTTGAGCTTGCTTAAATATGTAATACTGTGGGACTGGGTTTGAGCTTGCTTAAATAAATAATACTGTGGGACTGCGTTTGAGCTTGCTTAAATATATAATACTGTGGGACTGGGTTTGAGCTTGCTTAAATATATAATACTGTGGGACTAGGTTTGAGCTTGCTTAAATATATAATACTGTGGGACTGGGTTTGAGCTTGCTTAAATATGTAATACTGTGGGACTGGGTTTGAGCTTGCTTAAATATGTAATACTGTGGGACTGGGTTTGAGCTTGCTTAAATATGTAATACTGTGGGACTGGGTTTGAGCTTGCTTAAATATATAATACTGTGGGACTGGGTTTGAGCTTGCTTAAATATGTAATACTGTGGGACTGGGTTTGAGCTTGCTTAAATATGTAATACTGTGGGACTAGGTTTGAGCTTGCTTAAATATATAATACTGTGGGACTGGGTTTGAGCTTGCTTAAATATATAATACTGTGGGACTAGGTTTGAGCTTGCTTAAATATATAATACTGTGGGACTGGGTTTGAGCTTGCTTAAATATATAATACTGTGGGACTAGGTTTGAGCTTGCTTAAATATATAATACTGTGGGACTAGGTTTGAGCTTGCTTAAATATATAATACTGTGGGACTGGGTTTGAGCTTGCTTAAATATATAATACTGTGGGACTGGGTTTGAGCTTGCTAAAATATGTAATACTGTGGGGCTGGGTTTGAGCTTGCTTAAATATGTAATACTGTGGGACTGGGTTTGAGCTTGCTTAAATATGTAATACTGTGGGACTGGGTTTGAGCTTGCTTAAATATGTAATACTGTGTGACTGGGTTTGAGCTTGCTTAAATATGTAATACTGTGGGACTGGGTTTGAGCTTGCTTAAATATGTAATACTGTGGGACTGGGTTTGAGCTTGCTTAAATATGTAATACTGTGGGACTGGGTTTTGAGCTTGCTTAAATATGTAATACTGTGGGACTGGGTTTGAGCTTGCTTAAATATGTAATACTGTGGGACTGGGTTTGAGCTTGCTTAAATATGTAATACTGTGGGACTGGGTTTGAGCTTGCTTAAATATGTAATACTGTGGGACTGGGTTTGAGCTTGCTTAAATATGTAATACTGTGGGACTGGGTTTGAGCTTGCTTAAATATGTAATACTGTGGGACTGGGTTTGAGCTTGCTTAAATATGTAATACTGTGGGACTGGGTTTTGAGCTTGCTTAAATATATAATACTGTGGGACTGGGTTTTGAGCTTGCTTAAATATATAATACTGTGGGGCTGGGTTTGAGCTTGCTTAAATATATAATACTGTGGGGCTGAGTTTGAGCTTGCTTAAATATGTAATACTGTGGGACTGGGTTTTGAGCTTGCTTAAATATGTAATACTGTGGGACTGGGTTTTGAGCTTGCTTAAATATGTAATACTGTGGGACTGGGTTTTGAGCTTGCTTAAATATGTAATACTGTGGGACTGGGTTTGAGCTTGCTTAAATATATAATACTGTGGGACTGGGTTTGAGCTTGCTTAAATATGTAATACTGTGGGACTGGGTTTGAGCTTGTTTAAATATGTAATACTGTGGGACTGGGTTTGAGCTTGCTTAAATATATAATACTGTGGGGCTGGGTTTGAGCTTGCTTAAATATGTAATACTGTGGGACTGGGTTTTGAGCTTGCTTAAATATGTAATACTGTGGGACTGGGTTTGAGCTTGCTTAAATATATAATACTGTGTGACTGGGTTTGAGCTTGCTTAAATATATAATACTGTGGGACTGGGTTTGAGCTTGCTTAAATATGTAATACTGTGGGACTGGGTTTGAGCTTGCTTAAATATGTAATACTGTGGGACTGGGTTTGAGCTTGCTTATATATGTAATACTGTGGGGCTGGGTTTGAGCTTGCTTAAATATATAATACTGTGTGACTGGGTTTTGAGCTTGCTTAAATATATAATACTGTGGGGCTGGGTTTGAGCTTGCTTAAATATATAATACTGTGTGACTGGGTTTGAGCTTGCTTAAATATATAATACTGTGGGACTGGTTTTGAGCTTGCTTAAATATGTAATACTGTGGGACTGGTTTTGAGCTTGCTTAAATATGTAATACTGTGGGACTGGGTTTGAGCTTGCTTAAATATATAATACTGTGGGACTGGGTTTGAGCTTGCTTAAATATATAATACTGTGGGACTGGGTTTGAGCTTGCTTAAATATATAATACTGTGGGACTGGGTTTGAGCTTGCTTAAATATATAATACTGTGGGACTGGGTTTGAGCTTGCTTAAATATGTAATACTGTGGGACTGGGTTTGAGCTTGCTTAAATATGTAATACTGTGGGACTGGGTTTGAGCTTGCTTAAATATGTAATACTGTGGGACTGGGTTTGAGCTTGTTTAAATATGCAATACTGTGGGACTGGGTTTGAGCTTGCTTTAATATGTAATACTGTGGGACTGGGTTTGAGCTTGCTTAAATATGTAATACTGTGGGACTGGGTTTGAGCTTGCTTAAATATATAATACTGTGGGACTGCGTTTGAGCTTGCTTAAATATATAATACTGTGGGACTGGGTTTGAGCTTGCTTAAATATATAATACTGTGGGACTAGGTTTGAGCTTGCTTAAATATATAATACTGTGGGACTGGGTTTGAGCTTGCTTAAATATGTAATACTGTGGGACTGGGTTTGAGCTTGCTTAAATATGTAATACTGTGGGACTGGGTTTGAGCTTGCTTAAATATGTAATACTGTGGGACTGGGTTTGAGCTTGCTTAAATATATAATACTGTGGGACTGGGTTTGAGCTTGCTTAAATATGTAATACTGTGGGACTGGGTTTGAGCTTGCTTAAATATGTAATACTGTGGGACTAGGTTTGAGCTTGCTTAAATATATAATACTGTGGGACTGGGTTTGAGCTTGCTTAAATATATAATACTGTGGGACTAGGTTTGAGCTTGCTTAAATATGTAATACTGTGGGACTGGGTTTGAGCTTGCTTAAATATGTAATACTGTGGGACTAGGTTTGAGCTTGCTTAAATATATAATACTGTGGGACTGGGTTTGAGCTTGCTTAAATATATAATACTGTGGGACTAGGTTTGAGCTTGCTTAAATATATAATACTGTGGGACTGGGTTTGAGCTTGCTTAAATATATAATACTGTGGGACTAGGTTTGAGCTTGCTTAAATATATAATACTGTGGGACTAGGTTTGAGCTTGCTTAAATATATAATACTGTGGGACTGGGTTTGAGCTTGCTTAAATATATAATACTGTGGGACTGGGTTTGAGCTTGCTAAAATATGTAATACTGTGGGGCTGGGTTTGAGCTTGCTTAAATATGTAATACTGTGGGACTGGGTTTGAGCTTGCTTAAATATGTAATACTGTGGGACTGGGTTTGAGCTTGCTTAAATATGTAATACTGTGTGACTGGGTTTGAGCTTGCTTAAATATGTAATACTGTGGGACTGGGTTTGAGCTTGCTTAAATATGTAATACTGTGGGACTGGGTTTGAGCTTGCTTAAATATGTAATACTGTGGGACTGGGTTTTGAGCTTGCTTAAATATGTAATACTGTGGGACTGGGTTTGAGCTTGCTTAAATATGTAATACTGTGGGACTGGGTTTGAGCTTGCTTAAATATGTAATACTGTGGGACTGGGTTTGAGCTTGCTTAAATATGTAATACTGTGGGACTGGGTTTGAGCTTGCTTAAATATGTAATACTGTGGGACTGGGTTTGAGCTTGCTTAAATATGTAATACTGTGGGACTGGGTTTGAGCTTGCTTAAATATGTAATACTGTGGGACTGGGTTTTGAGCTTGCTTAAATATATAATACTGTGGGACTGGGTTTTGAGCTTGCTTAAATATATAATACTGTGGGGCTGGGTTTGAGCTTGCTTAAATATATAATACTGTGGGGCTGAGTTTGAGCTTGCTTAAATATGTAATACTGTGGGACTGGGTTTTGAGCTTGCTTAAATATGTAATACTGTGGGACTGGGTTTTGAGCTTGCTTAAATATGTAATACTGTGGGACTGGGTTTTGAGCTTGCTTAAATATGTAATACTGTGGGACTGGGTTTGAGCTTGCTTAAATATATAATACTGTGGGACTGGGTTTGAGCTTGCTTAAATATGTAATACTGTGGGACTGGGTTTGAGCTTGTTTAAATATGTAATACTGTGGGACTGGGTTTGAGCTTGCTTAAATATATAATACTGTGGGGCTGGGTTTGAGCTTGCTTAAATATGTAATACTGTGGGACTGGGTTTTGAGCTTGCTTAAATATGTAATACTGTGGGACTGGGTTTGAGCTTGCTTAAATATATAATACTGTGTGACTGGGTTTGAGCTTGCTTAAATATATAATACTGTGGGACTGGGTTTGAGCTTGCTTAAATATGTAATACTGTGGGACTGGGTTTGAGCTTGCTTAAATATGTAATACTGTGGGACTGGGTTTGAGCTTGCTTATATATGTAATACTGTGGGGCTGGGTTTGAGCTTGCTTAAATATATAATACTGTGTGACTGGGTTTTGAGCTTGCTTAAATATATAATACTGTGGGGCTGGGTTTGAGCTTGCTTAAATATATAATACTGTGTGACTGGGTTTGAGCTTGCTTAAATATATAATACTGTGGGACTGGTTTTGAGCTTGCTTAAATATGTAATACTGTGGGACTGGTTTTGAGCTTGCTTAAATATGTAATACTGTGGGACTGGGTTTGAGCTTGCTTAAATATATAATACTGTGGGACTGGGTTTGAGCTTGCTTAAATATATAATACTGTGGGACTGGGTTTGAGCTTGCTTAAATATATAATACTGTGGGACTGGGTTTGAGCTTGCTTAAATATATAATACTGTGGGACTGGGTTTGAGCTTGCTTAAATATGTAATACTGTGGGACTGGGTTTGAGCTTGCTTAAATATGTAATACTGTGGGACTGGGTTTGAGCTTGCTTAAATATATAATACTGTGGGACTGGGTTTGAGCTTGCTTAAATATGTAATACTGTGGGACTGGGTTTGAGCTTGCTTAAATATGTAATACTGTGGGACTGGGTTTGAGCTTGCTTAAATATGTAATACTGTGGGACTGGGTTTGAGCTTGCTTAAATATGTAATACTGTGGGACTGGGTTTGAGCTTGTTTAAATATGCAATACTGTGGGACTGGGTTTGAGCTTGCTTAAATATGTAATACTGTGGGACTGGGTTTGAGCTTGCTTAAATATGTAATACTGTGGGACTGGGTTTGAGCTTGCTTAAATATATAATACTGTGGGACTGCGTTTGAGCTTGCTTAAATATATAATACTGTGGGACTGGGTTTGAGCTTGCTTAAATATATAATACTGTGGGACTAGGTTTGAGCTTGCTTAAATATATAATACTGTGGGACTGGGTTTGAGCTTGCTTAAATATGTAATACTGTGGGACTGGGTTTGAGCTTGCTTAAATATGTAATACTGTGGGACTGGGTTTGAGCTTGCTTAAATATGTAATACTGTGGGACTGGGTTTGAGCTTGCTTAAATATATAATACTGTGGGACTGGGTTTGAGCTTGCTTAAATATGTAATACTGTGGGACTGGGTTTGAGCTTGCTTAAATATGTAATACTGTGGGACTAGGTTTGAGCTTGCTTAAATATATAATACTGTGGGACTGGGTTTGAGCTTGCTTAAATATATAATACTGTGGGACTAGGTTTGAGCTTGCTTAAATATATAATACTGTGGGACTGGGTTTGAGCTTGCTTAAATATATAATACTGTGGGACTAGGTTTGAGCTTGCTTAAATATATAATACTGTGGGACTAGGTTTGAGCTTGCTTAAATATATAATACTGTGGGACTGGGTTTGAGCTTGCTTAAATATATAATACTGTGGGACTGGGTTTGAGCTTGCTAAAATATGTAATACTGTGGGGCTGGGTTTGAGCTTGCTTAAATATGTAATACTGTGGGACTGGGTTTGAGCTTGCTTAAATATGTAATACTGTGGGACTGGGTTTGAGCTTGCTTAAATATGTAATACTGTGTGACTGGGTTTGAGCTTGCTTAAATATGTAATACTGTGGGACTGGGTTTGAGCTTGCTTAAATATGTAATACTGTGGGACTGGGTTTGAGCTTGCTTAAATATGTAATACTGTGGGACTGGGTTTTGAGCTTGCTTAAATATGTAATACTGTGGGACTGGGTTTGAGCTTGCTTAAATATGTAATACTGTGGGACTGGGTTTGAGCTTGCTTAAATATGTAATACTGTGGGACTGGGTTTGAGCTTGCTTAAATATGTAATACTGTGGGACTGGGTTTGAGCTTGCTTAAATATGTAATACTGTGGGACTGGGTTTGAGCTTGCTTAAATATGTAATACTGTGGGACTGGGTTTGAGCTTGCTTAAATATGTAATACTGTGGGACTGGGTTTTGAGCTTGCTTAAATATATAATACTGTGGGACTGGGTTTTGAGCTTGCTTAAATATATAATACTGTGGGGCTGGGTTTGAGCTTGCTTAAATATATAATACTGTGGGGCTGAGTTTGAGCTTGCTTAAATATGTAATACTGTGGGACTGGGTTTTGAGCTTGCTTAAATATGTAATACTGTGGGACTGGGTTTTGAGCTTGCTTAAATATGTAATACTGTGGGACTGGGTTTTGAGCTTGCTTAAATATGTAATACTGTGGGACTGGGTTTGAGCTTGCTTAAATATATAATACTGTGGGACTGGGTTTGAGCTTGCTTAAATATGTAATACTGTGGGACTGGGTTTGAGCTTGTTTAAATATGTAATACTGTGGGACTGGGTTTGAGCTTGCTTAAATATATAATACTGTGGGGCTGGGTTTGAGCTTGCTTAAATATGTAATACTGTGGGACTGGGTTTTGAGCTTGCTTAAATATGTAATACTGTGGGACTGGGTTTGAGCTTGCTTAAATATATAATACTGTGGGACTGGGTTTGAGCTTGCTTAAATATGTAATACTGTGGGACTGGGTTTGAGCTTGCTTAAATATGTAATACTGTGGGACTGGGTTTGAGCTTGCTTAAATATGTAATACTGTGGGACTGGGTTTTGAGCTTGCTTAAATATGTAAAACTGTGGGACTGGGTTTGAGCTTGCTTAAATATGTAATACTGTGGGACTGGGTTTTGAGCTTGCTTAAATATGTAATACTGTGGGACTGGGTTTGAGCTTGCTTAAATATGTAATACTGTGGGACTGGGTTTGAGCTTGCTTAAATATATAATACTGTGGGACTGGGTTTTGAGCTTGCTTAAATATGTAATACTGTGGGACTGGGTTTTGAGCTTGCTTAAATATGTAATACTGTGGGACTGGGTTTTGAGCTTGCTTAAATATGTAATACTGTGGGACTGGGTTTGAGCTTGCTTAAATATGTAATACTGTGGGACTGGGTTTGAGCTTGCTTAAATATATAATACTGTGGGGCTGGGTTTGAGCTTGCTTAAATATATAATACTGTGGGACTGGGTTTGAGCTTGCTTAAATATATAATACTGTGGGGCTGGGTTTGAGCTTGCTTAAATAAATAATACTGTGGGACTGGGTTTGAGCTTGCTTAAATATATAATACTGTGGGACTAGGTTTGAGCTTGCTTAAATATATAATACTGTGGGACTAGGTTTGAGCTTGCTTAAATATATAATACTGTGGGACAGGGTTTGAGCTTGCTTAAATATATAATACTGTGGGACTGGGTTTGAGCTTGCTTAAATATGTAATACTGTGGGGCTGGGTTTGAGCTTGCTTAAATATGTAATACTGTGTGACTGGGTTTGAGCTTGCTTAAATATGTAATACTGTGGGACTGGGTTTGAGTTTGCTTAAATATGTAATACTGTGTGACTGGGTTTGAGCTTGCTTAAATATGTAATACTGTGGGACTGGGTTTGAGCTTGCTTAAATATGTAATACTGTGGGACTGGGTTTGAGCTTGCTTAAATATGTAATACTGTGGGACTGGGTTTTGAGCTTGCTTAAATATGTAATACTGTGGGACTGGGTTTGAGCTTGCTTAAATATGTAATACTGTGGGACTGGGTTTGAGCTTGCTTAAATATGTAATACTGTGGGACTGGGTTTGAGCTTGCTTAAATATGTAATACTGTGGGACTGGGTTTGAGCTTGCTTAAATATGTAATACTGTGGGACTGGGTTTGAGCTTGCTTAAATATGTAATACTGTGGGAATGGGTTTGAGCTTGCTTAAATATGTAATACTGTGGGACTGGGTTTTGAGCTTGCTTAAATATATAATACTGTGGGACTGGGTTTTGAGCTTGCTTAAATATATAATACTGTGGGGCTGGGTTTGAGCTTGCTTAAATATATAATACTGTGGGGCTGGGTTTGAGCTTGCTTAAATATGTAATACTGTGGGACTGGGTTTTGAGCTTGCTTAAATATGTAATACTGTGGGACTGGGTTTTGAGCTTGCTTAAATATGTAATACTGTGGGACTGGGTTTGAGCTTGCTTAAATATATAATACTGTGGGACTGGGTTTGAGCTTGCTTAAATATGTAATACTGTGGGACTGGGTTTGAGCTTGCTTAAATATGTAATACTGTGGGACTGGGTTTGAGCTTGCTTAAATATATAATACTGTGGGGCTGGGTTTGAGCTTGCTTAAATATGTAATACTGTGGGACTGGGTTTTGAGCTTGCTTAAATATGTAATACTGTGGGACTGGGTTTGAGCTTGCTTAAATATATAATACTGTGGGACTGGGTTTGAGCTTGCTTAAATATATAATACTGTGAGACTGGGTTTGAGCTTGCTTAAATATGTAATACTGTGGGACTGGGTTTGAGCTTGCTTAAATATGTAATACTGTGGGACTGGGTTTTGAGCTTGCTTAAATATGTAATACTGTGGGACTGGGTTTGAGCTTGCTTAAATATGTAATACTGTGGGACTGGGGTTTGAGCTTGCTTAAATATGTAATACTGTGGGACTGGGTTTTGAGCTTGCTTAAATATGTAATACTGTGGGACTGGGTTTGAGCTTGCTTAAATATGTAATACTGTGGGACTGGGTTTGAGCTTGCTTAAATATATAATACTGTGGGACTGGGTTTGAGCTTGCTTAAATATGTAATACTGTGGGACTGGGTTTTGAGCTTGCATAAATATGTAATACTGTGGGACTGGGTTTTGAGCTTGCTTAAATATGTAATACTGTGGGACTGGGTTTGAGCTTGCTAAAATATGTAATACTGTGGGACTGGGTTTGAGCTTGCTTAAATATATAATACTGTGGGGCTGGGTTTGAGTTTGCTTAAATATATAATACTGTGGGACTGGGTTTGAGCTTGCTTAAATATATAATACTGTGGGGCTGGGTTTGAGCTTGCTTAAATATATAATACTGTGGGACTGGGTTTGAGCTTGCTTAAATATATAATACTGTGGGGCTGGGTTTTGAGCTTGCTTAAATATATAATACTGTGGTACTGGGTTTGAGCTTGCTTATATATGTAATACTGTGGGGCTGGGTTTGAGCTTGCTTAAATATATAATACTGTGTGACTGGGTTTTGAGCTTGCTTAAATATATAATACTGTGGGGCTGGGTTTGAGCTTGCTTAAATATATAATACTGTGGGACTGGGTTTGAGCTTGCTTAAATATATAATACTGTGGGACTGGGTTTGAGCTTGCTTAAATATATAATACTGTGGGACTGGGTTTGAGCTTGCTTAAATATGTAATACTGTGGGACTGGGTTTTGAGCTTGCTTAAATATATAATACTGTGGGGCTGGGTTTGAGATTGCTTAAATATATAATACTGTGGGACTGGGTTTGAGCTTGCTTAAATATATAATACTGTGGGACTGGGTTTGAGCTTGCTTAAATATATAATACTGTGGGACTGGGTATTGAGCTTGCTTAAATATATAATACTGTGGGACTGGGTTTTGAGCTTGCTTAAATATATAATACTGTGGGACTGGGTTTGAGCTTGCTTAAATATGTAATACTGTGGGACTGGGTTTGAGCTTGCTTAAATATGTAATACTGTGGGACTGGGTTTGAGCTTGCTTATATATGTAATACTGTGGGGCTGGGTTTGAGCTTGCTTAAATATATAATACTGTGTGACTGGGTTTTGAGCTTGCTTAAATATATAATACTGTGGGGCTGGGCTTGAGCTTGCTTAAATATATAATACTGTGTGACTGGGTTTGAGCTTGCTTAAATATATAATACTGTGGGACTGGTTTTGAGCTTGCTTAAATATGTAATACTGTGGGACTGGTTTTGAGCTTGCTTAAATATGTAATACTGTGGGACTGGGTCTGAGCTTGCTTAAATATATAATACTGTGGGACTGGGTTTGAGCTTGCTTAAATATATAATACTGTGGGACTGGGTTTGAGCTTGCTTAAATATATAATACTGTGGGACTGGGTTTGAGCTTGCTTAAATATGTAATACTGTGGGACTGGGTTTGAGCTTGCTTAAATATGTAATACTGTGGGACTGGGTTTTGAGCTTGCTTAAATATGTAATACTGTGGGACTGGGTTTGAGCTTGCTTAAATATGTAATACTGTGGGACTGGGTTTTGAGCTTGCTTAAATATGTAATACTGTGGGACTGGGTTTGAGCTTGCTTAAATATGTAATACTGTGGGACTGGGTTTGAGCTTGCTTAAATATATAATACTGTGGGACTGGGTTTGAGCTTGCTTAAATATGTAATACTGTGGGACTGGGTTTTGAGCTTGCTTAAATATGTAATACTGTGGGACTGGGTTTTGAGCTTGCTTAAATATGTAATACTGTGGGACTGGGTTTGAGCTTGCTTAAATATGTAATACTGTGGGACTGGGTTTGAGCTTGCTTAAATATATAATACTGTGGGGCTGGGTTTGAGTTTGCTTAAATATATAATACTGTGGGACTGGGTTTGAGCTTGCTTAAATATATAATACTGTGGGGCTGGGTTTGAGCTTGCTTAAATATATAATACTGTGGGACTGGGTTTGAGCTTGCTTAAATATATAATACTGTGGGGCTGGGTTTTGAGCTTGCTTAAATATATAATACTGTGGGACTGGGTTTGAGCTTGCTTATATATGTAATACTGTGGGGCTGGGTTTGAGCTTGCTTAAATATATAATACTGTGTGACTGGGTTTTGAGCTTGCTTAAATATATAATACTGTGGGGCTGGGTTTGAGCTTGCTTAAATATATAATACTGTGGGACTGGGTTTGAGCTTGCTTAAATATATAATACTGTGGGACTGGGTTTGAGCTTGCTTAAATATATAATACTGTGGGACTGGGTTTGAGCTTGCTTAAATATGTAATACTGTGGGACTGGGTTTTGAGCTTGCTTAAATATATAATACTGTGGGGCTGGGTTTGAGCTTGCTTAAATATATAATACTGTGGGACTGGGTTTGAGCTTGCTTAAATATATAATACTGTGGGACTGGGTTTGAGCTTGCTTAAATATATAATACTGTGGGACTGGGTATTGAGCTTGCTTAAATATATAATACTGTGGGACTGGGTTTTGAGCTTGCTTAAATATATAATACTGTGGGACTGGGTTTGAGCTTGCTTAAATATGTAATACTGTGGGACTGGGTTTGAGCTTGCTTAAATATGTAATACTGTGGGACTGGGTTTGAGCTTGCTTAAATATGTAATACTGTGGGACTGGGTTTGAGCTTGCTTATATATGTAATACTGTGGGGCTGGGTTTGAGCTTGCTTAAATATATAATACTGTGTGACTGGGTTTTGAGCTTGCTTAAATATATAATACTGTGGGGCTGGGTTTGAGCTTGCTTAAATATATAATACTGTGTGACTGGGTTTGAGCTTGCTTAAATATGTAATACTGTGGGACTGGTTTTGAGCTTGCTTAAATATGTAATACTGTGGGACTGGTTTTGAGCTTGCTTAAATATGTAATACTGTGGGACTGGGTTTGAGCTTGCTTAAATATATAATACTGTGGGACTGGGTTTGAGCTTGCTTAAATATATAATACTGTGGGACTGGGTTTGAGCTTGCTTAAATATATAATACTGTGGGACTGGGTTTGAGCTTGCTTAAATATGTAATACTGTGGGACTGGGTTTGAGCTTGCTTAAATATGTAATACTGTGGGACTGGGTTTGAGCTTGCTTAAATATGTAATACTGTGGGACTGGGTTTGAGCTTGCTTAAATATGTAATACTGTGGGACTGGGTTTGAGCTTGCTTAAATATGTAATACTGTGGGACTGGGTTTGAGCTTGCTTAAATATGTAATACTGTGGGACTGGGTTTGAGCTTGCTTAAATATGTAATACTGTGGGACTGGGTTTGAGCTTGCTTAAATATGTAATACTGTGGGACTGGGTTTGAGCTTGTTTAAATATGCAATACTGTGGGACTGGGTTTGAGCTTGCTTAAATATGTAATACTGTGGGACTGGGTTTGAGCTTGCTTAAATATGTAATACTGTGGGACTGGGTTTGAGCTTGCTTAAATATATAATACTGTGGGACTGCGTTTGAGCTTGCTTAAATATATAATACTGTGGGACTGGGTTTGAGCTTGCTTAAATATATAATACTGTGGGACTGGGTTTGAGCTTACTTAAATATATAATACTGTGGGACTGGGTTTGAGCTTGCTTAAATATGTAATACTGTGGGGCTGGGTTTGAGCTTGCTTAAATATATAATACTGTGGGACTGGGTTTGAGCTTGCTTAAATATGTAATACTGTGGGACTGGGTTTGAGCTTGCTTAAATATGTAATACTGTGGGACTGGGTTTGAGCTTGCTTAAATATATAATACTGTGGGACTGGGTTTGAGCTTGCTTAAATATATAATACTGTGGGACTTGGTTTGAGCTTGCTTAAATATGTAATACGATGGGATTGGGTTTTGAGCTTGCTTAAATATGTAATACTGTGGGGCTGGGTTTGAGCTTGCTTAAATATATAATACTGTGGGACTGGGTTTTGAGCTTGCTTAAATATATAATACTGTGGGACTGGGTTTGAGCTTGCTTAAATATATAATACTGTGGGACTGGGTTTGAGCTTGCTTAAATATATAATACTGTGGGACTGGGTTTGAGCTTGCTTAAATATATAATACTGTGGGACTGCGATTGAGCTTGCTTAAATATATAATACTGTGGGGCTGGGTTTGAGCTTGCTTAAATATGTATACTGTGGGACTGGGTTTGAGCTTGCTTAAATATCTAATACTGTGGGACTAGGTTTGAGCTTGCTTAAATATATAATACTGTGGGGCTGGGTTTGAGCTTGCTTAAATATATAATACTGTGGGACTGGGTTTGAGCTTGCTTAAATATATAATACTGTGGGACTGGGTTTTGAGCTTGCTTAAATATGTAATACTGTGGGACTGGGTTTGAGCTTGCTTAAATATGTAATACTGTGGGACTGGGTTTGAGCTTGCTTAAATATATAATACTGTGGGATTGGGTTTGAGCTTGCTTAAATATATAATACTGTGGGGCTGGGTTTGAGCTTGCTTAAATATATAATACTGAGGGACTGGGTTTGAGGTTGCTTAAATATGTAATACTGTGGGACTGGGTTTGAGCTTGCTTAAATATGTAATACTGTGGGACTGGGTTTTGAGCTTGCTTAAATATATAATACTGTGGGACAGGGTTTGAGCTTGCTTAAATATATAATACTGTGGGGCTGGGTTTTGAGCTTGCTTAAATATATAATACGGTGGGACTGGGTTTGAGCTTGCTTAAATATATAATACTGTGGGGCTGGGTTTTGAGCTTGCTTAAATATATAATACTCTGGGGCTGGGTTTTGAGCTTGCTTAAATATAAAATACTGTGGGGCTGGGTTTGAGCTTGCTTAAATATGTAATACTGTGGGACTGGGTTTGAGCTTGCTTAAATATGTAATACTGTGGGACTGGTTTTGAGCTTGCTTAAAAATGTAATACTGTGGGACTGGGTTTGAGCTTGCTTAAATATATAATAATGTGGGACTGGGTTTGAGCTTGCTTAAATATATAATACTGTGGGACTGGGTTTTGAGCTTGCTTAAATATGTAATACTGTGGGACTGGGTTTGAGCTTGCTTAAATATGTAATACTGTGGGACTGGGTTTTGAGCTTGCTTAAATATGTAATACTGTGGGACTGGGTTTTAAGCTTGCTTAAATATATAATACTGTGGGGCTGGGTTTTGAGCTTGCTTAAATATATAATACTGTGGGACTGGGTTTGAGCTTGCTTAAATATGTAATACTGTGGGACTGGGTTTGAGCTTGCTTAAATATGTAATACTGTGGGACTGGGTTTGAGCTTGCTTAAATATGTAATACTGTGGGACTGGGTTTGAGCTTGCTTAAATATGTAATACTGTGGGACTGGGTTTGAGCTTGCTTAAATATATAATACTGTGGGACTGCGTTTGAGCTTGCTTAAATATGTAATACTGTGGGACTGGGTTTGAGCTTGCTTAAATATGTAATACTGTGGGACTGGGTTTGAGCTTGCTTAAATATCTAATACTGTGGGACTGGGTTTGAGCTTGCTTAAATATATAATACTGTGGGGCTGGGTTTGAGCTTGCTTAAATATATAATACTGTGTGACTGGGTTTGAGCTTGCTTAAATATATAATACTGTGGGACTGGGTTTGAGCTTGCTTAAATATGTAATACTGTGGGACTGGGTTTTGAGCTTGCTTAAATATGTAATACTGTGGGACTGGGTTTGACCTTGCTTAAATATATAATACTGTGGGACTGGGTTTGAGCTTGCTTAAATATATAATACTGTGTGACTGGGTTTTGAGCTTGCTTAAATATATAATACTGTGGGACTGGGTTTGAGCTTGCTTAAATATGTAATACTGTGGGGCTGGGTTTGAGTTTGCTTAAATATGTAATACTGTGGGACTGGGTTTGAGCTTGCTTAAATATGTAATACTGTGGGGCTGGGTTTTGAGCTTGCTTAAATATGTAATAATGTGGGACTGGGTTTTGAGCTTGCTTAAATATGTAATACTGTGGGACTGGGTTTGAGCTTGCTTACAGTAAATATGTAATACTGTGGGGCTGGGTTTGAGCTTGCTTAAATATATAATACTGTGTGACTGGGTTTTGAGCTTGCTTAAATATGTAATACTGTGGGACTGGGTTTGAGCTTGCTTAAATATATAATACTGTGGGACTGGGTTTGAGCTGGCTTAAATATGTAATACTGTGGGACTGGGTTTGAGCTTGCTTAAATATGTAATACTGTGGGGCTGGGTTTTGAGCTTGCTTAAATATATAATACTGTGGGACTGGGTTTGAGCTTGCTTAAATATGTAATACTGTGGGGCTGGGTTTTGAGCTTGCTTAAATATATAATACTGTGGGACTGGGTTTGAGCTTGCTTAAATATGTAATACTGTGGGGCTGGGTTTTGAACTTGCTTAAATATATAATACTGTGGGACTGGACTTGAGCTTGCTTAAATATGTAATACTGTGGGACTGGGTTTGAGCTTGCTTAAATATATAATACGATGGGACTGGGTTTTGAGCTTGCTTAAATATGTAATACTGTGGGACTGGGTTTGAGCTTGCTTAAATATATAATACGATGGGACTGGGTTTTGAGCTTGCTTAAATATATAATACTCTGGGGCTGGGTTTTGAGCTTGCTTAAATATATAATACTGTGGGGCTGGGTTTGAGCTTGCTTAAATATGTAATACTGTGGGACTGGGTTTGAGCTTGCTTAAATATGTAATACTGTGGGACTGGGTTTGAGCTTGCTTAAATATGTAATACTGTGGGACTGGGTTTGAGCTTGCTTAAATATATAATAATGTGGGACTGGGTTTGAGCTTGCTTAAATATGTAATACTGTGGGACTGGGTTTTGAGCTTGCTTAAATATGTAATACTGTGGGACTGGGTTTGAGCTTGCTTAAATATATAATAATGTGGGACTGGGTTTTGAGCTTGCTTAAATATGTAATACTGTGGGACTGGGTTTGAGCTTGCTTAAATATATAATACGATGGGACTGGGTTTTGAGCTTGCTTAAATATATAATACTGTGGGACTGGGTTTTGAGCTTGCTTAAATATATAATACTGTGGGACTGGGTTTGAGCTGGCTTAAATATGTAATACTGTGGGACTGGGTTTGAGCTTGCTTAAATATATAATACGGTGGGACTGGGTTTGAGCTTGCTTAAATATATAATACTGTGGGACTGGATTTTGAGCTTGCTTAAATATGTAATACTGTGGGACTGGGTTTGAGCTTGCTTAAATATGTAATACTTTGTGACTGGGTTTGAGCTTGCTTAAATATGTAATTCTGTGGGGCTGGGTTTGAGCTTGCTTAAATATGTAATACTGTGGGTCTGGGTTTGAGCTTGCTTAAATATGTAATACTGTGTGACTGGGTTTGAGCTTGCTTAAATATGTAATACTGTGGGACTGGGTTTGAGCTTGCTTAAATATATAATACGATGGGACTGGGTTTTGAGCTTGCTTAAATATGTAATACTGTGGGACTGGGTTTGAGCTTGCTTAAATATATAATACGATGGGACTGGGTTTTGAGCTTGCTTAAATATATAATACTGTGGGACTGGGTTTTGAGCTTGCTTAAATATATAATACTGTGGGACTGGGTTTGAGCTGGCTTAAATATGTAATACTGTGGGACTGGGTTTGAGCTTGCTTAAATATATAATACGGTGGGACTGGGTTTGAGCTTGCTTAAATATATAATACTGTGGGACTGGATTTTGAGCTTGCTTAAATATGTAATACTGTGGGACTGGGTTTGAGCTTGCTTAAATATGTAATACTTTGTGACTGGGTTTGAGCTTGCTTAAATATGTAATACTGTGGGGCTGGGTTTGAGCTTGCTTAAATATGTAATACTGTGGGACTGGGTTTGAGCTTGCTTAAATATGTAATACTGTGTGACTGGGTTTGAGCTTGCTTAAATATGTAATACTGTGGGACTGGGTTTGAGCTGCTTAAATATGTAATATCGTGGGACTGTGTTTGAGCTTGCTTAAATATGTAATACCGTGGGGCTGGGTTTGAGCTTGCTTAAATATATAATACCGTGGGACTGGGTTTGAGCTTGCTTAAATATATAATACTGTGGGACTGGGTTTTGAGCTTGCTTAAATATATAATACTGTGGGACTGGGTTTGAGCTTGCTTAAATATATAATACTGTGGGACTGGGTTTGAGCTTGCTTAAATATGTAATACTGTGGGACTGGGTTTGAGCTTGCTTAAATATGTAATAATACTGTGTGACTGGGTTTGAGCTTGCTTAAATATGTAATTATGTGGGACTGGGTTTGAGCTTGCTTAAATATATAATACTGTGGGACTGGGTTTGAGCTTGCTTAAAAATATAATACTGTGGGACTGGGTTTGAGCTTGCTTAAATATATAATACTGTGGGACTGGGTTTGAGCTTGCTTAAATATATAATACTGTGGGACTGGGTTTGAGCTTGCTTAAATATGTAATACTGTGGCGCTGGGTTTGAGCTTGCTTAAATATGTAATACTGTGGGGCTGGGTTTTGAGCTTGCTTACAGTAAATATATAATACTGTGAGGCTGGGTTTTGAGCTTTCTTAAATATATAATACTGTGGGGCTGGGTTTAAGCTTGCTTAAATATATAATACTGTGGGACTGGGTTTGAGCTTGCTTAAATATGTAATACTGTGGGACTGGGTTTGAGCTTGCTTAAATATGTAATAATACTGTGTGACTGGGTTTGAGCTTGCTTAAATATGTAATTATGTGGGACTGGGTTTGAGCTTGCTTAAATATATAATACTGTGGGACTGGGTTTGAGCTTGCTTAAAAATATAATACTGTGGGACTGGGTTTGAGCTTGCTTAAATATATAATACTGTGGGACTGGGTTTGAGCTTGCTTAAATATATAATACTGTGGGACTGGGTTTGAGCTTGCTTAAATATGTAATACTGTGGCGCTGGGTTTGAGCTTGCTTAAATATGTAATACTGTGGGACTGGGTTTGAGCTTGCTTAAATATATAATACTGTGGCGCTGGGTTTGAGCTTGCTTAAATATGTAATACTGTGGGACTGGGTTTGAGCTTGCTTAAATATATAATACTGTGGGACTGGGTTTGAGTTTGCTTAAATATGTAATACTGTGGGGCTGGGTTTGAGCTTGCTTAAATATGTAATACTGTGGGACTGGGTTTGAGCTTGCTTAAATATATAATACTGTGGGACTGGGTTTAAGCTTGCTTAAATATATAATACTGTGGGACTGGGTTTAAGCTTGCTTAAATATATAATACTGTGGGACTGGGTTTAAGCTTGCTTAAATATATAATACTGTGGGACTGGCTTTGAGCTTGCTTAAATATGTAATACTGTGGGGCTGGGTTTGAGCTTGCTTAAATATATAATACTGAGGGACTGGGTTTGAGCTTGCTTAAATATGTAATACTGTGGGAATGGGTTTGAGCTTGCTTAAATATATAATACTGTAGGATTGGGTTTGAGCTTGCTTAAATATGTAATACTGTGGGACTGGGTTTGAGCTTGCTTAAATATATAATACAGTGGGACTGGGATTGAGCTTGCTTAAATATATAATACTGTGGGACTGGGTTTGAGCTTGCTTAAATATGTAATACTGTGTGACTGGGTTTTGAGCTTGCTTAAATATGTAATACTGTGGGACTGGGTTTGAGCTTGCTTAAATAGATAATACTGTGGGACTGGGTTTAAGCTTGCTTAAATATATAATACTGTGGGACTGGGTTTAAGCTTGCTTAAATATATAATACTGTGGGACTGGGTTTAAGCTTGCTTAAATATATAATACTGTGGGACTGGGTTTGAGCTTGCTTAAATATGTAATACTGTGGGGCTGGGTTTGAGCTTGCTTAAATATATAATACTGTGGGACTGGGTTTGAGCTTGCTTAAATATATAATACTGTGGGACTGGGTTTGAGCTTGCTTAAATATGTAATACTGTGGGAATGGGTTTGAGCTTGCTTAAATATATAATACTGTAGGATTGGGTTTGAGCTTGCTTAAATATGGAATACTGTGGGACTGGGTTTGAGCTTGCTTAAATATATAATACGGTGGGACTGGGATTGAGCTTGCTTAAATATATAATACTGTGGGACTGGGTTTTGAGCTTGCTTAAATATGTAATACTGTGGGACTGGGTTTGAGCTTGCTTAAATATGTAATACTGTGTGACTGGGTTTGAGCTTGCTTAAATATGTAATATTGTGGGACTGGGTTTGAGCTTGCTTAAATATGTAATACTGTGGGACTGGGTTTGAGCTTGCTTAAATATGTAATACTGTGTGACTGGGTTTGAGCTTGCTTAAATATGTAATACTGTGGGACTGGGTTTTGAGCTTGCTTAAATATGTAATACTGTGGGACTGGGTTTGAGCTTGCTTAAATATGTAATACTGTGTGACTGGGTTTGAGCTTGCTTAAATATGTAATATTGTGGGACTGGGTTTGAGCTTGCTTAAATATATAATACTGTGGGGCTGGGTTTTGAGCTTGCTTTAATATGTAATACTGTGGCACTGGGTTTGAGCTTGCTTAAATATGTAATATTGTGGGACTGGGTTTGAGCTTGCTTTAATATGTAATACTGTGGGACTGGGTTTGAGCTTGCTTAAATATGTAATATTGTGGGACTGGGTTTGAGCTTGCTTAAATATGTAATACTGTGGGGCTGGGTTTGAGCTTGCTTAAATATGTAATACTGTGGGACTGGATTTTGAGCTTGCTTAAATATATAATACTGTGGGGCTGGGTTTGAGCTTGCTTAAATATATAATACTGTGGGACTGGGTTTGAGCTTGCTTAAATATATAATACTGTGGGACTGGGTTTTGAGCTTGCTTAAATATATAATACTGTGGGACTGGGTTTTGAGCTTGCTTAAATATATAATACTGTGGGACTGGGTTTGAGCTTTCTTAAATATATAATACTGTGGGACTGGGTTTGAGCTTGCTTAAATATGTAATACTGTGGGACTGGGTTTTGAGCTTGCTTAATTATATAATACAAAACAGAAAAATGGCTACCGCTCGCCAAAAGTGTCCTATTTTACACATGTGCTGGTAATCGAAAGATAGGGTGCATACAGGAGGGGTATATACTAGAAAACGGTGAAAGGTCACAGCAGTGGCCTAAAAGATTCCTATTTGCACTCGCTAAACCAGAAATGCTAGGCTGGGAAAAATTCAATCCTAGGAGTTGCCTCCATTGCCTTACATAAACAATATTAAAATCACATTTATTTAACATATATACAAGAAATCTTAATTATTAAAACACCACTATGTGGCTCCAGGGGGGCACAGAGAGAAAGGTGAGTCGTCAGTGAGTGCTTATAAACTCATCTGGACAATGAGAAACTACAATTGAATTCAGGGCAGTGTACACATAATGTATACTCCTTATTGAGCTCTCTACAACAGTTCACTGTATGTTAACAGTTCTGCGTATGCCCTATGTACTGTGAATGGAAGTCCATGAGGGTAGAGGTTGCTGCTGTATTGGTTATCCCCTATGGGGCTATATAGTGCTTGTATGACGTCACCCTATATAATATGCAGATAACAAAGTGTATGCACCCCCAATTCTGACACTCTGTGGTCATGTATCAGGCATATGGGGTACCGTAATGGTAGTAGTATGTTATTGCAAATAAAAACAATCAAAAAAATGTGTGTGGTGCTCTCAAGACAATACTTGAGCCAATTGAGTGAATAACAGGAAAACAACCCTTCAATGAATATATGTATATAGTGTCTCTAGGAATGTAGCCCGGTAATGACAATCCCACAGACCAGGTAGTAAGGAAATGTCAATGACACCAGCAGGTGACCGGTAAAAGAAACATCCTATGACAAACTGTATTGTAATAAGGGCAAAATGGAACGAACTCACTTGGGAATCTTCATCCACCATAAGCAGTAAGTCCAGTTGGGTTCCAGTGTCCAGGGTTGAATGTGCATCCGTATGCGGTACTCAGAATGTAGAACAGGGAAGAAAAACGAAGCACCAAGTCCAGCTGTAGAATAGCAATAACACCAACAGGGATACGTACCAAAAATAAGCTATTTAATAGGATCCAGGCAAAGTAACAAACACACCTACGCGTTTCGGACCTCTACAGTCCTTTATCACCTTGATAAAGGACTGTAGAGGTCCGAAACGCGTAGGTGTGTTTGTTACTTTGCCTGGATCCTATTAAATAGCTTATTTTTGGTACGTATCCCTGTTGGTGTTATTGCTATTCTACAGCTGGACTTGGTGCTTCGTTTTTCTTCCCTGTTATTGCAAATAGGCTGACTTGGGGCGCGCCGTCAGGTTTCAGAGTTACCAGTCAGGGCGTCACTATAATTGACGTGGCGCCGCCACCACTCAGAACAAGTGCGTCGCTGTGCCTGGGGATAGGTGCAGCCGTGTGTGGCTATCAATAACAGTGCACCAATGGTCTAACACAGTATTAAGCTTCTTCTTGTCAGTATACAACCTGATGGTCTCTCAGAGCTGTGTGCTCGCTCCCGATCTCTCAGTGCTTCCGGATGACGTCACCGGAAGTGCGTCATCACGTACCGACGTACGTTTCACGCTCGTAGGCGCGTCGTCAGGGTAATGGGAGTGACTATTCTAATCTCCTCCCTGCTTTAAGTGCTGGAAGGTCGGGGGCGTGTATCGCCTCTCGGCCAATCCAGTGAATGTAGAACTAGGGGGACAGGTGTATCTGGTCTCCGTAATGGAGTGTATTGGTCTGTTGTCCACCTAATGTGTATTCATGTTGCCTTGGCAACTTATCTGAGTAGAGAATGAGATGCTATGTGTTCTCATATATTGCAGGAATGGTTTCACATAGTCAAACTGGCATGTGTTGTGTGATTACTGTAGTGAACACATATATATTGAAATCAAAGGTCTGGAGAATGGCAGACTCTCAAGGATGATTATACATTTGGCATGCTATGAACCTGCATAAGTGGTAAGTATGTATATATTAATATTAACCATTTGTAATAGCAGTCCCAAATAAGTATAAGTTATTTATGGGGTTGTTAATTATTTAGATCCCTTTTGATGTGTCAGTAGTGTAGAAATGATACCCTGACTAATGTCCACCTATAAAGTCAATATGGACGTCTTGAGCTTAAGACTCTATTTATCTAAAACTCCATCCGTGTCTACTGAGCTAGGTGGTTTAGTTATCTCACACTCACCCCATAATCTATAGTGGTATTGTTGACATCATGATATAAGGATTAAACTCTCTCGGTAATATAGGAGTGTACTTATTAACCACTTGTAATAGCAGTCCCATATAAGTATAAGTTATTGTGGGGTTGTTAATTATTTGGATCCCTATTGATGTGTCAGTAGTGTAAAAATGATACCCTGACTAATGTCCACCTCTAAAGTCAATATGGACGTCTTGAGCTTAAGACTCTATTTATCTAAAACTCCATCCGTGTCTAATTATATAATACTGTGGGGCTGGGTTTGAGCTTACTTAAATATATAATACTGTGGGACTGGGTTTGAGCTTGCTTAAATATATAATACTGTGGGACTGGGTTTGAGCTTGCTTAAATATAATACTGTGGGACTGGGTTTGAGCTTGCTTAAATATATAATACTGTGGGACTGGGTTTTGAGCTTGCTTAATTATATAATACTGTGGGGCTGGGTTTGAGCTTGCTTAAATATATAATACTGTGGGACTGGGTTTTGAGCTTGCTTAATTATATAATACTGTGGGGCTGGGTTTGAGCTTGCTTAAATATATAATACTGTGGGACTGGGTATTGAGCTTGCTTAAATATATAATACTGTGGGACTGGGTTTTGAGCTTGCTTAAATATATAATACTGTGGGGCTGGGTTTGAGCTTGCTTAAATATATAATACTGTGGGACTGGGTTTTGAGCTTGCTTAAATATATAATACTGTGGGGCTGGGTTTGAGCTTGCTTAAATATGTAATACTGTGGGGCTGGGTTTGAGCTTGCTTAAATATATAATACTGTGGGGCTGGGTTTGAGCTTGCTTAAATATATAATACTGTGGGACTGGGTTTTGAGCTTGCTTAAATATATAATACTGTGGGACTGGGTTTGAGCTTGCTTAAATATGTAATACTGTGGGACTGGGTTTGAGCTTGCTTAAATATATAATACTGTGGGACTGGGTTTGAGCTTGCTTAAAAATATAATACTGTGGGACTGGGTTTGAGCTTGCTTAAATATATAATACTGTGGGACTGGGTTTGAGCTTGCTTAAATATGTAATACTGTGGGACTGGGTTTGAGCTTGCTTAAATATATAATACTGTGGGACTGGGTTTGAGCTTGCTTAAATATGTAATACTGTGGGGCTGGGTTTGAGCTTGCTTAAATATATAATACTGTGTGACTGGGTTTGAGCTTGCTTAAATATGTAATACTGTGGGACTGGGTTTGAGCTTGGTTAAATATGTAATACTGTGGGACTGGGTTTGAGCTTGCTTAAATATATAATACTGTGGGACTGGGTTTGAGCTTGCTTAAATATGTAATACTGTGGGACTGGGTTTTGAGCTTGCTTAAATATGTAATACTGTGGGACTGGGTTTGAGCTTGCTTAAATATATAATACTGTGGGACTGGGTTTGAGCTTGCTTAAATATGTAATACTGTGGGACTGGGTTTGAGCTTGCTTAAATATGTAATACTGTGGGACTGGGTTTGAGCTTGCTTAAATATGTAATACTGTGGGACTGGGTTTGAGCTTGCTTAAATATATAATACTGTGGGACTGGGTTTGAGCTTGCTTAAATATATAATACTGTGGGGCTGGGTTTGAGCTTGCTTAAATATGTAATACTGTGGGACTGGGTTTGAGCTTGCTTAAATATATAATACTGTGGGGCTGGGTTTGAGCTTGCTTAAATATGTAATACTGTGGGACTGGGTTTGAGCTTGCTTAAATATGTAATACTGTGGGACTGGGTTTGAGCTTGCTTAAATATGTAATAATGTGGGACTGGGTTTGAGCTTGCTTAAATATATAATACTGTGGGACTGGGTTTGAGCTTGCTTAAATATATAATACTGTGGGGCTGGGTTTGAGCTTGCTTAAATATGTAATACTGTGGGACTGGGTTTGAGCTTGCTTAAATATATAATACTGTGGGGCTGGGTTTGAGCTTGCTTAAATATGTAATACTGTGGGACTGGGTTTGAGCTTGCTTAAATATATAATACTGTGGGACTGGGTTTGAGCTTGCTTAAATATATAATACTGTGGGACTGGGTTTTGAGCTTGCTTAAATATGTAATACTGTGGGACTGGGTTTGAGCTTGCTTAAATATATAATACTGTGGGACTAGGTTTGAGCTTGCTTAAATATATAATACTGTGGGACTGGGTTTTGAGCTTGCTTAAATATATAATACTGTGGGACTGGGTTTAAGCTTGCTTAAATATATAATACTGTGGGACTGGGTTTGAGCTTGCTTAAATATATAATACTGTGGGACTGGTTTTGAGCTTGCTTAAATATGTAATACTGTGGGGCTGGGTTTGAGCTTGCTTAAATATGTAATACTGTGTGACTGGGTTTTGAGCTTGCTTAAATATGTAATACTGTGGGACTGGGTTTAAGCTTGCTTAAATATATAATACTGTGGGACTGGGTTTAAGCTTGCTTAAATATATAATACTGTGGGACTGGGTTTAAGCTTGCTTAAATATATAATACTGTGGGATTGGGTTTGAGCTTGCTTAAATATGTAATACTGTGGGACTGGGTTTGAGCTTGCTTAAATATATAATACTGTGGGATTGGGTTTGAGCTTGCTTAAATATGTAATACTGTGGGACTGGGTTTGAGCTTGCTTAAATATATAATACGGTGGGACTGGGTTTGAGCTTGCTTAATTATGTAATATTGTGGGACTGGGTTTGAGCTTGCTTAAATATGTAATACTGTGGCACTGGGTTTGAGCTTGCTTAAATATATAATACGATGGGACTGGGTTTGAGCTTGCTTAAATATGTAATACTGTGGGACTGGGTTTGAGCTTGCTTAAATATGTAATATTGTGGGACTGGGTTTGAGCTTGTTTAAATATGTAATACTGTGGGGCTGGGTTTGAGCTTGCTTAAATATATAATACTGTGGGGCTGGGTTTGAGCTTGCTTAAATATGTAATACTGTGGGACTGGATTTTGAGCTTGCTTAAATATGTAATACTGTAGGGCTGGGTTTCAGCTTGCTTAAATATGTAATTCTGTGGGGCTGGGTTTGAGCTTGCTTAAATATATAATACTGTGGGGCTGGGTTTGAGCTTGCTTAAATATATAATACTGTGGGGCTGGGTTTGAGCTTGCTTAAATATATAATACTGTGGGGCTGGGTTTGAGCTTGCTTAAATATATAATACTGTGGGACTGGGTTTTGAGCTTGCTTAAATATATAATACTGTGGGACTGGGTTTGAGCTTGCTTAAATATATAATACTGTGGGACTGGGTTTGAGCTTGCTTAAATATATAATACTGTGGGACTGGGTTTTGAGCTTGCTTAATTATATAATACTGTGGGGCTGGGTTTGAGCTTGCTTAAATATATAATACTGTGGGGCTGGGTTTGAGCTTGCTTAAATATAAAATACTGTGGGACTGGGTTTGAGCTTGCTTAAATATATAATACTGTGGGACTGGGTATTGAGCTTGCTTAAATATATAATACTGTGGGACTGGGTTTTGAGCTTGCTTAAATATATAATACTGTGGCGCTGGGTTTGAGCTTGCTTAAATATGTAATACTGTGGGGCTGGGTTTGAGCTTGCTTAAATATGTAATACTGTGGGGCTGGGTTTGAGCTTGCTTAAATATGTAATACTGTGGGACTGGGTTTGAGCTTGTTTAAATATATAATACTGTGGGACTGGGTTTGAGCTTGCTTAAATATATAATACTGTGGGACTGGGTTTTGAGCTTGCTTAAATATATAATACTGTGGGACTGGGTTTGAGCTTGCTTAAATATATAATACTGTGGGACTGGGTTTGAGCTTGCTTAAATATGTAATACTGTGGGACTGGGTTTGAGCTTGCTTAAATATATAATACTGTGGGACTGGGTTTGAGCTTGCTTAAATATATAATACTGTGGGACTGGGTTTGAGCTTGCTTAAATATATAATACTGTGGGACTGGGTTTTGAGCTTGCTTAAATATATAATACTGTGGGACTGGGTTTTGAGCTTGCTTAAATATGTAATAATACTGTGTGACTGGGTTTGAGCTTGCTTAAATATATAATACTGTGGGACTGGGTTTTGTGCTTGCTTAAATAAATAATACTGTGGGACTGGGTTTTGAGCTTGCTTAAATATATAATACTGTGGGGCTGGGTTTGAGCTTCCTTAAATATGTAATACTGTGGGACTGGGTTTGAGCTTGCTTAAATATGTAATACTGTGGGACTGGGTTTGAGCTTGCTTAAATATGTAATACTGTGGGACTGGGTTTGAGCTTGCTTAAATATGTAATACTGTGGGGCTGGGTTTGAGCTTGCTTAAATATATAATACGATGGGACTGGGTTTGAGCTTGCTTAAATATGTAATACTGTGGGACTGGGTTTTGAGCTTGCTTAAATATATAATACTGTGGCGCTGGGTTTGAGCTTGCTTAAATATGTAATACTGTGGGGCTGGGTTTGAGCTTGCTTAAATATGTAATACTGTGGGGCTGGGTTTGAGCTTGCTTAAATATGTAATAATACTGTGTGACTGGGTTTGAGCTTGCTTAAATATATAATACTGTGGGAGCTCTATAAAATGCTGTGAAGTGGGCATTGCACAGCAAACCATAGGAGATGGAGTTTATGCTGCTCTGTGTGTTATTTTTTAACAATATCACAACTAATGGATGGCCTGAAACTGAATCACTGTTCTCACACCATCCGGTTTACCACCCAGGATATCTGTTTTACATTTCCCAGACAAGAATACTTGACCAGCCAAGTATTTTTTGTAAGCCAAAACTGGGTTTTGAGCTTGCTTAAATATATAATACTGTGGGACTGGGTGCTTGCTAAGATTCTGTATGATCACATGCCTCATTGGAATGAGTGGTTCAAGGCATTTGTTCATTCTAGGCTAAGCAGTGAATCATAACTGCAGAAGGTCTGTTGCCAAAGGTCCAATAGCTTTTAGAAACTTATCGCTACTCAGACACAAACCCCACTGGCATTTAATCTACTTCAAAATAACTCTCACAACTCTACACCTCCTGTTGTGTTATACTGACTGAGAATAAAATAAAAACTTTGTGGCATGAGGCTTAGAATGAAAATCAGTCTTTTTACAGGATCATATTTTCTCTCTCCTGTAACTGCCAGTGGCAAGAGAATATGCCAAACTTTTTAAATGCTTTCAAATAATCTTTTAAACAAAGTGTCAATAGTCATGCAAAGGAGCAAATCTCATTCGGAAAGTCTTAAATAAAACAGATGTGCTGCTTTGTAACCTCCTACTAATCACCGAGGGCAATTTGCTATCAGACATTAGTAAGGGTTAAAAGGTTCCACAGGTAATGAAGTAGAATGTGTTTGTAGGTGTAGACTTTCTAATTGGGTAATAACATTGGTTAGAGGGCCCCAGAGGATATTGGAAGATGAAACAGCAGAAGGACAGAATACAATGGGCCCCTGCCAAGTGTATACAGGTATGCCTATATACTGATTAAAAAAAAGAGAGATCCAGCGCTCCACGGATTTCAAGATAATGAATTTATTGTGCCACACGACGTTTCGACCAACAGGTCTTTTTAAAGTGATGATGCAGTGCCTTATCACTTGAAAAAGACCTGTTGGTCGAAACGTCGTGTGGCACAATAAATTCATTATCTTGAAATCCGTGGAGCGCTGGATCTCTCTTTTTTCCTCTGTACTTTGGAATTTGCCTGGCAGGTACTTCCTTGAACCAGCAGCACCGGTAAACTGTATGTATTTATTTATATATTGTGGTGTGCAGCCTTAAACCCCTTTATATATATACTGATTAGCCATACTAATGGACATATATAATACAGGAGTCACCAGCTCCAGTCCTCAAGGGCCACCAACAGGTCAGGTTTTAAGGATCTCCCTGCTGCAGCGCAGGTGGCTCAATGGTCGTTGACTGAGCCACCTGTGCTGAAGCAGGGATATCCTTAAAACCTGACCTGTTGGTGGCCCTTGAGGACTGGAGCTGGTAACCCCCTACTCTAATACTTATAAAGGCATTCCAATCATAAATTACATGGCACTTTGGATTATGCAGTCTGAAATGTTGGAGGTTTTTAAACTTGCAATTCCTCAATGCATGAAAAAAATGTTTTTATTAATTCAAGGGCACGTCTTAGAATCGAGGAAATACGGTATGTTATATTTCAAAATGACATAGCTACTTTTATGAACATAATTTTAATTTCTTTACATTTTGGTCAGTTCTATCTGCCCCTCACAACGATCCATTAGTTATATCCTATGAGTTAACTTGCTTCCTTCTGTACATGTCCACGGCGAAGGTCCCCACATGGCCTGAAACTGAATCACTGTTCTCACACCATCCGGTTTACCACCCAGGATATCTGTTTTACATTTCTCAGACAAGAATACTTGACCAGCCAAGTATTTTTTGGAAGCCAACAGAAATGTAACATCTCTGTAACAAGTGAGTCCCTGAAACTGTTAGTACCACAGTAGGGCTCACAAGGGCCATCCGGATCAAACATAAAAAAAAATACAATTTCAAGGGGGATTGCTGCTTTAACATATCATCAAC
Organism: Ascaphus truei; assembly: GCF_040206685.1. Lineage (NCBI taxonomy): Eukaryota > Metazoa > Chordata > Amphibia > Anura > Ascaphidae > Ascaphus > Ascaphus truei. Next base: position 332,245,789 of record NC_134484.1, read on the forward strand.
TGTATTTTATGCTAAGCTTCGCCATACTGACTTCGGCAGAAAGTGCTCGCACAGCCCACTGGACACAAAATTGTATCCATATACGATCACCTTAGACGTGGCTAAAATCATGCCACTGAGATGATTGCGATATAAGGCACTCACACTGAAATACAATGGTAGTTCTTCAACGTGCTTGATTAATGAATCAATGTTATGCAGATTTTCTCCAAAACAAAAAGCATTACTGCACTTTATTACGGTATTGTGCCGGGCCGGAAGGGTTCATGATTGGAATGGTTTTACTTAAGACGCATTGAACGAATACATTTAGTAGTAGTAGTACCTCATAGTCCGTTTTCAAAAATTCATCCAGGATCATTTCGTAGATTGATGGTCTCAGCCGTAGATCTCCTCTTGGAAGATACTTGCTGATCGCCTGGAAGAGAAGGGGATACAGTACACATTTTAGACAACTGTATCCATCTCCACTTTAACACCATTTACACTAAGAACTGATTTAGCATAAGTAGTCTGCCAGACTAGTCGTCAATCGATTCATATAGATAAAAATCAGTACTGTTCTTTTCTTTTAACATTACAATTTTTGGGGACAGAACGGCCAAATCTCACCGATTTCAGTCCTCCGAGGTTGACATGCAGGTGTAGCAAGACTTATTGTTTGCCTTAACAAGGCCGCCCCCTGTCCTGAGACAATTGTGGCACGGATGGATTAACACTGCGGGGGGGGGGGCGATCCGGAAGCATGGATCCCCCGCAGCGATTGCGGCAGACACCGTCTCAAAAGCAAACTACCACGGTGCTTGGGACAATGTCTGGCATGATCGCACTGCAGGGTGTCCAAGCCCCTCCCCCCCAAGGTTTAAGCTCGCACCTCCCCACTTTCCAAGTTGGCAGGTCAGTTTAATTTTGCTGGGTTACGACAGATCCAATGCTGATCATTCTTCCTGTAATTATACAGGTAAATAAGAATTTTAACTCAGGGAGTGTTAGGACCTGCTACGGTCATGCCTTGTAAGTGGCAGCAGGCTTAAGACGCTTTGGCCAAAGGGTTAAACTAAATGAGACTTTTCAAGAGAATATGTAGGTATTGCACGGTGTATTTTTGTCACATTGGAAATAGCTTTGGGCATCGGTTTGTTTTTTGTTGTATACACAAAGTCTTGCCACATCTGAATTTGAAACGACATTTCTTTACGGGAGCCGATAACAATTTAGCAATAACGAGCCAGTTCTAAATATTTAGTAGCCCGATAAAAAGGAGTAGGATGGTGCCTCTGCTACTTCTAATTTATCACTAGTAAACGCCCTGATGGAATTACAGCTTATGTTCCAAATAAGATTGGGAGAGACATCTTGTGGCTATGAAGTGACAACACATTTTATTTATAGGAGCAATTCAAGCTTAGGTATGAAGCAGAGGGGTCTCCGGAGCTGAACCACATTCATTTCAGGACCAGGGCCGCCCTGCTTCCCGAGATACTTAGCCCTGTACGTGCTGCTGGTGTTCCTTGAGTCTTAAATCTCCCACAGTACAGGGCCAATAGGAAACCATGATGGATGACGCTGTGGCTTCCTATTGGTTCCCATGCCGCAGGAGATGTAAACCACCATATTGTTTACCCAGCTTGGGCATGCTACCGGCAGCACCATTGGAGTTAAGTATCTCGGAAGGCAAGGGGCCCCTGGAGCTGGAATTAAAAATGGATCAGCTCCGGAGACCCTTTGCCTCATACCTAGAAGAAAAGAAAAAAAAGCCTAGGCGCCACCACACCTTTCAGTACACACGTGATCACTGTAAACGCTACAGGGCAGCGATTGCATCTGCCAATGTTTACATTTCCAGTGTTCATGGAACGATGGGAATGGGAACCAGGATGTTGCAAGGGGTCCTACGTATAAACAACGTGTTGTAAACAGTATACAGTATTGAAATTGACAATAAGCAGAAACATATATGCCCAACTATATTTGTAGTTATATTCAAGAGCTGGGCTGGAATTCCATGGAGTAAGAAGCTTTAAAAAGATTATTAAACACACCGTAGGCCGGATTCACTGAAGGTCGGCCTGCATTTACAGCCGCTGCCATTAAGAAATGGGTTTACAGCAATTTATTTATTTGCAACGACCGCTGTATTCGCTATGAATTATTTATTCACAAACAGGGCACAATACAGGCATACCTCGCTTTAAGTACACTCACTTTAAGTACACTCGCGAGTAAGTACATATCGCCCAATAAGAAAACAGCAGCTCACGCATGCGCCTGTCAGCACGTCCTGAACAGCAATACCGGCTCCCTACCTGTACCGAAGCTGTGCACAAGCGGGGAGACTATAGAGCCTGTTACACATGTGTTATTTACATCAGTTATGCACGTATATGATGATTGCAGTACAGTACATGCATCGATAAGTGGGAAAAAGGTAGTGCTTCACTTTAAGTACATTTTCACTTTACATACATGCTCCGGTCCCATTGCGTACGTTAATGCGGGGTATGCCTGTATTGATCTCTTTTGAATACAAAAAATGAAAAGAAGCTATAAACGCATATAACGTGTATTTGTGGAGAAGCAGGAGCTAACACTTTTTCTACCATATGGTTATGAAATAGGATTTCTTATAAAATCCTACCCCAGAAAAAAACTATTTAACCTCTTTGATGAAAAAAGAAAGTTGAAACAGCGAACGGACAAGAGGAGACACGGGGCAAGAAAATAACGAAAAAAATATATTTTTATTTAAGCCACGTTTAAAAGACGGCAAAACATAAAGAGGACAGTTAACAATTGTGAATATATATATATATATATACAGTGTTCGACAAATAGGCGAGCTCCTATTGGCAAGCAGCACATGTGTGGTACTAGGTGGCGAGTAGATTTTTTTTGTTAAGCGAGTAGATTTTTTTGGTGATTTGTCGACCACTATATATATATATATATATATATATATATATATATATATATATATATATATATATATATATATATATATATACACACACACACACACACATATATATATATATATATATACAGGCATACCCCGCATTAACGTACGCAATGGGACCGGAGCATGTATGTAAAGACGGCAAAACATAAAGAGGACAGTTAACAATTGTGAATATATATATATATACAGTGTTCGACAAATAGGCGAGCTCCTATTGGCAAGCAGCACATGTGTGGTACTAGGTGGCGAGTAGATTTTTTTTGTTAAGCGAGTAGATTTTTTTGGTGATTTGTCGACCACTATATATATATATATATATATATATATATATATATATATATATATATACACACACACACACACACACACACACACACACACACACACACACACATATATATATATAAGACACACAGATGAAAAGAACATAGACAGTCCCCTTAGTAGCACTCTAAATTACACCTAAACTAATCTATAAGATAAAGATCGTTAAAAAGAAACAGATGCTCCGCCAATTCAGAAAAAATGAACAAGATTTTATTAGTTAAACAACAAGACACACTAACTTAAAAACATAAAAATACTAAAGACAGCCTATGAAAATATATATGTATCAAAAATATAAAGAGAGGACTACTAATCAAACACTTTCAGTATTACAAAGAGAAAAAAGAAAAACTAAAATGTGTCTAAATAAAGTTTAAATAATGACAACAAAGTAGTTTAGTCTAACATAATAGGCAATACAAAATATATTCCCACTGACATATGCATGAAAGAATAATAAATCATTGCGTTGGAAAAAGTATATAGTCAATGACCCAGTATATAGCCAGGAAAAATTAGTATGTATACCAAAAAAAAATTTGAGTGTTTACTTTACTACAGCCTTTATGTAATCTTCTATTTTGAGGGACTTATGATGGATCTGATGCAGCATTTTGGACTTTATTTTTTGTTCCTGTTATAAGCAGACTTTGGAAACACATCCTGTACAATCAATATGGACACAAACTCTACACAATCTAGCTGCAGCTGAGTATTACCCTCCTCTTACTGTTTGGGCATTACCTGTCCTTGCAGTGCAGTGCACTTTGTGGTGTTTTCAATATGTATGACTCTGTTTGCTAATATGTCTTTATTAGTCATATTTTTCTTTATTTGCTGCATCAGTTCTCATTGATTTCATTTTGGGGAAATGCTGTTCAGGGTATAACTATTATTATTGTTATATTATTTTTCCCTGGTTGCTTTATTTCTTTTTTCCCCCTCTGTTTTTGGTATACATACTAATTTTTCCTGGCTATATACTGGGTCATTGACTATATACTTTTTCCAACGCAATGATTTATTATTCTTTCATGCATATGTCAGTGGGAATATATTTTGTATTGCCTATTATGTTAGACTAAACTACTTTGTTGTCATTATTTAAACTTTATTTAGACACATTTTAGTTTTTCTTTTTTCTCTTTGTAATACTGAAAGTGTTTGATTAGTAGTCCTCTCTTTATATTTTTGATACATATATATTTTCATAGGCTGTCTTTAGTATTTTTATGTTTTTAAGTTAGTGTGTCTTGTTGTTTAACTAATAAAATCTTGTTCATTTTTTCTGAATTGGCGGAGCATCTGTTTCTTTTTAACCATCTTTATCTTATAGATTAGTTTAGGTGTAATTTAGAGTGCTACTAAGGGGACTGTCTATGTTCTTTTCATCTGTGTGTCTTATATAGTTTTCACTATCCCCTAGCACCATCAGGTCCTATTTAATTTATATACTGACTTTAATTGGGGTATATATTTTATTTTACCCTTATAGTTAGTTTTATTAAAGGGCTTGAGTTAACCTTATATATTATGTGTTGAGCAACTTCTCCTTTTGTGTGTTCTATATATATATATATATATATATATATATATATATATATATACTGTATATATATATATACAGGCATACCCCGCATTAACGTACGCAATGGGACCGGAGCATGTATGTAAAGCATTACCTTTTCCCACTTATCGATGCATGTACTGTACTGCAATCGTCATATACGTGCATAACTGATGTAAATAACGCATGTGTAACAGGATCTGTAGTCTCCCCGCTTGCGCACAGCTTCGGTACAGGTAGGGAGCCGGTATTGCTGTTCAGGACGTGATGACAGGCGCATGCGTGAGCTGCCGTTTGCCTATTGGGCGATATGTACTTACTCGCGAGTGTACTTAAAGTGAGTGTACTTAAAGCGGGGTATGCCTGTATATATATATATATATACACACACACACATAGGTTGTATACATATACATTGAGATAGATATTGATATATACATATATACATATATCAATATCTATCTCAATGTATATGTATACAACCTATGTGTGTGTGCGTGCATATACATACATATATACATATCTCAATCATTGTTGCCAGATGCAAACATAAAAATGTGGAGCAGTTGCCAGGTCACATAAAACAGAGGGAAGAGCAAGTGAAGACTAATAAACAGTAGCAAAGATGTACTCTGCATGCTACAGCTGGCAAATGAAATAGGTACCAGGCCCAGAGGGGTATCCTTCCCTGTTGCCTTATCAATGGGAAAAAGGACGTTTAATCTCCATAGGTGAATTATTCATTTCCAAATGTGCTCTGCTGTGAGCTTGATGCTTTATTCATGGAGACTGATATCGTGTCTCCTAGGACTTCCAGCCAATGCTAGAGTGGAACTTCAAGAGACCGCAAACTTATTGACTTTCCATGAGCAATAGCAAGTCTCAACCGAACTTCTTCATCACCTTATTTTACCAAAAACAATACCAGTGGTAGACACAAAAAAAGGTCCAAAATAAAGCACATAAATGTAATAAAGAAATGCTCCAAACATTTATTTTTTCTTTTCGTGCAATCATAACGATGCTATTTTTTTTTTACAATTCTTTTATATGGTAATGGGTACTGAGTTAGTACAGTGTGTCTGGCATATATAACCTTTTTATCCCCACAAATCCTAAATCTCAGGGAGTTAATGATCTCTATTTTATTTATTTTTGTTTGATTCCTATCCTTTTTGTGGCTCTCACAGGCTGCCATTGCTGGAGCCCTACTGTATATGTGGAGGAGAGGGATTACTTGTTTTCACAGCTACCAAACAAGATCCACGTTAACCCTTTGGCAGCCAGAGGGGCCAGCAAGACATTGCGCTCCTCCCTGCAGTGTGACTTTCAGCAAGGGAAAGGAAAGACTCAACAAAGAAAACAGTGGCCCACCACTTTGACTTTGGCAAGTAATCACGCCATTATCTCTACGCTGTTTATATACATGTATTTTCTTACACATCCCTGACATTGTACATAAAATGTTGCATGCTATAAGAATTTATTGCTCTGAAAAGCATACAATTTAATTTTTTGTGCCTGAGGCACAGGGAGATTAAGTGACAATGAGTGTCGACATTGCGATTTGAACTGCAATGAAATTACAGTACCACTGAGCCACATTCAGCCCATAGGTAGAGCATTAACACTCTTCTGGGAGCTGATGGGAAATTCTGTTCATGAAGCTCTTTAATGCGGAGGGTTGTAAACCCGGTCATATGGGAATGAAGAGGGAGCCACGGAGAGGAATGAAGGTTCACAGGCCATGCGGGGAGTCCTCTAATCTGGTCTCTTCCCTTGCTTCAAGAAACAAGTCAGAGGAAGAGAAGGAGCCTGACCACAATTAAAGAGCACACAAACCTTGATCACATGACAGGAAGAGCGGGGCTACAACAAGCAAATGGATGATGGCTGCATTCTGGAGTATGAGGCAGTGCTTTATAAAGAGAGCAACTGCTCACTAATACACAAGACTGCCATAAACTAAGTGGGACCGCATTTAATGGCTTCTTACATCCAAACACACGAGTGACTCTACTCTCGCACTCAGTTATCTCCTGATCAGGATGTTTTGAAAGGTAGCAACCTTACTTAGGCACCAGAGTTAAACTATTGGCTCTTATGGGTGGAGGTAAAGCTATTGCCAATGTCTTCAACATTAAGAAAAAATAATCCGAAAAGGTTTTACTGCATGTGATTACCTAACCTCTATTATGGCATAGCTTAGATAATTTGTTGAGGTCTATGTACTGTATTAAGACAATTTTGAAGCAGTGTGCTTTCATGTATGGCACCACTTTATACAGTAGAACACAATTGCGTCAAATGTAAGAAACTCTTTCTTACAACCGGCCCAGCTGGTTAGAACATTAACCAAACAATCCCTCTGGAAAGTGACCTCCAATATACAACAGTAAACAAAGAAGCTATATTTAAAAAAAAAAAAAAAAAAACGGAAATTGACGACAGAGATTTAAGAGAGAAAAAATGATGCGCAGGCGTGCACATTTTGATTAATCTCATTATAATCCATCAGTGTCATGTAGCTCCACCCCAACTCCTACTCTGAATACTCTCCAGGTCACAAGCTCACACATATAGGGAAGTGCTTGATATGTTGATGCATGGATTGCTCCTAAGTTGCCTTGATCCACAGCCTTCAATATTGTTGCTAGCTCTTCATTTTGTTTAAAAGCAGACATACTGTAATGTATTTGAATTCACATTTTTCTCACAACCCTTTACCCATTGAACAATATTTTGCAGGTTTCTCAGAGCGATACATTTCTTGTAAGTTACCTTCAGTTGTCCTATTTTTTTAAACCGGTAAACTTCATCTTCCCAGAGTTTCATATTTTTGCCAAGTATTTTCTGACATTTCCTGAGGAACAAAAAAAAAAAAACAATTATTTACTGAGAAAGAAGTAGCAGCAGGAAAACGTTTGTTAGGTTACAATATAACAGATTGATTTGCAACTGTGGTCATTGCTTCTGTACACAATGAGGTTACAGTAGAGCCCATTTATCTAGTGCTTTATAATCACACAGATGAAGTACAGTACATCTTTTTAATATCCTAGTACTGAAAATGCTTCACAGAGTTTCAGAATAAAGTTTATCGGTTCATCTTGGACAAGGAAGCCCCCCCCCCACCCACCGAGTGAAAAGATCACTGATGATTAAACCTACCACATTTCTTTTTAAAATGTATAAAACATTTAATTCATGTACTACTTATCAATTCAAGTGTATATCCCATTCTTGTGATAACTAGACATATTACAGTGGTAATGAAACTCTTAGGCCTCCTACTTGAGAAAACATAAAAAAATGATGTGATTACCATGGTCTAGATAGGTATGGTGCCTTCCCACATTGGCCTCCATAAAATGTAGTGATAGTCGAAGTTAGAAAGAATAAGGAGTGGGCGGTGGGTATCAGTGGCTTTAATTACAGACACAACTTGATGTGTTTTAGGTCTGTCTTGCAAGACGAATATTACTGGTTTCAAGCATTTGTACTCGGTTGTCTTATGCTGAGGAATGTTCTACACTTGCTTAGTTTCAAGTGCTGTTTTTTTGAAGTTCCTATGCTTAATTGTATATTATATTATATTCAATTTGATAAAATAATATTCTATTCTTGTTTGCTCATATGGAAGCAAAACTGGTACATAATATCAATTTTTCCACAATTTAACAATCCTTTTCACCTACAGAATGCATTAAAATCAATCTTTTAGTATTCCATGGGGCCCAGTCTAGTACCTGTGATATTGTCCTTGTGAAATTGCTAGATTCTGACAAGGCAACAAGTAGCAGATTTTTCATTTCGGTTTTTTATTGCAATTTATTTTTTATTAGAGTTTTAGAAAAACAAAAAGGAGGGAATACAGAAAATAGAAAAGGGGGGGGGGGGAAATTACCACATTTTTAACAAAGGTATCGTAAAATATATCGTCAGTGAGTAACAGCAACACCGCACACTACACACAATTATCAACTCTCTGAGAGAGGATATAACTCTCTACCCACACCGATTCAAAGATTCCCCTTTGAGTACCAGCGTTCACATTCCTCTAAACTTCATATCCTCTAAATTCTTGCCCCCTTTATATAAAGAGACTGGGATACAAATAATTGCCTTCGGTTCAATATAACAATCTAAACCTCTTACAGTATACTAAATATTTTCGTACTTCCCATAGATTTTACAGCTTATATCTATAGTATTTGGAGATATAGAATAAATCCTTAATAAAATTAGTAAAATCGGTAGAATCTGTTTACTCACAGAGATTTAACAAAATTAACTTTGAGTCTATTAGAAAGACGTCTCTTAGATTCTTGGTTCCTGTCTTAGGTCCGACGGGACCTCAGAGAATCAGCGAAAATATAAAAAATGTCGCAGAAGAAGAAAGTTTGCAGCAAACCATAAACTCTGATCCGCCAACCTCTTCCTCCTTCTGACAAGTTTTTAACCGTGGAGACAGGACTTTTTACACCCTCAGGTCAGGTGGGCGGACTCGGGAACCTCCAAACGGTCACCTCTTTCTCTTTGTTGCGGGTCTTCCGACGATCCCTCCAGCCTCAGGGATCGCTGCAGTTTCATGCTCAGTTGTTCGTGAAGGCCAAGGGCTCCTAGAAAATTCTCCGCCTCTTCCGGATATCTTAGCAAAACTTGCCTCCCGTCTTTGTTTACGACTAGTCGGAACGGGAAAGTCCATCTATAGTGGATATCGTTATCTCTGAGAACCGGTGTGTCTGGACGGAGGCTTCTTCTTCTTGAAATTGTAGATCTGAAAAGATCTTGCAAAAATCTGAAACTTTGAATTTTCAAAGTCCAAATATTCTTGATTCCGGCAACTTCTTATTATTTTCTCCTTAGTGTTGTAATAGTGTAATTTTATTATTACGTCCCTGCTTTTCTGAGGGTTCCGTGAATCTTGGAACCAAAGGTCGTGTGCTCTGTCCACATGCAGGTCACTTGTTAGAAGAGACTGAGGCTGTAACTCTTCTGGATCAATTGCTTCCGGGATGTTCCTTACTCTGAGATTTTGCCTTCTTTCCCGATTTTCCAGGTCATCCACGTTAGCTTTCAAAGACCTGATTTCGTCGTTCAACCTTAATAACTCATCTTCCATTGAACCCTGGCTCTGCAGGGATTCTTCGAGTTTATTTTCCAGCTGCGTTGTTCGCTCGGTCAGGGAAGTCAGACCTGCCTTAAATTCAGCCACAGCCTTATCCAGCGCTTCTTGGAAAACACCTTGCATCTCTTTAAATAGCTATTTCAATGCTTTAGGGGTAATTTGGGTATTTTCCTCTGTTCCTTGTTCTTGTTCCGGCTGTGTAAAGTTTTCTTCTTGTTGTTGAGGCCGAGACTGAGCCTTTTGTTCCTGTGTGTGCATGCCCACAGGTGCCATCTTTGTTTTCAGGAACCGGGAGAACCTTTTTGGTGAAGAAACTGAACACCTCTGGAGGCTGGGACTTTCTGTCTTTCTTGAGCAGCATCCCTGCAGGTTCCGCAGGCGGGAGGAGTTTTCAGGTAAATTTAGCTGGTTTAGAGGGTGCTTTTGTCTGCGATTGTTGCGGAGTCCACTGAGCTAGATTAGGGAGCTCCCATTCGCCTCGACTCTGTGTGCGTGCCCCAAAATGTTCATTTCTGACTGGTTTTGCCTTCTGGATTTAATGGAGATACTAGAATACCAGGAAATTGGCACATTTTGACAGTTTGCAACATTTTTGTTATACCACATGGATTTGCAGACCTGAAATAAAATAGCTTAAGAAAAAAGGTGTGGACATGCAAATTCGTTCAAAAACATCTCTTTCCGCACAAATATGCACTTATCGCAGTTACTAGAGTAGGACCCCATGTCTTGAAAAAAAATAATACTATTATATAGTTTCTTGGAATAACTGATCAGGATTCATTCGATTTTGAGCCATTGACAAAGGGTCACAGATGAACTAAGTGCCACTCAATGATTAAACAATATAAGGAATATACAACACAAACACGTTACATAAATCATGTAATGTTGCTGCACGGCAAGATATAGGCGTAGAATACATTTGATTTCTAAAACTGTTGATGATACTGCTTCATGTCACATAAGTTTTTAGATTATTCTTATACTAGAATCCATAAGAAATGACAATCAAAAAGCTTTTGCTTCAACGGAACAGGAGTGCTGACAGTATGCTATTAAGCTGAACGCCCTTTGTTCTTGGGCATGTCTTTAACTAGGAAGTGGCGCTCGCTTTCTTGATTGATTAACATTTAGAGTGTTGACTTTATGACGCTGGGCTTTAAGAAAGGTTCTTTTTTACACATTGGGATAAATGTTCACTTTCAACTGACCTTTACCTGGAGCATCTCATTCTCTGCCCAGAGAGTACAAGATCCTTGAACTGTGCTAATGATGGGATAGGAAGCATCCAACTGTGGACAGCACAGCCTGCAACCAAGCAATTTATTTCTTCTAAGTGGATCTCACTGTCTTACAATTTGAGTCTGACTTCAGTGTATCTGGTTACATGTTTTATATACCAATAAACATGAAGTACTGCATAAGGTAAATTGGCAAGAAGGACATCTTACAAGTTCCTGCACTCAAAATGTTGGTGACCTGTTTACTAGGCTCCTGTTGAACGGATGAACTTTCGGACAAGTATTAGTAACATATTTTCCAACAGTAACTGCAGCAGGACATTTGGCGTTGTGGGAGGTGACTGAACAAGCTTACATTCTGTTTGCTACAATAAAACTACTGACAGTCAGGTACGTGCATTGCACGCCTTTACCTAAAGCTTACATCCTGCACTATCAATCTGATACAGCAAAAACAAAATGCGCTCTCTTTACGGTACAGTATTGCACGGAACAATCTTTTGAAGGATGTCCTTTTATACATATACTGTAACTTTCTTACTGGCTCCAGTATGCTGCTGTCTTTTCCCCCCTCTATTTTTCCTGAGTTTTTCCTGTAGCAACGGTTATTGCCCCCGTAGAGTGTTCTGGTCGGATATTCTGTGTGGGATATCAATGCAATTCAATCCTATGGAAACGCCGATATACAAGATGCCAGCGTCATCAGAGTAGACACACTTAGCGTGCATCTAGCCTGGAGGCACGGCTCTCTGGCCATTTCAAGTTATAGCCTCCGTTTAAACTCTTTTGCAGACTAATTCCTTGGCAAGTTTGTAACAAATTGTAGCAGTAGTAATATTGAAGCTGCCGCCTTCCTCCAGGGCACGAGAGTCGCAATGTCAGCACGCACCACCTGACGTACGTTTCACGTCACACGCTTTTTCAGAGGTGGCTAAACAGGGCTTTTGCAGTCTTTCCAGGTAATTTATTTGGTGGTTCAATGCAGGCAGCGGTGAGGGACATAAGCAGGGTATGATCAATTTGTTCTGCATGTGTCTCAGTTTGGGGAGCTTAGTAACATCACTATTTAAATGCTCCTTATTTCACATATTTATTTGTGGAATGATCAGAACAGTAATATTACATTAGGTGCTATAAATCTATTCACCTATCTACGTACCCTCACCCAGATATTAGGGTTTATCCCTTTGCAGCCTTAACAAACCTGAGTATCATGCCTATGCATAGTTTTTATTTTCTATGTGTGCACTTTCACAAGTCTTTAATGCAGTACATTTTTAAGTGATTGCATCCTCATTCTACAGGGATTCCGTTTTTCTTTTGTGCACTATTAGCTATATCCCTATTGCACCGTGTTATTCACACCTAACATAGATTATAAGAAGCTGGTGCGACAGTGTCTCCTCCTCCTCCTCCCCCATTCGCTGATAGGATGGAGGCAGATCTGATATAGTTCTGTCATACTGTATTTTTTTTTCTGTAAGATTAATCAGAGGTACAGTAGTAACATAAAACCAAAGTCATATATTTACCTTGCAGCCATGTCATAATCCCCTTTTTCCACCAGGTGAGTTATATAAGCTAAACCAATATCCTAAAAGGTAATATAAAAATGTTTAAAAAAAAGTTATCTTCATCGATATCCAACATTATATTTTACAGACATCAACCAAAAAGAACATTACACTTCCATATTATGGTGAGTAACATACCCTATGAAGTGTCATCTTAGATAAAGATTCTAACACCTGTCCTATGCCAGTGACCACATACTCTTTATTCTAGCACCAATTTATCTAGGCTACTGTAAGTGACTCTACCTGTGATGCACCAAGTCTATGTGACCTTTGGCAAGCCCCCAAGTATGTTGTGGGTACTAGCTAGTTACCCTACACTATATTGTGCAGTGACATCTGCACTGGTTTTTACAATGGCTTTGGGCTGGACTTTTGCGAAGCTGTGCGTGAGAGGTCACAGTTCCCCCGTCTCTCCCCGGGTTGGGGATTTTTTTTTTCTCTCTCTCTCTCTCTCTCTCTCTCTCTCTCTCTCTCTCTCCTTATTAATTTATACCCTCACTGTTCTTATTTGATCGTAAAATTTAGTAGTGCTTAATACAGTATGTTATGTTTCTGAATGTGTCCATGTGTTCCCCTCTCCTTATTTTCCTTTCTGTACCCCATACAATATACTGCAAAATAAACAGTATACAATATAAATAAATGATACTCTAATATATAATATTCACATTATTTAATCTTTTTCAATCATGTACAGCAACAGGCAAACATATCAGTATAAGTGGCTGAAGGAACATGTTTGTAAGGAAATGGGAATATAATAGTAGTAAAAAGTACAAGAGTCCTTATTTGTCACCTAGTGCTTCAGGCCCCAAGTAATCTACCATTACGTCGATTGTAATATCTTTGGGGCATGGACTCATGGTGCCTAACAAAGGTTATGCAAACCTACCGCGTACATGCCTATTATTATTTGGAAGATGCAGATACCGTACAGATGCAGCCACCAGTACCCGATCACTTGCCTTGGAAAATTTGGGGAAATCTCCCAATAAACTGCAACATTTCTGTGAGATTTCTGTAGCCAGACTAATGGCCCATCGGATTAACACAGCGGGGGGTCCCTCCAGTCCCATTCAGACCCTGCTGCGTTAATCCGATGGGCCATTAGTCTGGCTACAGAAATCTCACAGAAACGTTTAGGCATTTACTTTGAGATGCCTTAGTTTTTACCCAGGCAAGTGATCGGATAATGGTGGCTGCATCTGTATATCATGAAAATTAGCATGGCACTGCATAATAAGGATACATATTTTTATACACTTCAAATGTCTTGCGTATCTTCCTTCTTAGAAGGAACCGGACTCCTAGAAGTCACATTATGCATACAATCTTTATGATAATATGGGATGAACTCTAACACTCTGTACTAGTCAAAAGGAAAGTTATACTACACCATATGTTTTTTTTATATTGATTTGTGCAGGGGGATAAAGGGCACTGAAGATAGACAGTAGGAACAGAGGGTCATATGTTATAATTCTGCAGATGCCCAACACAATATTTGGCTTCAGTTTATTGAAAGTGTGCATTCAGTCTCTATTGCTTCCTTTTCCAGCTGGGTCATCTTCAGTTAGCTTGGAAGTGCCAGTTTGGGGTCACAGCAGTTAATAAAAAAACTTACCAAAACGTCATGCCTTTTAATGTTCTTCTGACTGATTTCTGCAGCCATAAGAGCTTCCTAAAAATGTGAAAATATACCATTACATGCTGGAAACAATGATTGTACATGTGGTTTTAAACTTGAAAGTTTGTCATAAAAACATAAGAAGTGCCAACACGGTGTTTTCCCTATGAAATATAATTGGCAAGTATTGCGCAGTATAATATCAGTAACTCCACCAACCTCAAATGCAGTACTATGTTAGTATGTTACAATATAAAGGAAGGATAATGGGCCATTTCTACTAAGCAACCTCCTGCTGGAAGACACCTTCAAGCCCATTAGCTTCTGGACAAGACAATGGTCTGAAATCCTCGAGCCACTGCCACCAGTGGAAGATTGACGAGTCTTTTTACCCATATTTTACAGCTACTCACGGCTTTGTGCCCTGTAAATAAATAAGTGTCCACCTTTGTTTCCTCAATACTGTATAGTAGAACTTAATGTAAAAAAAATCCAACACACACTCTAAACAGTTTATAAAAGAAAATACAGCCTATTACCTCGTATTTCTTTTTCCCCAAAAGCCAGTCAATGTGGTCATCTTGATCTCGTTCTTTTGCTAAAACAACATCTCTTGGGCTGATTATATAGAAGAGTGGTTCACCTTCGGCGTACTCTGAAAAAATGCATACGTTTATAGTGTATATATTATTCTGAATTTGTGCATATTATAATATGTATTTATTATGTATTTGTTAGATTTAGATTTGACATGTTTAATAAATAGACTTCCTAAAAAGGAAGACCTCCCTCAGCTCATTCCACTTCCATTTACTCGAGTGTTTAACATATTAAATAGTCCGAAAACATGCACTAATGTCTTCATACAGGTATACATCAATAGACACTGTACACTCCCCTTACAGCATTGCTTTTTCGCTCTATGTAGACACACAAAATGTGTTTGTTTTTATAATGCAGAGAATATGATACTACTGAGGTGGTAATCTTTAAAGTGAAAAGCAGAAAATGCATATAAAGTGTTAACACATCCATAGTGCAGATTTCTAATGTATTGGTCCTGAAGTAATATACATTCACCTTAGATCCACTTGTTTCAGCACCGTCTCTTATCTAGGATACCTTTGTATCTCAACCCAGCTCCAAATTTAAAGTAATGAAAGTTAAAGGATGGGAGGAGCTCAATCCTGTTACTTTTTTGTTCTGTGGACCTCCCGTGGATGACACACGGCCATTTTATTACCCCTGGAGGGGCTGACACACCTGTAACCTCACCATTACGTATTTCAGGAATCATGGCGGTCTACAGAGCTAAAAATAATGCGGTCCAGCTCTGGAGACCCCCCCTACCCCCGCCCCCCCCCCCAACACCCCGGTTCCCATGCTGTCAAAATAAACTAGCAGGTTGGATTGTTTATCTAAAAAATTAAAAAGCGTTTCTTGGCATACATGAGCCCACGTCAAAGCTGTCATTTTTTTTTGTATGCTGCTTGCACTAACACAGACAGCAGGACCCATTTACTAAATGGTGCTAATCATTAAGGCAGCTAGTGGCCAATTGAGATGAATGGGCCGTAAGGTTCTTTACAGCTTAGCACTGCTTAGTAATTCCAGCAGTATGTCCCTACACAAGCTGACCCTTTATTAGCAGGATGCAAAGGCCATTTGCAAGAGCAAAAAATCCCTGAAGATGCCAATATTTGTTTTTGGAGGCCTTCTTGCAGCAGGTTAATTTCTGCAGGTGCAGGAACAATGATGAGATGCTTCATTGAACCAAGTTAGTTCACCTAAAAACTGCAGTGCAGGCAACATCTGTAATTTCCATGCTTCCTTGTCATTCACATTAAACAAACCGCTGGCTGTCCCAGCAGCTCACTTACCATGCTCTCCTTAGGAGACGTCGCTGCCATGGTTCATAGCTTCTCCCCTCACCTACTACTTCTTAAAGCTGGTTTAATTTTTTTTTTTTAATTATAGGATTGAAGCAGGGTGTCTCCAGAGCTGAACCCCATTAATTTCAGCTGCCAGGGACACCCTGCTTCCAGAGATACTTACCTCTGTAGGGGGGTGCCAGTATCTCTTTGGAGTTAAAATGTCCCGGTCACGCTGGCCAATAGGTTAGCCGCAAGGGATGGAGTCACAGACTTCCTATTGGCCAGCGTGATGCAGGACATTTAAACTCCACCATTTTGTTAGGTACACAGTTCCCTGGATGCTGAGATACCGGCACTGCTACAGAGGTAAGTATCTCTGGAAGCAGGTCCACAGAGCTGAAATTAATGGAGTTCAGCCCCAGAGACACACTGCTTCAATCGTGTAATCAAAAAACAGACAAATAAGTAAATGAATGAAACCTGTATTGCTGCTTTAAAGTGTGCCGATACAGTATTCATCAGTGCGCCCGCAGCTAAATGGAGTTAGAAGCTCCTACCCACGGCTACAACGTGTACACACACACACACACACACACACACATATATACACACACACACACACACAGTGAAATTTACATTTTTTTTTTATTTTTGCCAACCAGTACTGCAAACTCGAAGAACCTGTTTCAAACTTTAAAATACCATTTTAACGGCGGGATGGGGTTCCACTGTATAATGTGAAGGGGAGTAAAACCGTGATTTAAACTCCATGCAACATTTATACCTGAGAAAAAACAAACAGATAAATTGCTGTGTGTAATTTCTTACCTAAACGATAGTCACGGCATTCATTTTCCTGGAAGCCTCTGACTGTTATGGCATCTGACGAAACCTCTTCGCATGTATCAGGTAGCGGTTGAATAATATCAAGACGTGGTCTAGCACAAAACTCTTTGTTCTGGCAAAATGTAAAGAAATAAAACCATTTGTGGTATTAATTTGGATGACTTTCTCAAGTGCAAAGGCAGTACTAAAAAAATATACAGTATATACATATATATATATATATATACACATACATATATACACACACATATATATATATATATATATACACACACACATATATATATATATATATATATATATACACACACACACACACACACACACACACACACATATATACACATATACATACACACACACATATATATATACATACACACACACATATATACACACACATGCGTTATTTCACACAATTATCAAAGCTGTCACTATTGTTAAGAAAAAATAAACATGTTTTGTTGCAAGAGTGACCACCATCACAATTCCATGATGTATTTATCTACAGCTTGTCATATAACAATAGAGGCATCATGTTAACTTAGGCCGCGCTTATAGTCCCAGCTACGGCGATTGCGAGACATCATCAGTCGCCGTTGTAATAGCGATTTCTGCATATAGTGTAGGAGGCAAGAGACGGCGACCAGGGGGCGTGACGGGGGCGTGAGCGGTTCGCTCTCATTAGCTGAACCGCTCACGTGCCGCTGACGTCACATGGCGGTTGCTGGAAAAAAAATCAATTTTCATTGATTTTCATTTCCACTATAGGCACACGCGACGGATTAAATCAACATGTTTTGACATGCCGTCGCCGGGACTATACGCGTGGCATAAGTGATACACAGTGCATGAAGATCAAAGCTGTAACTGGCAACAGACTCTTGTTCATGAACTGCCTGTGCTGGCCCACTTCATATTGCTATGTTTGTACATTACAACTACTGCATTATATACAGTACAGGGAATCCAAGTTGATTGCTCAAAAATAGATGTTGAAGTATTACAAATTGGCATTCAGTTTGACCTTGTATTATACAAGAACAAAACACAAATGTAACTGCATGCATACGTAGGTATAAGCACACATGACTTGGAGCCCATCAACTTCAATTAAAGTCTTCTGCATTATATAAACGGGAAATCTGCTTCCTAAATTTGTGAAACGTGTGTCAGTTTGTTGCATTCTAGAGTAGATTATATTACTTTTCATCCATTTTAGAGTATGTCTGACATGAAAGCTTTAGCTCTACATTATACAGAGAATTAGCTATCCACACCCAGAGTCTAATTTAATAAGCAAGCTGCTCCAAGCTTCACTGAGCACAAGGATTTCCCATTGCATCCAGTTACCCAGAAATATTTACTCTTTCCATTTATTTATTGTCAAACTTTTTCGAATGCTCTACTCACCAAGAAAACTCAGCACTAGAGCGCATGTAGGAATTTAGGGATGACACCCATCCCAGACATATCGTCTATGTGCTACTTTAAGGGAAAATAATTACCGCATTATCCGAATTCTCCTTGACGAAGAACAGCATGACAAACTGATCGCAGAGAGGCGCTATTCCACTTACGAAGAATTCTGTATCGAACTGGGAAACTGTGGGGGTGGAGGAAATACAAAGAACACATTTCAACGTCATAAGGAATTTAAATTACATTTAGATTTAAAAAAAATGTATTTTTAATCACCTTCATATTGTAGAAAATACCTGGTGCTTTTCTAATATCAGGTTAAATCAATGCAACCATCAAGGCTAATTTGCATGCTACAAATATTTTCTTTTTTTGCATACTACAAAGTGCAGACTAAGCCCTTTCTAAGAGGAAGGTTCACTAAGCTCTGATATGGGGTATTGCGGTCATGTGGAAATTGCCATTCAAGGTTAATGCGGTGTTGCAGTATATCCTGTATCAGAGCTTGGTGAATCCCTGCATCTGTTGTTAAGTTGCCTCCCTGTGCCGGGAAAGATTTGAATCTCGGTCATTTGAATAGAGCTGATCTCTTCCCCAGTACTGATAAGCAGCTTCACATATTAAATATGAAATTACAACTACAGAATACAAATGGGATTGGCATTTCAAATTGTAAATACAGTATGTAAAAAACAATTACTGCAAGCACTTGTTTTTTTCTAATTGGGGAAGCAACTATAACTTTAATGATTGATAATCATATATTTTGCTAACTAAATCAGCAATGTCATATAAGCCTTAAGAAACATAGCCGAAACAATAAAAACTGATATGTACAATTGTATTTATTTATGGGAGTGCATTTGTCTATAATGATAATTAGCTAGTGCTTGTTAGGTACAAAGGAGACAGAGTTCCAAAGACTGGTGGGTCATTAAGTGAAAAAGGTTTCACACATAACGGAGCAGTAGAGATAAGTGGAGTAGAAAGGATGCAGACGGGTAACATTCAGGGAGGTGCACAAAGGAATGTACAGTACAGATGTAGCTAGACTTCAAAAGTGGAGCCAGTATCTGGCGATGCCGAGCTGTGGGGAGGTCCATGCTTCTGAATGGGGCTCCCACAATGTTAGTCCTCCAGTGCTGTGACCGCGGGTGGCAGTGGCACCGAAGAGTTAGGTTAGATACATCTGTACAACTAGAAATGTGCAAAGCTCGAACGAGGTCAAAAACCATGCAAAATAGGCCCTTTTTGATTCACCCAAAAAGCCGCGGCCCAGTCAGAGTTTGCATTGCGTCAATGTGCAGTGCAATATTTTTAATGTTCAAAAGAGTCAAATTCTACAAAATCACTACATTTTCTTGCCAAATTCTACAAAAGTGCTAGCTTGGCTTAATGCCGAGACTATGAATAGGGCACACACACCACGCTACGCTCATTGTCTGCCAACATTTTGCTGAAAGCTTACTAATTTGGCGACATTATTCACCCTTCATGGTTCAGCTAAACATTTTGCAGGAAATCACATTTCAGAAAAAAAATGCTTAAAATGTTTGCGAATGCATTATGGACAGTTTTGCACATCTCTATGTATAATATTGATGGAAATGGGGGTGGTGGGAGAGGGGGTGTAGTTATTGTAGGTAGCATGGAGATAGATTTAGGGAAAGAGAACCCAAGAGTGATACAGTAGTTGTATAAATAGTAGCATAGTTATAAAGCAAAACCTGATAGGATGCGTACAACTGTTTATATTGTTCAAATAAATATGTTCCTCTCCTTCAGGGTCACAAGAAATGCTATGTACTGAATTTAAAAATATTATGCCAATGTAAATATTCACTATCTTTCCTGCATGCCACGGTGCAGGTTATGGGACTCTTGATGCCTCTTGTCATTAGCAATCACTGCCTATTTACAAATAAAGCAAGAACAACCTAAACATTTGGGATTTGTAAGTAGCATTCTTTTTCATCATTTCATACCTAAATGGTATGCCTCTCATATCAATAAGAGATTGCTAAGCAGTTTTGCTAAGCACATTCAATATTGCCACAAAGACACTCAGTGGAATAATAAATGTGAATTATGGAATTTTAATTATTTTATAAATCAAGATACAGAATGTTAGTCATATTTTATGATGCCTATTTTTTTCCCCTGTGTTGCCTACTTCAAATGAACTGTAACCTAAAATATAATTCTATAGGATTTAATATTTTGCCCATAAAGCCATTCCGATAATTTTCAAGAACAAGAGAAACACAAAAGGCATGGTATATCTGCCTAATTGGTCTATTAATGTGGGTTGTTCTGCACAGAGATTTGCATTAAATGGTAGGAAATAAAATGACGTTTGTTCCACTACAAATACTAACCCCTCTGCCAAGCCATGCATGGCAGTCCCCATCTGGCAGTGAAGAGGTTAACGCCCGTCACATCCAGCAGTATAGCATCAAAATACTCATGCAGAAAACTGCTGTTACTGTACATTCCACACCAGGCCTTTTCATCAATTTGGAAGCGCAGACATCAGAGGCGTGGGTGCCAGGATATCATTCATCCGAAGGCAATATTATGAGGAAAGCTTTCTCGCTCACAACTCCACAAACTGCAAATACGTCTTCCGCTACATATATTGCTTACAGAATTGGAACAAGGTTTAATCTCCAAAGGACGCGGAAATCGAGATCCTGAATTCAATCCTGACATTGTGTCGGCAGAACCACTCTTGCGCTTCTGTATGCTACTTTTTAAGAGTTTAAAACTGTTTAGACACAAGAAACTAATGATTTGTACACTACTATTAAAAAAAAATGTAGCCCTCATCCTATAGCCTAATGCACTGAATATTATACAATTTACTGTTTAGACTTGCAGCTCTTCAGAGCAGATTCCTTTCTTCTAATGCTCTTCAATATATATATATATATATATATATATATATATATATATATATATATATTTGTCTTCTTTTATCCATGCTCTATATTGTCTAATTCAGTGGTTCTCGACTAAAAGTCTTAAAAGAGGAGACCTATACACTATTGCAGCTTTAAATTAGCCCTATTTTCTTGGCCAATTTAGCTGCTGCTTGCTCATTGATGACATCACAAGGAAGGATCAGAAGGACATCTCCATGGCACACCTGGCCATGGTTCTACTAAGGACTTCAGGAAGGAAGATCCATAGCCCTCAAACTCACTGCAATAGGCAAGATGAGCTTCAGCAATCACCCCTCTCTCTGTTGAGTTTACATAACTATTTAATTGCAGAAAGTTTCATATTCAAATCCTCCATTTAGTCTTAAATCATACCTATCTCAACGTAACGGTTAGGCAAATCCCTTAATTCACTGGCGTGTCGCTCCTTTACTGAACAGATCTGCAAGACAAAGCCATCATTTTATTATTTTCAGTTTATAAAAGTTATGGGGAAAAACTGAAAGCGAGGGAATGGGAACGGTGACAAATTAAATAAGACAACAGATGCTGAAACAAAATAAAGTAAGATAAAATGCATACAACAGGACACGACAGGTCCTTAACATTAAGTTGCTGGTCAAATTTAGTCCCCCACCTCCCAGTAATGTTTGGCAAAAAACTGTACGTGGCTCGTGACCAAAACCATGAGCGTGACACGTTTCTTTGTGCACAGAGACCCAGCAGTGGGTCTGTCAAGCATTGCCACGGTCTGCAGTTGTGCACCCCACAATGCTTTGCCACGAGCCATGTGACATGCGCCAGAGTGTGGTGTCTTTATCTGGCTCCCCACTGTCACCTTTGGTACCACAGAAAATGTCCTGCCTTAGTGTCACACGTGTGACGGGTTTGAGTCTGATCCATATATATCCATATATATATATATTATATATATATATACACAAATGTAAATACAACTGTATGCTCATCTGCATGTCTTAGGCAGGTCTGCAACCCCGCCTTTCCCCATTATCACTCAGCACACAGCCCTTCCACTGCAGCAAGGGATTCTGGGAAATGACATGCAAATGAGCACACAGTGCCATTTTTTGCTTCAAAAACCACATATATATACTCCCTTGATAAAGGTCCTGTTCCTAGGACCGAAACGTCGGTGTATGTGCCTGCTATTCAATACAATTCTTTTTTGTTACCAAGTGTGCTGTCTCTTCCTTGCTGTGTGTACTTTGGATTCTCTGGACTCTTTGGTCTGTCTGGTAAGGAGCCTTTGATTATATATATATATAATATATATATATATATATATATATATATATATATATATATATATATATATATATACACTAGAAGCATATCATGTATACCAAAACACAGATAGGCCATGATTCAAGTTCACCCTGCGCGGCACTAGGAGCGGGTGGACCATGGCCCAAGAAGTGTCGGAAGCGCCGGCTACATTTCAGAGACTAACCTGCTAGAGTTATTGGTGTACCTGGATGACCTTATAGTCTTCGAAGGAACCTTGGTGGAACCTGTGACCTGCCTGATGCAGGTGCTAGATCGACTGAGTGAATGCGAGCTAAAGTTGTCCCTGAATAAATGCCAGCTCTGTAGAACATCAGTTAAAGTATGTATATGGGACATATCATTTCCAAAAAAGGAGTTGCCATGACCCATCCAAGTTGGAGGCTATTGCATCCTGGCCAAGGCTGAGACAGTTACCAGAGTTGAGATCTTTTCTGGGTTTTCTAGATACTACAGGAGGTTTGAACAACGTCTCAGCCCATCCCGCAGATGTGGTTAATCGATGGGCACTGGTGTATTTCAAAACATCAGAACCATTTGGATCAAGATGGACCCCAAAGTGTGAGGGAGCATTTCAAGAACTTAAGACCTGTCTCACAATTGCCCCTGTGCTGTACTGTATTTTAAGGCATTCTCCCTGTGTGGTCATCCGAATCTGGGGATTACAGCACTTGATATCATAATTATACTATAAAGCATGGTTATTGATAAGAGAAGTTCCGCTGTGTTGTTTGTCCCAGGCCCTGTTTATTAGTGGGTTAGATGTTCTCTCTCCCCGCAAGGACATACATACATATTGTGACATAGTCCCGTCCCAGGATATTAGGCAGCTTTCTGCCCTATTTAGAGCAGAAAGTGCAACCACAGTGTAAATGGGATCCACAACTTCACAATTACTGAGGCTGGTGGGAGGCAAATCCAGACCAGAGTTCACAATGGTTCTAATTTCTCTCACCTGTCCTCCTAATTGAGGAATAAGTATTTAGGGCAGTTTTGTATGCTGCCTCACGCTCTCTCTCCTAGAGCCTGGAGGCTGGGGAACCGCTGAACCCCTATACCGGGTTCAGGGTGACTGGGAATGAACTGGGCATCCCTCTTTATGCTAGGGACCCCTTTACCTTTCTGGGGATACCATGATCCCCTATACCCCGTTTTTACCTTTCAGGTCTGTGCTGAAGCAGGGAACCCTGGCGGTGAGTCGCAAGAACATTTCCAGGGTAGGATTTTGACCGGAGCACTGTGCTTCGATGTATCCGAGAATATTACCTGATTCTCGGGTACATCTTTGGGGTATCCCATAACTCGGGGACCCCGCTACATAGCCACAATCTGACAGACTTTCTCTGCAAAAACCACTCTGAAACTCCCAGCCCCGCAATCTCTGCTTGCTACCACTCCTGGAAAGGCAAAAACACATAAATACTGTATTGTCGCAAAATTTACACACAGTCACAGTGATGCATATACGAAAGTCAGGTCAAAGAGCTGACACTCTAGGACCTTAAAACATAGATCAGGGGTAACCAAGTGGGCTTAACCTTTATTATTGAGCTTGGTTACCCCCTCACCGTTACAGGTACATTTTATACAGTGAAACAAATCCATCATTGAGGGGGTCAACAATAAAGATAGTCGACATTTTCGCCAAAGTATGAACCTGCCGTGGATTGGCGAGTTCCTTTCAGCCATGGCTCAGTCTCAATAAAGCAGATTGTTTTTTCTATTACTGAAAATTCATTCGACGGATTCTTATGTAAACCTCCCTGACCGGCTCCATAGGGAGTTTACATCGGATAGTCTATATATTTGGCTACCTCTGGGTATTAACTTATCAGGGTGCTGGGTCTGTGCAGCCGAGTGTTGATGGAGAAAGGATAGTCGCCAGGAACTTTATAGTTATGAACAAGGTGGTCTATATTTACAACTCATAGTAGTACAATTTTTTCTCCAGATCCATTACTGCATTCCTGGAGAGGCACGTTCCTTGAACAGTTAAAGTATTGGCTAAGACACCCAAGCTTCATTCTCTTGGTACTTATCCTCATGATACCTTCTGGGTCCCTTCTTGGGCTATTCCTGTATATCTTTGGTCAATGAGACCTTGGTTTCAGTAACTTTCTCTAATCATCCTTTGTTAAAGCTTCAGTGTTGGGATGGCAGAGGGGGCCACTTTCTATTGGGCCCTAACTTATATTCTACATCTGCGTCACCCCAAAGGTGGATGCCTGAAAGGGTTCCCGAAGAGCTGCTCCCCTCTGCACAGAACCAGCGTGATATGGGTTAATATCTGCGTTTGCTTACTGCTATGTGTTTCGTCAACCCTGCCCATTAGAATGTTAATGACACAGGCCTTTGAAACGACAGCTGCATTCAATCTGAACCCCTTCAGTCTACATCTGCGTCGCCCCAAAGGCAGACGCCTGTGGCGCAGCAAGAGAGTGCGAGCGGTTTGCTGATGTTTTGTAATTTTAAAGCTGCTCTATTTCAATCTTAAACTTACCAGCCCTTTTATCCCCTGTACCCAATTTTCCAACTCTAACTGTCCATGAAATGCCTATGAATTTACTGAATAACCTGTTAATTTAATATAACAATGTATTGTTATCATAATTCTGTGCATAGGACATAATTGTAAACGAGAGGTAGCTCAATGTATTACTTCCTGGTGAAAGATTTTATAAATACATATTATTCCTCTGGGATGCTCACAGAAGGAGGGTGTCACCTTATACTCCCCTGGCATGTTCACTGCAGGAGGGTATCCAAGGATAAGTTGCTACTCTAATAAGAGTCCCACCGTTACAATTTGAGGTAACCCATAGGGGACACAGGCCTCCCTACTGGGAGCCTGTACTTATATCCCTCATCTTTCTAGGGAGCCTGATAACAAGAGCACTTCCCTATCTGTAAAACAAAGAAGGGAATTCCTACCCTATGCTACTTGTTTACATTTCTATATACAAGTGAGATCCCTCCGCTGACTCTCCTCCAGGGATCGGAGGGTGGAGTTCTTCTCCCCGCCTATTTATAACCGCTCTCGTACTCCCTGTCTCTAGGCAGAAAAGGGGGGGGGGAGCTATACTTCTGCTGAGTCACCCAAGACTAGGTGACCCATCCAGCATATTCCAGAAGCAGGGTGTGGCCAGGTCCCTGCCTGGTTACTTTGTAAAAAAAAAAAAAAAAAAAAAAAAAAAACAATCTAAAGAAGCAGGTGTTCAAGATCTAATTCCTTCAAATCCTTTAACCTCTTGCACCCTATGGTAATCCCAAAAGGGGGAGGGTTATACTTACAAATCCGAAGTGAGGAATGAGAGGGAGAGAGTCTCAAGTTCTACACATATTCTGTCAAACCTCCCTCCAAATATCAGAGTGACACCTGTGACAACTGACTAGCAGTGTGCGCTAAACCAGGTGATGGGTAGCACCAATGTCGGGGGCTGGTTGAGCTACCTTGCTAAAAACAAAATAAAAGTTTTGTTCTTAGTGAAATTTGGAACTTAAGAGACCATTCCCAGGATCGCCAGGAATATCTAATCTAATCCAATGTCTGAAATTAGTTGAAATGTGTTCCTCAAAAATGACTTTCTTTTAAGCTAGTCCTATCATGTGTGGAGTAATGTATCTTGGATGCCGCATTCTCTCACAACACACGGATGAAACAGTTTACAATATGTTATGTAGGCCGACTGGTGTTTAATATCACCTATATGAGGATTTATAGACATTTGCTTTGAGCGTAGTACAAATTGAGCTTTATGATAAAGTGCCCGATTTCAAAAAATTGTAGTATCTTTTAAAGAAATGACCTCATCCTACTTAACATTATTACTAATTCAAGCTCTCTACAAGACATCAACAAGGCTGGTAATAGGCCAGGGGTAAATAAAGGCTTGCAAGGAATACAACAGCAAACAGATTAAAACAATGAGTAAATATACGTACCTTAACGGATTTGCCCCATCCAATCACTAGAGTTAAATTATCCTTCCAGAAGATGCTGCAGGGATACATGTCTGGGCGGAGGCTTGTGTCATCTCTGGGCACATTGGTAATCATTTGCTTTGTGATGATGTCGAATATCTTCACGCCCTGAAAATAAACATATAACCATATAAACTTTGGATCACATTCTCATACTAGTAGTTTACGCTTGAGGATGTCCCCTGGCTCGTAATCAGGCTGATATGGTCTATCCTGATTCGGAAATGAGGTTCGGGGATTTAGAAATCTGTCCAGGCATAGGCCTACAAGTAACATGGTGAGACCACTTTAGCCTGTTCTGCTTTTACAACAACCATGCCAATTGTAATATATATATATATATATATATATATATATATATATATATATATATATTACAATTGGCATGGATATATATATATATATATATATATATATATTACAATTGGCATGGTTATATATATAACTGTAAATATTACAGTATGTTCATTTGCATGTCTTAGACAGGTCTGCAACCCTGTCTTTCCCCATTATCGCCCAGCATACAGCGCTTCCACTGCAGCAAGGGATTCTGGGAAATGACATGCAAATGAGCACTCAGTGCCACCTTTTGTCTCAAGCTCATATTACACAAGCAAATCCTCAAGCCAATGCATGCTGTTTTAAACACAGCTTTTAGACAGAGGCTGGGATGAGATGCAAAGCCATTGAACCCACTCACAGACATGTTTCAACCTTGATGGGTATCATCAGTGTGAGGTTGGTCTTAATGGCTAAGCGGGTTTGAGACTAGACTAGGTAATCACCACTATTATTAAGGTTATGGTGGGTAAAAAAAAGTGACAAAAACCCTCCACAGTAAAGCATAAAGCAACTGTAAATATTACTGTATGTTCATTTGCATGTCTATACATATACATATACATATACACACACACACACACACACACACACTGTGTGTATATACACACACACACACACACACACAACAATTCACCTTGATTGTATATAGCATACAAATCAGTTGCATTTTTTGTACTACAAAAAAAACCTACTCAAATTGAAGGGATCGGTTTCAAACTGTGTTAACTTTGTGTGAACAAGCACTGTTCCCCAATCATTATTTGTCAATAGTGACCCACCTCCCTACCTGCCACTCTTCGTTCCCTTCCTTCCACTCTAAGTGGCTGACTGCCTCCTTCCTAGCAGGAAGTGAGCCATCTGGTGTCAAAGCAGTAGATGTACAGTACAGTAGATGTTAGTACATGCACAAACCATTGCCATGGAACTACCTGTGGTCAGTATGATCATGCCATCAATGTCTCTGGGGCAGCTCGGTGACAATATGGCCATGCCTCCAGCTGCTTCCCCATCACCACTCACTAAGTAGTGGCAGTGAAGAACACTGGACAGTAAAGGTCATTTTATCTCCATATGGTGCTAAAAATGTATATTAGTTGTTGCTTGATTTGACATCCTAAATATCAGGGCAAAACGCAAAGCTTCTGCGATTAATCAATGTAAATAAAGGCAGTTTAATTCTGCATCACAGCATTCAAATATGAAGACCATGTGTTTGGGGAATGGTAATAGGAGAGGTTAAGGAGGGGTTTGTTGTTGATCTTAATATATTGGAATGTATCAGCCTTTCACCCCCTCTATTTCTCTGTTTTCAGGGTACAAACCAAGTGCCAGGTCTCAATGGATACAATGCCATTGCTTCATACTCTCCATCCCACATTGATGCTTTATACAGTCTGCATTATTCATTGACAGACAGGGCAAGGCCTGGTAAAAATCACAAGTCTTGATTTACAGTGTAAATATATAGTATATAGTATAGTACACTAAAAAGTTTAATGAATGACCTCCACTGAATTATTACTTTCATAATGTTCTGTTGCCATTTACTGCGCATTATTAGGAACAGGATAAATTGAATGATTATGTTTTTCTAGTACATTACTCTTCCCAATATACAGCATACGTTGACATTGTAATCTAAACAGTTGACTCTTGCTTTGGCAGTATTAACATGCAAATAAATGAACGGCTGTCCGGTACGTAAAAGAAGTGGAAAACATTTCTAAATTGCTTAAAGTCTGATTACAAAACCTTGATTTTACACCCGGCTACCCGAGAAGCTACCGGCACCCCCTACGCAGGTCTGTATCACCGGAAGCAGAGCTGACATTAATGGGGTTCAGCTCCAAAGACCCCCAAATTCAATCCTGTGTAAGACATTCAAAACGATGTTTAAAAAAAGTGCTTGGACTGACTCTCTTAAGCGTGACGTGTTGAGGGTGCTTGAGAATTCGAGTTGGGAACCACTGCAATATAGTATTGATAAGGTTATACCATTCATTGTTGGGAGAGGCGTGATAAAAATGGTGCATTATGGAAATTGCGTTGGTAACAGGACATATTTCTTTGATGTGAAACTCAATTTGAGATTGGAAACTCCTTTATCTCAGAAGGGCTAGAAAAAGAATTGCGAAGGGGATTCTAACTGCAAATAACACGAGTAACTTCTCAGCATTATACACAAACAAAATTGAAACAATCAAGGAATTAAGATGAGGAACAATGCAACAGAATCTACCAAAACACGAAAAATAAGACGAAACACCGGGAATTAAAGGCGCAACTCTTGCTTTTTGTTTATCACTGGTTTTTTTTTTTACTAGGTTTGAATCGGTGGGTCTCATGAGCTGAACCCCATTAATTTCAGCTCCAGGGAGCCCCTGATTCTCAAGATACAGACCTCCAAAGGGGTTGCCGGTATCTCGGCAAAGTTTAACATTCCCACTTCACCCAGGACAATAGGAAGCCTCAGCGGATGACTCCAAGGCTTCCTATTGGCCCGCAGGGTGCGGGAGCATTGAAACACCACCATTACATGAACACTGCTAGCGGAGAAGCTACCAGAACCCCCTACGGAAGTCTGTATCTCCATAAGCAGGGGGTCCCCGTAGCCGAAATTAACAGGGTTCAGCACCGGAGACCCCCTGCTTCAATTCTATGTCAAACAAATATATAAAATCACCAGCTTGAATTGCCTTTTTAAAGGGGACTTGATTATTGCATCCCTCTCTCCCTAATATTAAAGTAGTTTACCGGTCACTGCACAGTCACAATACAAAAGGTCCCAACTATGACAAACTGCTGAAAAGTAGATTTCAGGTTCAGTCTTGCAACCGGTAACTTCTTAAACGTGAAAAACATAGAATAATTGCAGCTAACGAGCTGCCTTTCCCTGCTGTCTGCCCATTGCCAAGTCTCTGGGGAGACGATACCTGCGCCTGCTGTGAAATGTGAAACCATGTCTCCCTCTATCTCTCCCCAGGACTTTCTTCTTTTAAATATGTGTAGAAGCGGATGCTCAAAGGGAGCCGGGTACAGTTCTTTTCACAGCAGCGTCACTCTCTGAGATACTCCTCTAAGCTCTTCTCTTGCATGATAGAGGGAAAGCATCCAGAGAAGCAGCTCTAAGAGATGAGTTAGCAAGATCTGCCCAGGACTCCCAAAATCCAAACCAGCTTCAGTACATACCAAAAAATGTATACACACACAAAAAAAAGGATGAAGTGGTAACTGTACTGGGAATAAAAAGGTTGATATTACAAAGATTTGCTTTCAAGACTGTGTATAACGGACAAACTGCCCAACATTATTTGATAGGGAAGACGAGAGAGATCTTTTGATCTTTTGCTAAGCCACATTGGTTTAAGGGAACTGATTATTAGATAGTTAAATAAGGACAAAATTACGGATTGAATTTGCAACTTTTAACCTCAACAAGGTGGAGGAGTCTTACAATTCTAAAGCCATCTTTAAGAGATTACTTTGGCTCACTCACTTAACTACTCCCACATTCAGTGTCGTCGTTGTACTGGCAAAAGCTGTTTATTGTCAAGAATGAAAATGGCAACAGTTTGCTTTAACGCAACACAAAGCAAATTATACATGAACTTTATTTTAACTATGCTGGAGTATAGCTACAAAGTGAATATGCATGTTATATACATCAGTGCAGGGATATTATTAAAGGTTGAATGCATATGTTGCCAAACGAGCCAGCCATGAGTTGTTCCCGGCACAAAGGGGATACGGGACACCTTACTTTGTTATATTATGGCCATGCACAATATCTTACCATATTATTGGCCCAAGCAATCAGATTCCCCTTCCACTTTACGTTGGTTATATTTCCTTCCCTTTCATGTAAGACTGTTGTCTTCCATCGGTTCAGCCAAGTTCTCTCATATAACAGCAGCTGTAGAGACAAAGCAAACATTACAGTGTTATATAAAGTACTGGTATTATATAGCTGTGGACTGATCATTTTATTGATGATCCAAAGGCAATAGTGTAAAAAAAATTTTTTTTTTAGCCAATAATCCAATTTCTTATTAAGTTATTTTATTGGAGGATGAGATCCAACCTGGTTTGTAATGTGTAGGAACCAATATAAACGAATTAAGATTTTTTTTTTAAAACATTCCTTGCTTTGTGTCTCAGGAATGAAGAATGAAAAAACATCACAGGGATGCTATTTTTACATTATTAACAAACACAGATAGTTTTTTTAATCCTCTCCCTGGTGCCCTTGCTTTATGTTATCTGCTGGCTGAATTTCAACAAGGTGTTTCCATCCAGGTAAGGCACCGAAGAACATTTTTTTATGCTGGGGAATTGATGTTTTAATTGCATTAAACCTCAAAAGATGGGAGGGTCCTCAACTTAGTTTAATCCTTTCTCGTTTACTATTCAGATAAGGTCCTAGCAAGACCTAGGGGAGGGAGTGGCTCAGTGAGTAAAGACTGACTGGCACTGAGAGTTTGAAGCAGGGGAGTCTGGTTCAATTCCCGGTGTCGGCTCCTTGTGACCTTGGGCAAGTCATTTCATCTCCCTGTGCCTCAGGCACCAAAAACATGTGCCTGCAAAATGTCTCTGTAAAGTGCTACGTAAAACTAGCAGCGCTATACAAGAACATGCTATTATTATTATCTGCTCCAAGCACTAGGTATGCAGTGTAGAGAAGGTCTTACAACTATTTGAACTGTTAGAGTGAAAGTCAGTTCAGGTTCTAAATTGTGATGGGAGTTTGAACTGGCTGCAGTCGTCTATGAAGACTACCCCTACGCACAATTGAAGACTTCCCAGCTTAATGTTTTGGAATCTCCCCAGCTATATTAGAAAAGCCTGGGCTGGATTAAGGTCGGCTTGTGTCCAGAATTTGCAGAGAATGTCCTAACAAGTTGTTAGGATACCTTGGCTTTCGATATTATGCTTTTGACTTGGGTTAGTAATGGGTCATTGGGGACTGAAAATGTACAAAAAAAAGGGGAGAAAGGTGCATGGCTGACAGAACTGCTCTCTACAAAATAGCTACAGTTATGACGTTTAGGAAAAACATTTGCTAGGCACCCGCCACAACTGTCTCATACCCCAACCAAATGCTTTTTAACAGTGGACATTATTACGAACCACAAGAGTCTCTATTTAATTTATTTGATAATCGTAAACTGGATTGATCTGTGATCTGATGGTCACCCTATAGGCACGACTGCAGTATATAACCTTCAACAGTTATGGAAAAACATTATGAAATGCAGATGTAATGTCAAAGTGAAACATGAACACATGTCCATACTGTCATCTACATCAGCAAGTGGATGGGAGTGGATATATATACTGCACCGACACACTTTATTCGAGCAAATGCCCAGTTTGTACCTGGCAGATACCTGGAATGCGCCGCTCCACACCTCTGACAAGCCCCGTTGCGTTTGCCTTCCCAGCCTGGGTTCATGCCTGGCTGACGGGCGGCTGATCTGTTAAATGATAATGATTAGGATTTAATAGGCTGCAATGCTTCGCGTGTCTACCAGATGGCATAAATTCATGAATTGTAATGCAGTATATATATATATACTGTGCAGTATTGCAGCCAGCGGGAATAAAATGCTTCAATCCCTGCCTGGAAAATACCTCAATGCACTCGGGCAGAAAACAGTCACAAACCTCAATACAACCGGGTATACCCGAATTCGTGGGACTAGCCGAGCTCGAATAAAGTGTGTCGCCAGTGTATATATATATATATATATATATATATATATATATATATATATATATATATATATATATATGCCAGGATTTAGGGACTAAATGAACATTTGCTTTAGAAAAACAATGTTCTAAACTGGAACATCCACAGGAACCATAAACAGAAAATCGGACCAAAAACTAAAATCCGCAACAAACTATTGTAAACAAATGACTTGTACATCTACTGTATATTGGAAAACGAAAGATGAAGACAATAATACATCCACTACAGCAGACAAAAGAGTTAAGTTCACAGACTGTAAAGCAATGAATTATTTGCAGAATACCAAAATAAAGACAGTTACAACATTACAGAGCTACAAGGGGAACACACAACAAGAGTTAAAAACAAATAAAATATTGTATAATTCAGAGTGAATGAAAATAGCATGTAATAAGTAGTAGATGTAAAAAGGATACTCGGATACGAACACATCTAGTTAATTTTGGAAGTTTCTGCATTTTGCGATTTAGCAGAGGACAGTATTTCAGTACTTTACAATTCATGATTAGGAATAATTCCTGACACGTAATGGGAAGAGAGATTTAAATCTCCATATTGTTTACCCAGCTGAGTATGCTACTGGGGGCACCTTCACAGTTACGTATCACCTCCTGGGTGGGCTCCCTGCGTCGTCAACACCGCAACCCGCTCCCCAGGTAGGGCCCTGGGGGTAGAGGGGGAGCTTTTTTTTTTTTTAAACTTCCCCAGGGCCCATCTGTGCCTATTTTGGCCACTGATTTGTCATGAGTATATTTAAATCTAAAGCATACCTAAAATATCATCTTGTGGCATAATGTCACTTATTGAAAGCATACAATATGATTTACATATTTACCCACAACTGATTGAACCCTGATTCATATGCTATTATTTTTTTTTTTTTAACTGTACACACTTATATTTTACCACAATTGTCTCACTTCTCTACTGTCACATATCTCGACAACGTAAAACTGAAACACATACAGTGTCAACTTGGTAACCGTCCCACTCTTTTCATGCAGCTACAGTATATGACCCAAACGTTGAGAGAAATGTACAGCCAGACTAACCAGGTTACTACTGCCACAAGATGGCACCAGAGCACAGCACTTAAATCAAAGTTTAGCCAGGACCAACAGGACAAAAACATTTACCATGCAGCTCATAGCATTGCAAACCTGCCAGGGTAACATCTTGTAATTTTGTTTCTTTGTCCTACTGAGCTCATCTTGTGGGTATACTCTAGACAGTACTTACACCCATGGGTGCCTCAGCAAAATCATTACTGTGCAAATGACTTTTGGTCGGATCTTATGAACTAAGACTTTAAAATATCTGTTCCATTTCACAGGGGTCACGGGCAGAGGACATTTAATGCAAATGGAAAGTGCTTTACTAGTCGGGAATGACAAATCGAGTGAGAAATAGGCAACTTAGGGGAAAAGAAGCAAGATTTTCTATGCAAATAACAAAAAATAGCCCATTATCTGCCAGACATGACTGCCATACATTGCATAGCAAAACACAAGCATCCAGAAGCAAATGGGTTAAAATACAAAAAACAAAACTTGCATAGAATAAAGTTAGAGAATACAGTTCCAGGCACATGTTTTGCTCCCAAGCACCAGTAGACCATGAAAGACCAAAACAATAATATTGCTGTTATAAGCAGACGTTTATCAACCATAAAGTAATAAATGAATTGCAGGATAGCAAAGTAAAGACAGTTACACAGATCCACAAGAGGAAGACACACAAAGATTTAACAACATAATAAATATGGTATAATATAGCATGTAATAAGTAACAGGTGTAAAAATTATACTCAAAAAGGAGCACATTTAGTTAATTTTGAAACATTCTGTATTTTGCTATCCAACATGTTCTATAGTACTTTACAATTGATGACTAGAAATAACCCCTAATCTGATAGCAACACTTTTTGGTTCCGTTTTTTTATTTCCTCACAACTTGTTATTTTATTTAGAAAGTCACATTTAAATATGACCTCAACAAAAATACAACATTCAGAGTTTCTAACAACAGAGCGTAAAGCTGCAATCCCACCTGCTTGCTCAGCGACCTCGGGGGGACCCCCTGATTCTTAATCGGTGGATAGGTTTGTACACAGTGCAAGAATACTTCCACGGTAGACACAAAATGGCCATTGGGTCAGGGCTTGCTGCCACAGCCAACTGATTGTTGCAACGTCATTGGGAGATGCCAAGACAGGTTTTTCTTCCAAGCACCCATCACTCAAAAAATGTATTTTACTATGGCCATTCCTAGTCCCTCACATTTCCATCATCCAGTTTGTGCTGAGGTTTTGCAGTAGATCATGGATGAATGTAGAAATAGGTGCACTCACAATTACTTAGAAGATCTGCCACGGGTGCTCTGGAAGCCCCAACGTCTGAGGTACAGCAGAATAAGGAACGAAGGAAGCCAGCACTCCGGTGGATTTTGCAAAAAAGGTTTAGTGAAGATTTAATGCAAGGGTCGACGTTTCGGTCCTACAGTAGCATGGACCATTGTCAAGATCATGAACATGTGTTTAATTATATGTATTCTAAGAATATTATACTTTACCATGAACCAATTGCAGTGACTAGTTAAGTCAGTTTGACACCAGAGATTAGCTTTTTACATAAAGACCTTAATCTGTAATTAGGGCTTCAATGTAGATTGGACGAGTTATAGAAGGCCAGGTCCCCACTGGCTACTGCAGCGCCCACTGTGGCGGACGCTGCAGGGACAAGAGCCACCCCACAATGGGGCCAGGGCCGCTGCGAGGGGGGCCGCCGTGCTGAGCTGACAGTTTCCCCCGCTCTCAAGAGAATTGAGATCAGGAGTCGCGACGGAGCACTAAACCACGCCCCCACCGGTTCAGCCAATGAGGGCGAACCTGCGAGGTGACATCATGCCCCCCCCTGTCTTTCCCCCTGCAGCTCACTGCAGACCGGGGAACTCGGCTGCACGCGCCGCCAGCCTCGCAGATGCGCGTGCAGCGCTGGCAGCGGGGCCGTAACCTAAGGAGTGATAAGCTACCATACTACTTGAAAACATTCAACATCAAGTATTTCTTATATATTTTTTTTATTTTTATTTTCTGAATTGTTTAGCTTTATTACTCTCATTTTTAATTTTTAATTTTATTTAATTTATCATTGTATTGACATTTTCAATATTAACAATAAATAATAATAAAGAGATAGGGGATCTGGAGAGGGGGGGTACAGAGATTAAAATGAGTAGGAGGGAGAGGGGGAGGTGACATTATTATCTTTACATTCAGAGTGTACTGTATATATCATAACAATCTATTCAAATCCCATTCTTCAAATTCTCCTCAAATTTATAATAGTATTAATCCTAAAGAACCCTGTTGTACCTCATTCTTTTCTTTGTATAGTCTCTACCGTGTTGGTCCTCTATTCTAAATCTTACCATCATTTCTGGTTGCCCTGGGTTCTTAAGAGAAGGGAATGGACTTTTATTCATCTTAATTCACTGTACAAGGAACCCACGTCTTATTAAACTTCTTAACTGTATGTTTTCGGAAAGCAGTGCGTTTCTCCATAGTCCTGGTTTCCTCTATTCTTTGTATCACTACTCGTTGGGATGGGGCTAAGGGACTCTTCCATGCAGCTGAGGTTGCATATCTAGTTGCTAATATGTGCAATATTAGTCTTCCAATGTGGTGGTCTATATTCTCTACTGGCTTAGCTAATGGGTATATTAGTAGGTCTAGAGCAGGGGTCTCCACAGCGTCGATCAGAAGCGACCAGTGGCTCGCTGGTTGCCACTGGGTACAGTAGCTCGCAGCTCGGGTGGCTGCAGGGGGCCTTGCGCTGGAAGGTCGGACCCAACTTCTGTGGATGGCTGCCTGGCCTCTAGTTGCTGTGGGCCTCTCTCTTCTACCTCTCCCACGTTGGGCTTCTCTCTCCTGCCTCTTCCCCGTTTGGCCTCTCTCTCCTGCCTCTCCTCCACTGAGCCTCTCCCTTGTGCCTCTCCCCCGTCGGGCCTCTCTCTCCTGCTGGTCCTTGACAGAAGTCAAGCCCATCTTCCGCATCCGCATGCGAGACCGGCGCAGCACCGGAGGCCGGCCTCCCCATGGTAAGTGTGTTTGTGTATTGTGAGTGTATTGTGGGTGGGGGATTTGGGGGACGATTTTCAATATATATTTTAGTAGCTTGGGATAATTTTAATTGATCAGTAGATCTCATTACAGAAAAGGTTGGAGACCCTTGGTCTAGATGTATTGTTATCTTCACTGTATCTTTTAATTTTTCTAATAGGTGAACTGTACTTAATTTTTTTTAGTACAAGTGGGTGAAATGTATTTCTTCTTTTGTGCTCGTTTCTACTTTTCTTCATAGTCCTAGCAAAATCAGGAAAATAATAAGTATTTCCATCAGCACTGATCAATTAATATGAAAAACTGAGCATTAATCATAAGTGCATGACAACTGAATACAAGGAATATAGATCACTAGGAAGGGTTAAGATTTTATTTCCCAACTAATGGGAGTTATAGATTTCTTGATATTAATATTTCAAAAGAACTACATTATCAATTCACCTTTCCCATACACCGTGGAAGGCAATCATTACATCACATAAAAAAGGTGCACAAGTTTATTTTTGTATTGAGCTACATTACTTTCAGAGTATGCATATTGACATGGTTAGGTATTGCATACAACAGAAATACAGGGTATGTAATGTGATGGTATATGAAAGGTAAAAGCAGCCCATCAGGGACAAGCAACAGCTACAATGTCACTGACTTATGTTCTCAGTTATACTGAAACAGTTCATTACTTTCTCCCAAGTACACTTAGGGTTGCCAGGTGTCCAGTATGGAACCGGACTGTCCTGTATTCGGACACGCTGTCCAGTAAAAAATGACTCCGGTATTACTTCTCTAGATTTGGTGACCTGACCAGATGGGGGCGTGGGTTTCTCCAAGCAGGGAGAGATATGGGCTGTTACTCAGGGCTGGGCAGTTTACTCCATCCTGATTGGCTGCTGCTGGGTAATCCAGCTAATCAGGAGAAGGTGTCAGGAGCTTGCGGGTGAGGCCAAGATGGTGGAAATAGCGTGGAGCAGAGAGAGGTGAGGGGGTTGTTAGGAGAATAAAGTTTGTCCTGTTTCTGATGGCCTAGGCATATAATCCCAGGCATGTAATGGGTTACTTCTTTGTCTCTTACTAAAATGTATATTGTT
Organism: Ascaphus truei; assembly: GCF_040206685.1. Taxonomy (NCBI): domain Eukaryota; kingdom Metazoa; phylum Chordata; class Amphibia; order Anura; family Ascaphidae; genus Ascaphus; species Ascaphus truei. Next base: position 332,283,899 of record NC_134484.1, read on the forward strand.
GCTGTAATTGTGCTTACATAGTCTGAAAACTCCCCAGTATATAGTATATTGTGAGCTTCGGGCAGCTTATTTCTTCTTTTCTATCTGCAGCAGCTTACTTCCGCTTTCTGTGTCAGCTTGCTGGCACTCAGGGAATTAATGTGTTACCGACTCCCGACTTCTCTCCAGGTATTCACCAATTTGCACCATTCCATATTCTATGTCATAAAAACATTCTACAAAATAGACACATTGACGTGGTCTGCAAGCTTACAATGCTTTGGCAAAAAATGTAACTAAGTGACCCTCATTTATGAGAGAAGAACAGATAAGTATTTAACTACAGTACAGTATATGATTTGTCACGTTGGATGTCGCATTGGGGGTCTCTGTCTTTTGTTTATACATTGTCTCATACTCAATAGCACTCCTTTTTGACATACATATTTATGGGGAGGTGGGTCTGGGTTTGAGCTTACAGGGGTTGAGTGTGTACAGTGACGGACGACTGCCAGGACACAACCCTACAGAATAGGAAGGGATCTGGATTCTCTCACAGAAACAGAAACAGTGTATAAAGATTCAAAAATTATACTCATCGTAGGGGTACACTGTGTGTCTCACATGTTCTCCTCATGAACCCCTCCTACCTCCCCGGGGAAATCTACTCCAAGTCAGTTGAATCGCTATTAATTACAGCATGAGTGGCCAACTCCAGTCCTCAAGGGCCATCAGCAGGTCAAGTTTTAAGGATATCCCTGCTTCAGCACAGGTGGACAGTTTCTCTCACTGCAGAGATGCAGGGATCCCCTACGGAGGTAAGTATCTCTGGAAGCAGGGCATATCTGGAGCTGAAATTATCACAGTTCAGGTCAGAAGACACCCTGCTTCAATCCTGTAATAATAAGTACATTTTAAAAGAAGTGAAACCCGTATTTCGGCTTTAATAGCATTATTAAGAGAGGAGGCATGGCCAGAGAAATGTGTCCCAGGCATCTGCAAGCTCAGGAGAAAACAATTATGAGCAAAACTTTAAGCTTGGCTCGGGATGCTCTAAAGAAAAAGTTGCTTAGTGTCTTTGTAGATTTGTACTGTGTAGTATGTTCATATTCACCTAGGGAACTATAGTTACAATTGCTGTTTTTTAGGGGAAAGTATATTTTAATAAAATGAATACAATAGGGACACATTTCATTACATAATAAAGAGAAAGCTTGCATGTGGATCTAAAAAGATCCTTTTTTTGTAATATAATTTCGGACACAAGCTTAACTTACTTTTGTGGTAAATAGGGAACGAAGTTTATAATTAATATGGACACTTTCTCTTCTTCATAAAATCCTCATTCTCATCTGCCCGGGGATGGTGTGAAACACATGCAGTGTTAAATAGCATACATTTGATACAGAAAGGGCTATTAAATTAGATATGTTCAGTATTATTTTGTGTTTGCATAGATAATACAGTAAGTTGAAAAGTGACAGCTTTTTATCAGATTGCATTCTATTTTCAGCCGATTGCACATGACAAACCATGCAGTTTAATGCATCAGCCCCACTGATTCTGAAGTGGGAGAACCCAGTTCAATTTCCACAGGTCCTTGTGACCTTGGGCAAGAGACTGTATCCACCTTTAAATAAATGAGGTACTTGTGAGCTCCATATGTCAACAACTAGACTGTGTACAGTGTTTCGTATACTGCAGTGCTATATGATAAAATATTATTATTGCACTAGTTCAAACTACAGATGTAGCCAACGTTATTGCAACGCATGGCACGCTCGTGTGATTGAAATGGCGGAATAGCCCCGCCTCATTTTCGTGCACGGCTGGTTCCAAACAATGGCTGCGTCTACAACGGGTGCATTGTATGTGTTCCGCTGCAGTGCGCCACGGGTTGCAATAACGTTGGCTAGAACTTTATTGTGTCCTCCATTGTCAACACAGTCACACATGACATTTATGTATGGCTACAGCATGTTATGATAAAAAAAAAAAACACTACAATAATGTACTGGAATGTTTTCTGCATTAGATTAACAAGTGCTATTTAAAAATATAACCATTAAAGCTGGACTGAAGCAACCTGTCCCATCGATGGCTTAGTTGGCAACCCACAAGTTAAAAAATACTGTATGAGTTTACCAACTAGACTCATGTCAATTGGACAGGTTTATTCTACTTTTCCTTTACATTTTTTTCCTCAAAGCATTATGGGATTTGCAGTCCCTTTGTTGCACTGAGCAAAGAGAACAATACAATCTCACCTGGAGCTGTCCTGTCAAAGGTTTATTTGGCAATTTAAAGTTGTACATGAATAAAAAGAAGAAACATTTGTCTAATGTGAGGGATGGTGAGAAACATGTTAGGCAAGCGCCATGGTCAAAAAGAACGTGCTGAGCCGCGCTGAGGGGAAACATCATCCCTATCAGTGCGGCTTTAAACGGTGCTTCCGTGGGCGTGCGGAGGCGTGTGGAATTTTAGCCGACGGCCCAAATTAATTTTTCCCGCTGAGGGAAGCGCAATGCCGGTCACGTGACCGCCAAAGGCCAATGGCAGTCTGTGATGTCGGCGCCGTGACGTGGCGCGCTAGCCCCGCCTCCAGCCCGGCATACAAGCGCACGCGCTGACGCTCATGCAGGGACACGAAAAAGCTCCTGCTTGAGCAGGAGCGCATGAGCGTCAGCGCTGCTCAGCACTCTTGTTGTCACCATGTCCAAGGCCTTAGACTGCTAGCTTTCAATGACACAAGAAAGCATGTGCTCTTATATTAGATGACCCTCTTCTTTTTACCACACACTTAACCACAATACTACTTCTTTTTGCAATGTACTTATTTCTTATTTTACTTAAGCACAATGGGAAATTTGTCCCAAACACGGCCTGATCTGCCACTTCGGCTGATATAAAATAAGCCCTTATATGGCAATATAGGCAAGTTTACCTCAGTAATGCTCAGTTACAGATGTAGTGCGTGACATTGTTCCCCCAGATGACAACATATATCCCATTATAACACAGAATATCACCGCATCTCCACAGGACTCAATGGCAGTGTTGGTGCAAAATATAACAACATATCCCACCAGAGGACAAAATGAAGTCTGCTACATCTATACATACTGTAACATATGCAGAGTAATACATGCTGGCTCTCCAGTTTGGCTTTTTTCCTGTCCGGCCACCTTAACAAGCAAGCTGAAGAGCACTGCAATCTGTTAGTGACTTAACGAGATCTCAACTTCAGTTAATGTCTTGTTACGTGGTAACAGGGATCTACAAAACTCAGTAACCATGCACTACAGTACGTGCTGTTTTCAGCCACAACGAGCCCTTGCATTACTGTAATGGTTCCAGTTCAGGGTTTTGCTGGAACCTGCCCTTACGTGGCCATCTTTGTTCCTGGCAAACCTCTTCCTGAACTTGGTAACTGGCTGCACGTGTTCCAGTGCTTTAAACATCAGTCAGTTACTCCCAGCCTCCGCCCGTGCATGGTATTCTATCCGGCTTGTTCCTGGACCCAGTGAGTTCTTGTTCCTGTACACTAGCAAGGTTCCTGTGTATTCACTGTTGCCGACCACAGCCTCTGAACCCGACCTTGCTCCTCTGCCTTGTCCCCAGCCTATTTTCCTGACCTTGCATCTGTGCCGCCTGCCTTGACTTCTGGCTGCATCCCGACTATGATTTACACTAACAGAACTCTGTGCCCTGGCTCTAGTTGGTGACCATATACCCCTACCTCAGCTCTGCGGGTCCGCTTCCTATCGGAGATGAGCATCATTATAAATGGACGTTCGTGCTAATGATATGCAAAACAAGTGTTCCCTCTAACATCTCACTATTTGACAATTAATACAGGCAGTGTTTCCCCATTCCAACATCACTTATCACACTTGCAGTTTTTCTTGATAGACAATCACGTACAATAATGTTTAGACTGTTATACCTCCCCTCCTGCCCCCCCAAAAAACTTTGTATAATGTTTAACAAACCACACATATGAATAATGTCTGGACCTTCTTTGTAGGCTTTTTATCCCCAACTTTACTGAAATACTTACAGTTTTAAATCTATGGAAAGCATCCTATGCTCCATTAAAAATGTATTTATAAAATTTTGGACACTTTAATTTTGTTTTAGAAAAAGCAGAAAATACAGGGAACCATGTTTTTAAATAAAAACAATTGTTAACTTCAGTGTTAAATCACACTGCAACAATAGCAGAAAAGAAAAAGCAATCAATTCCAACATTGGGGGAGAACAAAACAGAAAATTATACATTTAAGAATGCCATGTTGTTTTGCTTCTGCGAGGAGGCATGACACCCACTCTAGTGGCGCAAGCCACGTAGCAATAGCGGCTCATCTGCTGGTGTAGATATTCCACTGGACTTTGTGACAGTCGCGTAGTAAAGCTAGATAGTGGCCCGAGCGCGTCAATGGCCTGTTGGATCAAATTAATTGTGTTTTGACTGAGTGTATAATCTTCCCAATGCCTCTGATGACTGCCATAGACTCACAAAGGTGTCTCCGGCTATCCTGAATTAGGCACGGTGTGTACCGACATTGCTGGCGATGGACTTGCAACATCACCATCGTTCACAGCTGGAGCAGGTGCAGGAAGAGGAGCCACAGAAGCAGGAGCCACAATAGGAGCTGAAACCACAAAAGGAGCTGGAGCAGGAACCCCAATAGGAGTGGCAATAGGAGCAACAATAGGAGCTCAAGCAGGAGCAGGAGTGGTAACTAGAGCTGGAGCAATGTAAGGGCCCACTCGCTGGGACTGCATCATTCCATACAGGCCCTTGGTAGATAGCTATGCTGCTGACACCTCCTGACTTTAGGAGGCATATAGGAAGGCACCTGTCCTGTCCTCCAGTTCTTCACAAGAAGCTTGCAACCCTGGAGGCAGGTTGTCTGTTTCTCACTGCTGCTTGGAAGCTCCCTGACTTGCTGCTGGCTATTGTAAAGACCTGGTAACGATTCTGGCTAGTCCTCTTACTTTGCTGCTTTCTCACTGCTCTGACCTTTGCTTGATAGACTATTCTACTGTTTGCCGACTGCCCTAACCTTGGATCAACTGACTACCCGATCTGCCTGCTCCACCGAGCTCTCAGCTTACACTGCACCTCAGATTCTGACTCCTGCTTCCAGCTACCAACAAGAACTCCAAGTCTCCTTGTAGATTTTCCTTCAAACATTGACAAGCAGTGGCGGCAAAAGGAGCCATAGCTGAAAGTTCCAAATTTGTTCAATTTAAAATAAAAAAAACTCCTCTTGCTCTCCCCTAAGGAGTATCTTGCCGGGAAACTTCTCCTTCTGAGGTCGAAGCTTCCACTGAGAAGTGAGTTTTTTTTATGTTAGTGATAATAATTTAAATATCACTTACCAGCTTCCTCCTGGTGCAGGTCAGAAGTGATGACCAGAGTGGACAGACTGACCCACCTGTGAGGTTGAAATTACCTCCATTACCCGATGTTCATACAGTTTAAGGTGGAGTTTCATCAGTGGACCACCTCCAATCCTTTTGGCAGCCTTGGCACTGTCAGACAGCTTTTGCTTCTTCTTCCTTTTGCGGTCAGTCCATCTTTTCTTTAACATGTTGGTGGTTCTGACAGCATGGCCAACAATGTTGATGGCCTGAAGGATGTTATTCCAGATCCCATTTTTTTCTGAGGTGGATGGGCAATAAAACATCTCCCCAAATAACTCTGCATAGTTATCCACTATGCCATTTATTAGTCGCAGTGAATCTCATCATCCTAATCCTGCCTGCCTGGCTAGATGGGCCACTCTCGGCTGGATGGGCCACTCTATGCAAGCTGGGACATCTTGCTTACCTAACCTACTGTAGGTATGAGATGTGAGTAACGGTCGTTACTGAACTTCTATTTATACTTTATTAGAACTTGTCACGGGAGACCAGGACTTTTAACAAATTAATACTGGGATCATTCAATAGGCAAAAAAAGGCAGTAAAATAAAATGGGGTTTATTTGGATAAAAACCTCTGAAACACAACAGAAATACAAAAATAAACACACTTACTGGGGTCTGGGAGTTGAGATCTAGCCTTTCCTATGTGCAGGGCACCCAATTGCAAGGGCTTACACTGATCGGGGACCTTGTCCCGGATGTCCTGGACCAAGATTCGATAGAAAATCCTGATCGGGGCCTCGTCCTGATTGTCCTGGAACTGATTTCAGCCAGAAATCCTGACCGAGACCGCTACGTTCGATTTGTAGAACTTGGCCACAAAAAGACGGGACTTAGTCTCTGCCAGACAGACTACCCTAGCTTTAAAACTAAGCCGGTTGTTCTGCTATTTCGAACACAGCAACTTTGAAAAGCCCGCCCTAGCTTCATCGACTCAAGTCACAAGATGGTCTGGTTCTCTGACTCGGTCATCTCCTTACAGTACATACACTCCGCTAAGCTATCCTTAGCATGGCGGTAGGAGGAGCAACCAATCAGAGCGTGGGAATTCCTCCCTGCCAGCCAATAGGACTAGGGGCTCGTCCTTTGGCTGACGCCAAAGTAGGAGTTGTGCCAAGCCGGCTCGAAAAGCCGAGTGAACAGGAAATATGATTTAGCCAATGGGAGAAGCACCTACGAGCTGTATCTCCCCCAGCTAACTCATTTCCACCCGCTGGGCAGGCACCTCCAAGTCTAGCAGATACAAAAAGTGTCCCCACAGGGTGCCCTTTTTTCTCCGGACTTGGCAAATCGCCCTTCCTCGCCGCCCAAACTGTCTTCTCACCTCTGGACATCCTCTCCTCTTTGAACTACCGACTCTATACAGACATTCCGGCATCTATGCTGATGCCCTGGCTGACTGCATAGAGTCTTATAACAATTGTATAAAACATTATAAAGTACACTTTAATAAAGTATACACATAGGGGTGCCTTATACTTATAAGGGAAATGGATTTGAGATATTTGGGCTCGAAACTCAGGAGTCTGGGGGACACTGGGTTCCCCCGGTGTAATTCACCCCGTGTACTGGCAAATCATGCCTGCTCGCCGGGGGGAATTAAAGGACTACCGGTAACTTTGGCCCCCGAACTCCTGCAAACCAAATAATTATATTTCTTCCCAAATACCCCACCTAAAACTTACACATACGAAGTTTCACCGTTCTAGGGCCAAGGGAACATGAAAACAGAAAGAAGCAGGGCTCACTTTATTTTCACATGTATAATCCCTGGTTTATGGTGCTATTTAGCGGCCAGGGACCCCACAGTTTCAGGGGTAACCAGAGGGCTTAACCTTTATTGTATAGCCTGGTTACCGCCTCCCTTCGCAGAACTTATTTCTGACGAAGCGCACATACTTGTGCGCTAATATATTCATAGCTCATGGGTTGTATTAAATGCTAAAGAGCATGTGCTTCTGTATCGGGGATGCGAGTAATTACATTGCACGTGTACAATTGCGGTTTAACACGTATGTGCGTTAGTAGGTGTTAACGCGTAGCTTGGCGTTATCATGTTTAATGAACAGACATCTTAACGTACTGTTAAGCCTACGCTAATGAGGACCCTACTGGCCATTATTTTTTTATTAAATTAGCTTTGTGGATCTCTGTTGAAGTTAAGAAAGTCAAGGAAGATTAACTATTTAGGTAAGTTAACATTAGTTGTCCTGACAAAGGAGCTTTGTGGATCTACCCCTTATTTCTCTGACTGTTTACATTACATCACCTACTTTGTTATCTGTTTGACCCACTGATGCTAGAGGAGCAAGGCAAACCCAAATGTACATCGCTGTTCAGAACAATTACAGATGTAAAATGTATTTTGCTTGTAGACTTTAAACAGGTCAAACTAAATCATAACATAATTCCAAATCATTTTTACGCTGACATTTCCCAGGTTACAAAGCAAGCACCCTGCATTACTTCTTTGGCATTCTTCTGTCCCCAAAGCACCGCCAAATGCTCGTCTTGCTGCTAAAATGAGCTCAGCTAGAAAACAGCATGCCGGCAATTTCCTTATTTGTCAAAGTACTCTAAAGCGGGTAATATGAAGCACACAAAGTGGAAAGTAAAAGGCCATCATACTTGCTCTTAATAAGGAGTTAAAGGTTATTAACGTTCTGAAAAAGTCATATGCTTGAAGGTGGGATCCCACCCTGACTAATTCTTTTTATTTCTTTACATTTTAAGAAATTTGATATTGTTTTTGAAAGCATGTTCTTTTCTCAAATAAAATATCACGGCCATTGGACTACTTTCAATTGTGGCCACTTTGGAAGGATTGGGGACCTTATAGTAAGGATGGTGCTCTGCGTATATAAATATGGGCTTCCACTTAACCCTGATCACGGTCATTCTGGCACTGCATTTTTTCTTTTTACAATAAAACTTGTTGGCTTAAATTAACATAACATAACACATTGTACAATTAAACATAACATATTAAACATAACACATTGTACGAAACAAGTGAGAAATTGTTACGTGTCTGCGCGCTTTTTCTTTATTGCAACTGTTAGGTGCTGTTATATGGTACTACAACTAGAGGACAATAGCTTTGCTTTGATACCAATGTTTCCACTTACACCTGTACTATAATCTTTAAATTGTCTAATGCTGTATTCCTAAACTAAACTGTCCTTGCGCAAGGTTAGCTCCTGATTTAGGGTTCTACTTATCCTGTCATCTTCATTCTTATGCCACATTGATACTCAACACAAAAAGCAGTATTTCATCTCAGCCTCGCGATTCCTTTGTTTTTAACATATTTTTGCTTTTTAAGATTCAGCTCTATAGAGAGAGCGAGACAATTTAAGACCTCCATGATGTCTTGTGTTATATAGTAGGTCCCCAGAGACCAACCATATGTTAAGTTTCAGCCTCCTTATCATAGGTATTTATAAAGTGGAGATTTATCAAAGTTTCTCTCCAGCTTTGAAAATATCCCATTATTATTTAATGTAAAACCAATTTTATACAGACCATATACAATATATAGACCGTAAATGACATAATAATACACTACAGTACATAGATAGCATAATAATGCATTTGAATGCATTAGTACAAGAGCCATCTTAAAAGATAACCATTAAATCTGGTATGAAGCAATCTGTACCATCAACAGTTTAGTTGGCACATGAATAACAGGAAATGAGAGGACAGTAAGAGACTCACATCTGCATGAGTCCACTTCTTTAAAGTTCAATAACGAGGTGTCTGTAATGGCCCTTAGCCTTAACTATAACAGATGTTGCTGCTAACGACATGCAAAAGAGGTGTGGGTCATGTGACATCACGTCATGTGACCAAGCAGCGTCATTTGATGAGTGTTGCCAAGGCGTCACGTCACATGACCCCGTGGCGGCATTTGACGCCGCGTTGCCAAAGAGCCGGCTGAGAGTAGGTAAGAGCAGTTAGCGCCCCGCCTAGAAAATCTTGTGCCCCCCAGTTTGTGCACCCCTGAGCATGGCCATAGCTAAACTTGGCGTTACGCACATCCAGACATTAAAGAATCAGTACTTCCTAGTGTTTTTTTACTAGATGGAAAGCAACCTCTGGAGATTAAGTGCTTTAATTTCAGCTCCCAGCCCCCCTGCTTCCCCAGATATTGAGAAAGGGCATAGAGCCCCAAACGCATATGTGGATACTTGTTGGGGCTAGGGGGGACCTTTGTCCAATCTTTTTATGGCATAAATAAATTTTTGCTTTTGCTGCCGTGAGCCTCCTCCTGGTTTTGTTGGCAGTGCACTGCCGTTTTTTCTCCTGTTCCTGCTTCTGTTACTGGTGGACTGCACGCTATTTATCCCTGCTAAAGAACACTCCCTTGGATTCTGCAATTCAAAAGTGAGTTATACCTGTGGGTTGCCATACCCCTTGATTCTCACTATATGGGACATTGATTGTACTATTCTTTATTGGTGTCTGTGACATTAAGTACTAGTCCCTTAAACCCTATTAGGGTAACTTTATTGTGTTATATTGTGTTATATACAGCTTATTGGGAGTTTCTTAACTGCAGATGTTACGAATACACTAAGGACTTGTATTTCTGATGCACTGGCGTTCTACACATCTTCCCCAGATATTAACAGGCGAAGGTGCCCCAGGTAGCAGCTCCGGCTGAGTACCAAATATCACGGTTCAAAGGTCAGGCGACCCCATAGAAAGCTGCAATATCACCCCTTGCGGCTTCCTATTGGCCAGCAGGACATTTAAACAGGAGTAAGGACCTGGAGCACCTTCTGTAAGTATCTCGGGGAGCAGGGGGCCCCCAGAGCGAAATCTAAGGTGGACCACTTGCTTGACACTTAGGGGGAAACAACTTTTTTTGGAGTTTCAAAGGTACAGTTGCTAACATAGCATTGGGCATTTCTGTCTTTTCTCCCAATAGGTAACCCAAATTTTTTTCAGCCAAACAATCGCTCCACTACAAAGCATGGATATGCTGGTGCCTCAGCCCTCCCGCCTCCTCGGACTCAGATCAGGACAAAGGGGAATTCCAGACTTTCACAAAGAAGGATCTGGAAGCACTGTTCCATACAATTACAAACACCTTCCAGCAGAAATTACAGAAGGCAATATTGAAGTTTAGAAAATACCTAAATAACCTAGAGGAAAGAACCAGCAATAGAGAGAACAAAATGGATGAATATCTACAATGACATGCAGCCACCGATGATGAAATTCACAGGTTAAAAATACAATTGAGGATAATAAGAACAGGGAGAGGAGACAAAACCTCAGCATCAGGAATACACCTGAAAGCGTTCCCAACAACTAATTATAACCCTACCTTTATAGACTGTTCCTCTCATTGATACCGGACCTGATGGAAGAAATGCTCTGCCTTGACAGAGTCCATAGGGCTTTGGGTTCGAAACTGAAAGACCATAACAGGGCACTAGCCCACTACTTCTTCACGTAGGAAAAAAATAATCGGAGCCTGTAGAAATAGAACCCACCTAAGGCTTGAAGGGTCCCAAATCCAGATCTTTAATGACCTAGTAATCTCAATGATTAACAAACTACAGGTGCTAAGACCAGTGACCACGATCCTGCGCGAGAAAGGTATCAAATATCGCTGGGGTTTCCCGTTTCAATTAACTTTGACAAAGTGCTATGCGCGAAACGCATTCGAGTTTTTCTACCTGCACTCCACATTGTACACCATGCAATAAAGGTGTTCTCCACATTGTACATCATGCAATAAAGGTGTTTTTATTTCAATCACTCCGTGTTTAGCCCCAGTTTTGCACTGCAGCAGTGCTCCGCTTTTTTCCTCCTGGAATTCTTCCTCATTCATGCCTGGCGTGATGCACGCACCATAACGGACTGCCTACTTACTGTGAGTATCCTCTTTTTTCTCCATTCATGCTTTGGGAGATGTGAACTATACATTTGGATGCTGCTCTAGGGTGACCACAACTCCGAGGGGATATAAGGGCCATTTGCTTACAGTCCTCTGGTCCCAGATATATACCCCAGGAACTCGCTGATTAATGTCCCCACATATGAGCACATAAGCACACCTAGTCAGAGGTACACACAGAGGCTCATGAAGTCTGTCTTCAAGCAAGTTTACCATCTGAATAGTGATTTCTACAAACCTTATGGAACTTGAGCTCTGATACTAGGGACTTGTTCCTGTTTTGTTGTGTAGTTACCACTAGTCCACTACTTCTTCATGAAGGAACAAATAATCGGAGCCTGTACAAATAGAACCCACCTGAGGCTTGAACGGTCCCAAATCAAGATCTTTAATGACCTAGCAATCTCAATGATTAAAAACTATGGGTGCCAAGACCAGTGACCACGATCCTGCGTGAGAAAGGTATAAAATATCGCTGGGGTTTCCCGTTTCAATTAACTGTGATTAAGGAGGGCACATCATAATCACTCTGTTCACCAAGGGAGGGAGATAACTTTCTTTAGGTCTAGGCCTAAGCCCCTGGAAAAATAGGAGGTGGGGATAAGGAAAATCGGAGGCCAACCCATTACAGTCACAGAGCAAAGTGATCCAAAGTAAGGTAGAGACTAAGTTAAATTTGAATTCCCCCCCCCCCTGGCAGAACTAAAACCATAAGGTTGAACAGCTGGCGTTTGTTGCCAGGAGTTTAGCGTACCTGTGGAAAAGGAGTCACCTTTTGAGAAGATGAGACCTACGAGGCAGAATAAGAATCTAGCGAGATTGTTCCCACCACCAAGGATACCCAGATAACCGTATCCAGAGTGGTAGGGAAAAATGACTTCATGTTACCCAAAAGGGCCCGCAATTTACAGACTGTAAACCTTAAAACTTCTCTCTCCCACACTGTGATTCCTAGTTTAGGATTTAATATCCGGGTGCTAAGCCTGTAAGATACCCTCACCTGCCCCATGAAGTTAAAAATAACATATCTAGAAACATACTTCACTACCTCCCTCAGGTTCCTCCCCAAGATGCCTCAGGGTGATGGTTCAACTGAGTAAAAATATGGACAAGGGGGGGGAAATGTAGAAAAGTTGTCCATCCAGTTTAAAATCTCTCTAACTGTTCATTGTTGTAGTTTAACAGGTTAATTGGTTATTGATTCTATATGTGGCTGGGTCCCGTGGTGGTCGGTGGCTGTCCCCCCCTGTTCCAGACCATGTCCTCCCTGAGAATTAGCCATTTTATCTGACTATCTGACTACTGGTTCCCCATGCAGTCAGTGTTACATTTTAGGCCACACTCAGTGGCCTCCCATTTCCTTCATCCTTCCCCTTCTACCCACCCCATCCCCTTGCCCCTCCCCTAAGGAGAGATTGCTAACAATACAGATCTATGCTATAATCAAACAGCGATATAGTATTACATTCCAAAAGGCATATTTAACAGATCCAAACCCTTTGAACTGTACAATGAGTGCCCAGACATCCTCACTGTTGAAATTTATTTCAATAAACATGAAATAAACATGAAAGGCCTCAACACAAACCGAAATCACCGGCTCGCTCTCTCGGTACTGAAGAACTCGAGAAACGACATAATATTTCTTCAAGAGACTAATTTCCGGGGAGTGACCCTCCAGCCTTATTAAACAAATCTTTTCATGGAGGTTTTTTCACTTCCAGGTCAGCCAAAAAGGCAGGTGTAGCTATTCTTTTTAAAAGAGTTGTACCATTTCTGGTTAATAAAATTGTCATCTTGGAGAAAGAAGGCAGATACATCATAATTACAGGATCCCTGGCAGGCGAAGACCTCACTTTAGAAAATGTACTGTATATAACCCCAATGATAAACAAGAGGAATTGCAGCAACACTTTCACCCAACTGAGCAACTTGAATTCCAAATCAGTCATTCTTGTGGTGGACTTTAACACAGTCCTCAACCCTGACATAGACAAATCATCACACCCAGGTCCATCTCAAGTTCTTTAAACCTCACATTTATCAAAAATACTGAAAGACTCCATCAAAGGCTTCCCCTTGATTGATATATGGAGGTCACAAACAACAAGGACAAAGAGGCTATTCATTCTTCTCCCCTCCCCCCCATGACACATTTTCCAGAATGTATTATTTATTGGTTAGCCCAGATCCGGTTCTGTCCTTTTCAGCAACTGACATTGGCCCCATTACCTGGTCAGACCATGCTCCGAATCAAATTTACCTCACCCACATGGTGGAGACTACATGATTCACTACTCGATAATCCTGAAATGTATTGGAAAATCCACACCAAATCTTAAATATTATTTTCAGATCAATAATGGCAGGGTAACTACCTTCTATCTCTGGGACTCTGTGAAGCCCACAAAGCCTGCATTAGATGTTTGTATATATCCCTTACCTCTCATAAAAAAGGTTGAAACTACAAGCTACTCTAGACTTAGAGACTAATCCTAAAAAGAAGGTCCTTCAGAGAATAACAGGGGCTAGGGAAGAACTGAGAGAATTTCAATTAGAGGACGTTGCAAGAACCATTAAATGGACCAAACAACTCATTTATCACAAGGGACACAAAGCTAAAACACCTCACAAACAAATTTAAAAAAATAAATTATTGAATATCCTGACCCTCAAGCGTAAGGATGGTAAAATAACATATAGCCCCTCCCTAATATTCCCAGTTTAGTTGAAAAGACTCAGACCTTCTTAAAAAGCTGTAACCTGCCAAAAGTTTTAAATCAAGAATTGGTCCAACTGAATGCGAAAATATCTCTAATTGAGATAGATGAGGTCATAAAGAATATAAAACCAGCAGAACCCCCAAGTCCAGAAATATCAGGGCATACTTAAACCACATATGCTTAAATTGTTTAACTCTTTTTTTGGAAGGGGAAGAAATTCCCATCCAGGTGTCAAAGCATTGATCACAGTTATCCCTAAAGAAGGGAAGGATCCTATGCGATGCGAAAGTAACAGGCCAATATCGCTCCTCAATACCGACCTAAACCGGTATTCATAGTAAATAATTTAAAAGACATATTATTTAAAATAAATATTTAACTAAGTTTGAGGCGGTCTGGGGACCTTGGATGGAGAGAAACGATCCTCATGGCTCTAAATCAATTACTTACATTATAGGTATCTGTAAAACCCTTATCGAAGAGGATCCACAAATAAAGCCAGAGTTTAAATAAAAATAGCTCACCAAACCATTTACCCAAGAAAAACATGGCAAACAGTCGATGATTTGTGTTCAGGATGAGTGTGATCGTGACAAAGCAAAGTACAACCATCCAATTAAGTATGTTTACATGAAGTTGTTTTGAAATGTACCTAACCCCCCTTGGTTTAGATTTTTTCGTCTTTCTGTATCTTCATAGTGATATATTATTGTCTTTAAACATCACCCACTCATCTTTTTGTATCCCCTCCTCAAAAAATCTTATAAATAAAAAAAATAAAGATAAAAAAAAAAAATATATATATATATATATATATATATATATATATATATATATATATATATATATATATATATATATATATATATATATACTGTATATATATATATATATTTTTTTTTTTTAACAAACCCCCAAAACTATGGTCCTTTGTAAATAATCCTAGAAAACAAACACCGAATTACTAAAATGATTTAAATTACAAATGTCCCATACTGTAGCAGTTATCAGTTATTATCAGCCACTCAAATGGGCGTACACTACAGTACATGCACTATTCATGGTCCTGCGCATTAGTAATGTCTATGAAGTTCCATTTCCTATCATAGTAGGTGCACCTAAACAAGCATATATAGTAACTGAAAGAACATACTGTACATAGAAGGCCAATTTTGACCACCTAACTTGCCATCTTTTTAAGACACACAAGCTTCTTTGACAGAAATTAGGAGAAGGATATCAGCTCCCGAAACACGAACAGAAGATACAGTACACATGTATAATTATTCACATTGGTAAACAAACATTGTTAGAGGCCGATTTACAGTACCATTGTAATGTTCATATCAGAACATACCTTATTTCCTCCAGTTACAAACTGCTTACAGTTGGACTTTCCAAACAGAGGATTAACAGCAACAATCTACAAGAGAAAAAAAGCATTACAGTATTAGTTTCCAGTATATATATATTCCAATATACAGTATATATACAATATATATATATAAATAAATATATATATATATATATATATATATACAGTATAGTATATACACATTAATATATATACACATTAATATATATATATATACACATTAATATATATATATATATATATATATACACACATTAATATATATATATATATATATATATATATATATATATATATATATATATGCAAATACAACTGTATGCTCATCTGCATGTCTTAGGCAGGTCTGCAACCCCGCCTTTCCCCATTATCACCCAGCATACAGCACTTCCACTGCAGCAAGGGATTCTGGGAAATGACATGCAAATGAGCACACAGTGTCACTTTTTGCCTCAAAAACCATTTTTAACATGGTTCCCTATAGGCTTAAGCTTGCTGCATGGTCACAGCTTTGAGCACAGCCAGGGTTACGGTGCATACCCAGAAAACCACCCACAGACAGCTGTTTCGACCTTGATGGGTTTAATCAGTGTGGGGTTGATTTTAACTGGATATGCATAAGAGGCTATGGGATAGGCTATACCATAATACTGAGTTAAGTTATGGTGAGTAAAAAAAGTGACAAAAACCCTCCACAGGAAAGCAAATATGCAAATACAACTGTATGCTCATCTGCATGTCTTAGGCAGGTCTGCAACCCCGCCTTTCCCCATTATCACCCAGCACACAGCACTTCCACTGCAGCAAGGGATTCTGGGAAATGACATGCAAATGAGCACACATTATGGTATAGCCTATCCCATAGCCTCTTATGCATATCCAGTTAAAATCAACCCCACACGTGTACACAGGCGGCACACTTTATTTGAGTACGGCTCATTCCGCAAGCCGGGATATGTCCCGGCTTGCGAGCCGCACTCCCTCAGCGTGCCGCGCATCACTGATGCGCGGTCACGCGTCATCGGGTGCCTGTGCCGCCTGTACGCGTGCCCAGGGCTCCCCGAGTGAGCCCTGGTGTCGCGCGGATGTGAGGATTGCGGCGGGACGTTCCGGGGGACCCGGCGGATCCGGTGAGGAGAGGGGGAAGCCCCGATCGGCGGGCCTCTCCTCCGAGGCTTCGGCGCGCGCCCGGCACCCTCCGGCACGCGCCAGGTTACTGCTGCGGCCGAGAACGGGCAAATGCTCGAATAAACTCGGCCGCAGCAGTAGATAGATCACGGACACTTACAAATGTGCAAAGTAAAATAAGACAATGATATAAGGTCTTTTCAGTCACCCGATGGAGCCTCCGTGGATGAAATGACGTGTATGGTGTCCAATACACTTCTGTTGTGGATGCCAGGAGGATGCGCGCGCACCCGGTCTCCCCCTGGTAGTAAATCCCACGAGAGTGAATGTCCTCCAATACTACAGGATACTGACACGGCAGTCAGGCTTCCTGCATCAAGATGTTATGCGTGATAGATCCGGACCGGCTCCAAAGCGAGCAAGATAACAAATGACTCAAAATATACTCAAAATATGAGTGTTGTAATAAAAAGTCCAATACTAGCTCCTTCCCTACGCGTTTCGTCGCGCCAAGCAACTTCCTCAGGGGATCTTCCATCTCCTGGCATCATACTTTGCACATTGTAAGTGTCCGTGACCTATCTACACGTATATTTTATTATTAAATTACAGTATTATGCTAAGGGAGCCGCGCTGTCTTCTTTTCGTTTTATTTATATATATATATATATATATATATATATATATATATATATATATATATATATATTCCAAGATGATAAAATAACATCAACCAAACAAAGCATTTATAGGAACAAACAGCTGTTTCCTTGAAAACCATGTTAGCCTTTCGGCTACAGATGTGCAATACAGTCCCAGTTTGTACCACGAAAACCGAGATGCGGCAGCTAGACAGCAGGCACTAGCACACACAGATCAGCATTGTGTATGTTGCCTTCATGAAGGAAACACATACTCACTTTTCAGACAACAACTTCAAAGTCTGAGATCCAAATTCCACTTTGAAACGCTAATCTCAGTGTTTGCCGAGAACACACACAAAACCTAATTATGGTAGCAGAATTGAAAACTGGTTGAAGGATAGACAGCAGGTTGGGCTAAAATTTTAAGTACCTCAAGGTTCAGTACTCGGGTCACTGGTTTTTAACCAGTTTATTAATGACCTTGAGGTTGGCATAGAGTGCAACATTGAAGCACTTCTAATAGCAAAAGTAGACTGTTACTTCACAGTAAGGACAGATCCCTGTCAATATATAGTGTATCTATTACAAAGGTTGTGTGGGATCTTTGCTCACTCTACAGGTTACTGATCCTGTTCTATATACAATTGCATACTGTATCTTAGCAATATATCTATTAGTCTCCGACTATACGTTTTAGACTACAGGCAGTCCTCGTTTTACAACGCTTCGTTTTACAATGAATGGCTTATCCAACGCTATGCAATGCATACCTATGTTCATTTTTACAACGCCAAAACGGCTTATCCAACGCTCTTATGACGCTTTGCAAAGTTGTTTATGTGTATATAATATAT
This sequence comes from Ascaphus truei, assembly GCF_040206685.1. Taxonomy (NCBI): domain Eukaryota; kingdom Metazoa; phylum Chordata; class Amphibia; order Anura; family Ascaphidae; genus Ascaphus; species Ascaphus truei. The sequence continues at coordinate 332,301,951 of NC_134484.1, forward strand.
ATATTATACTATATAATTTATATTTTTATATTATATTATATATTATGTTATATTATATATATATAATACAGGCATACCCCGGTTTAAGGACACTCACTTTAAGTACACTCGCGAGTAAGGACATATCGCCCAATAGGCAAACGGGAGCTCACGCATGCGCCTTTCAGCACGTCCTGAACAGCAATACCGGCTCCTTACCTGTACCGAAGCTGTGCGCAAGCGGGGAGGCTATAGAGCCTGTTACACATGCGTTATTTACATCAGTTATGTACGTATATGATGATTGCAGTGCAGTACATGCATCGATAAGTGGGAAAAAGGTAGTGCTTCACTTTAAGTACATTTTTCGCTTTACATACATGCTCCGGTCCCATTGCGTACGTTAATGCGGGGTATGCCTGTACAGTATATGCACTATATAATTTATGTGTGTGCTGCATATGTTATTGCCTGCGTAAAATATTTTGTGTATTTTAGCATTAAAAATGCCTTCAGGAACGGAACCTTTCATTTAAACAGTGTTCCTATGGGAAACGTGTTTCGCTTTACAAGGTTTCGCTATCCAACGCCATTTTGAGTAATGCATTGTGTCGGGTAACCGAGGACTGCCTGTACATACTGTATATTTATATTGTAGCTATACAAGTGTCTTCATAGGACATGTTTCTATGACCACAGCCAATACTATCAACATTATAATATCCATGAGGGATTATACTGAACCACTTTCCTACTATTTTTGGTTATAGTATTTAAGCTGTGTAGGTTTTAGACATAGCTGCCGATAATGTGTTCAGTTGTGCACTTTATAAGGCTGTTTCATTATACATATTATATAATTTTTATCTTTTATCCATCGGCGGTTAATCAACTCCCATTATTAAACTTATTGAAAATGATTTTTTTAATACATTCCACTCTCTTGATGGTTTTGAGTGCCCACAACTGGGATTACTTTTTCTTGTAGTAGTAGTAATAATAATAATAATAAAGTAGTGCCAGATTTACTGAAGAAAAAATAATCAATACAATGCTTTATACATAATTGTTTTTTTGTAACTAAACATTTTGATTATTGTCTGGGATTATAATACTCTTGTCTGCAGTTCCAAAGAGTAAGTTAGATGACTGTCACTTAAAAGGTGTGTGGCATTGTTGCATGCTCATAATATTTTTAACTGAATATTTTTTATGATGTTTCAATGCTAACATCGAATACAGTTTAATGCAGTATTCTTTGCAAAAATATAAATACAAAATTATATCGAATCACAGAGTAGAATAGATACAATATGAGTAATGTGTCAAAGATCTATTCAGGGCTTCATATAGACCACACCAAAAAAAAAAAAAAAGATATCAACTGCATCCACATTTTTATTATTATTGAATACGCCTTTATTTATAGAGCAATATTAAGCTTTATTACAGTTGTAAAATCTGGAAATAAGGCATGAAAGGCTGCCAAATATGTAAAGATTTGCCATGATTATTTCAGAAGCTGTGAGATTTAATATGTTCGCTTTCTCCCAGCACTTAACCATCAGGTTTGACTGAGGGGAGAACAGGGTATTTATTTCACATTCTGAGCTCATGGGCATATAGGGCCCAGAATTTGGTAAGCCAGAAATATTCCTGATGTGACTGACATTGCTAAGTCTTTAAACGTGAGTTCTAAAACTGTGGTCTCTGGACCACTGCTGCCACCAGAAGACTTGATTGCCCAAAGCTGGTGAATGCGTAGTGCTATGGACTTCCCAACGGTAAGGTAGGTAAGTAGATGAATAACCGGATACTTGTGGGGGGACCACTAGACAAACTTGATAGAAGACAGGTACTGGGTTGCAATCCTGGATAGTAAGCTAACTGATAAGTGACGCTGTGGTGAACAATGATACCAGGACAATTGAATATAATAACACCCTATAATGTACCAAAATGTCTACATAAATAAAGTCCTGAACAGGAAAAACATGTAGCAAGCGATTGACTCACTTTGAGTGCTGCAAAAACCTTGCGATCCACAGGTGAGGGGTCCCCAGGTGTGCTTCCGTCCACGGGGTAGACAAGTAGAAGGGAAGAAAACTGGAGGAGCACTACTGTTAGTATCAAAAAGTAAGGGGGAAAAAAGTGCGTATCCCATAAAAAATTAATTATTGGTCATGGAAAAAAGGGCAAAGGAGAGCCCTACCAACGTTTCACGCTTCACAGAGCGCTTTCTCAAGGTATACATATCACAACTTTATTAACATATATAGGCACAAAGTAATATGATCAACCAATACTCACAGCTCACATGTGGTCCGCCCTCTGTGATTGCTAATTATCTTCTGATGTGTGCATATACGTTAGTGTACACACAAAGATGACGCCTACTGTCTCCATCTCCAACTACTAATCCGGAGGCATGTGAGGTCTAACAACCCTCAAGGTACGCGCTTGCGCAATGACCAAATGAGGGAGGGTCCCCCATGCCAGTGGAAGCCGCGGGGCGCGGGGAGAAGACGTCATAAGGTGACCCTAGCCATATGCGTCATTGAAGCTCTAGATGCGCGCGCATCCTAAACTTACCAAGTCATTAGTCCCTCCTCGCAATCGGAGCAGACCTTGTGAGCCACGGACCCTCGGCGGAGTGCGCTTGCGCAAAACCAGCCCAAAACGCTGGAGGCACACAGAATGCCCCGAGTGCGGGGTGGGAGAGTGACTGGTAGAATGGAAATATACAGAGTGACCACAAAGTGTGCTGAGACGAGACGTAACATAACATCAATAGAGTTAATAAACTTTAAAATATATGTATTAAAGAAAACATATTTACAAAAAAAAAATCCTGTTTTACTCTATTTATAAATGATATTAATTGACCAGAGGGGGTCACTAAAAACATCACTTTACATATGCATAGTCAAACCTAAGCCCTATATTGTCATGGAGCTGATTGCAAGTACACTGAGTGGATAAAAAGTGGCAAACATAGAGCATTAAGTAAATGGAAAGAATACCCAATTAATGTAATAATAAGCTCTGTTCTAGAGAAATCATTATCCAGAACAGTTCCTCCATGGAAAATCACTCATGGTTACTTGCCATCTATATCCACCCAGCGACCTTAACTTATACAACCACCTATTACCACATTGCAAATATAGAACAAATGAATACATAATGTAACGGGGAAACATTGCTCTATTAGAAATACCAAGAACTTCTTAAAGCTAGTTATAAAAACAAAACAAGAAATTTGAGAGCAATACATTTAAATTTAAGAAACAACATATTAAGGAAATATTTTGAAAAATCGTATTTTGAGAACACATTTCCAGAAGATAATATCTTCACCAAGAAACCATATTGAAGGGACGTCCTATCAAGAAACATGTTGAGCAAAAAAAAGAGAATGAAAAAGAGGGAGGGAGGAAAATATTAAGAAAAGGAGGTATTGCTAAAGCAATAATGTTTTTTTACATAATAATCATAAATTTGATTATATTCAATTAAATTAAATTTGACCACTAGATCAAAAAATTATAAACTAGAGCCACTTGAGATGCATTTATATTTCATTAAAGAATACGTTATTTAAATATTATTAAGGATTAAATTTGATATTATAATGTACAAATACAGTACATGATATACAGATACAGATACAATCCACGAGGAACTCAATATTGAAAGTATACACTATGGGATCATAATTAATACTCTAGAGGTGCCTAACCATTGGGAAGAAAATGATCTAATTGTCCAAAAAAGGACCCAGATCCCAGTCAGTATTGAGGCCGGAGGGAACCATTGTGTTGATCGTAAATATCCAAAAGAGTTCCCGTCGGTTCAGCAAATTCAATTTGTCCCCACCTCTAATAGAGCAAGAGACCTGCTCGATTCCCATAAAGGAAGAACCTGACAGGCCACCCTGACAACAACATGAGAAATGGTTAGACACGGGTGCAAAAGATCCTCCTTCTCAATTAGGCGCACATGCTCCATTATTCTAACCTTAAGGGCTCGAATAGTTCGCCATAGTTTACCACAGCGGCAGGTCAGGAGATAGACCACAAAATTTGTGTTATAATTAATGAATGTCCTAGATCTATATCGCTGACCCGTCGCTGTGGACACAAATTCTGACCCTGCCTTCATGTATTTACAGCTTTTGCATTTAGAACATCTGAAGGAGCCAGATGGAAGAGGATTTTTAATCGTATCATTAGGGGACTGGAAAAGACTCGAGGACACTGAATTGGAAATTGTTTTAGCACGTCTAAAGACAAATTTGGGTCCCTCATTGAAGATATCTTTAAGTGCGGGATCTACAGATGGCACATTCCAATATTTTCTGACGATCTGCTTGATCTGCTCAGATTGTGCACTATATTGAGTAATAACTTAAACTTAAACTTAAAGAGTTCTTCTTTATCTCTTCTGTTTTGCTTCTAAATAAAGTAGATCTCTCCATAAGGGTAACTTCCTCAAGTGTTTTTTCTAGGTCAAGCCTATTATAGCCTCTAGCTGTGAATCTATCTAACAGGTCCCTTGACTGTTTAATAAAATCATCAGATGTAGAACAATTTTGTTTTATGCGTATGAATTGTCCCTTAGGGATTCCTTTAATCAATGACCTGGGGTGGCAGCTGTCCGCTCTCAAAAAGGCTTCCACTGGCATGGGGGACCCTCCCTCATTTGGTCATTGCGCAAGCGCGTACCTTGAGGGTTGTTAGACCTCACATGCCTCTGGATTAGTAGTTGGAGGCGGAGACAGTAGGCGTCATCTTTGTGTGTACACTAACGTATATGCACACATCAGAAGATTATTAGCAATCACAGAGGGCGGATCACATGTGAGCTGTGAGTATTGGTTGATCATATTACTTTGTGCATATATATATATATATATATATATATATAAAGCAGAAAATAGCCGTGTTAGTCCAGTTGCGATAGTGCAGAATAAATGAGTTCTTCAGTATTAGGTGATACCTTTTTTATTGGACTAACAATTTATGTCATAGGACAAGCTTTCGAGAGTTCTCCTCTCTTCTTCAGGTCAAGCAATACTGATTTACACAGGAATCAATGGCTAAAACAGTGTATAGAGAGAGAGAAAAAAAACAGATATTTACTGTAGATAAGGTAGGGTGTTAAGTGTTTGAAGCCAGGAGACAGTGTCAAAGAAAGGTGGGGAGGGTAAGGGATGCTGGGGGGGGGGGGGGGAGAAAGGGAGAGAAAGTGTGGATAAGAGTTGAGGCAAGCAGGATATTTACAGACAATTTTGGTAGGGTGTGAGAAAACCCATGTCCACATTAAGTCCTTTGGTTTTGGTGTCAAAGAGTCTTATCATTCTGAGCTCAAATGTTTTCCATTCTTGGGTGCTTTTAAACATTCCATTGAGGATTTTGATTTTTAAATCATTTATGGAATGATCTGGTTGTGAGAAGTGATGTCCCACAGGTGAGCAGTATCTTCCTTCTTCGTGATGGACTATAGAGTGTCTGTGCATATTCATTCTACCTTGTAATTTTTGGCTGGTTTCCCCAATGTAGCAACCTTGGTCACATTTGTTGCATTGAATCATATACACTATATTCGTGGATGTGCAGCTGTATGATCCTTTAACATTGAATGTTCTATGGTTGTGACTGGCTGTGGGATCCTGGCAAATATGTTTGCAGAGTTTGCAGCGTGTGTTGCTGCACGGTTTTGTGCCATTATTCATGTCTTTAAAATCGTTGTGAAGTTTTCTGCTGACTAATTTCTGTTTGAGGTTTGGTGGTTGCCTAAATGCAAGAATGGGAGGTTTGGGAAAGATTTCTTTTAATGTCGCATCCTCTGTCAGCATGGGTTGCAGATCTTTGATTATTTTTCGTATTCCCTCTAGGGTAGGGTTGTATGTGGTCACTAGTGGTATGCGTGTGGTAGGTTCTTTCTGTCTGTATTGTAGCAGGTGTTCTCGTGGGGCTTTTAGTGCAGATGTAATAGTTTTGGCAATAGTCTTTGGTTTGTATCCCTTCTGTCTGAACGATTCGGTCAGGGTTGTGAGATGCCTGTTTCTGTCTTCAGTGTCAGAGCATATGCGGTATCATCTTATAGCCTGGCTGTGTATGATACCTTGTTTGGTGTGAGTGGGATGGAAGCTGGAGTTGTGGAGGTAACTGCATCTGTCTGTTGGTTTCTTGTATACAGATGTGTGTAGTTTGCCATCTTTCAGTGTTACTGTCGTGTCTAGAAAGTTTATTAGGTTTGCCGAATAATCCATTTTGAGTTTAATTGCTGGATGGAATGAGTTTAGGGACTCATGGAATTGTTTTAGGTTTGCCAGGTTTGCCAGGATCCCACAGCCAGTCACAACCATAGAACATTCAATGTTAAAGGATCATACAGCTGCACATCCACGAATATAGTGTATATGATTCAGTGCAACAAATGTGACCAAGGTTGCTACATTGGGGAAACCAGCCAAAAATTACAAGGAAGAATGAATATGCACAGACACTCTATAGTCCATCACGAAGAAGGAAGATACTGCTCACCTGTGGGACATCACTTCTCACAACCAGGATCATTCCATAAATGATCTAAAAATCAAAATCCTCAATGGAATGTTTAAAAGCACCCAAGAACGGAAAACATTTGAGCTCAGAATGATAAGACTCTTTGACACCAAAACCAAAGGACTTAATGTGGACATGGGTTTTCTCACACCCTACCAAAATTGTCTGTAATTATCCTGCTTGCCTCAACTCTTATCCACACTCACTCCCCCCCCCCCCCCCCCCCAGCATCCCTTCCCCTCCCCACCTTTCTTTGACACTGTCTCCTGGCTTCAAACACTTAACACCCTACCTTATCTACAGTAAATATCTGTTTGTTTTTTCTCTCTCTATACACTGTTTTAGCCATTGATTCCTGTGTAAATCAGTATTGCTTGACCTGAAGGAGAGGAGAACTCTCGAAAGCTTGTCTTATGACATAAATTGTTAGTCCAATAAAAAAGGTATCACCTAATACTGAAGAACTCATTTATTCTGCACTATATATATATATATATATATATATATATATATATATATATATGTATGTATGTTAATAAAGTTGTGATATGTATACCTTGAGAAAGCGCTCCGTGAAGCGTGAAACGTTGGTGGGGTTCTCCTGTGCCCTTTTTTCCATGACCAATAAATAATTTTTTATGGGATATGCACCTTTCTTTTCCTTACTTATTGATACCAACAGTAGTGCTCCTCCAGTTTTCTTCCCTTCTACTTGATTGCCCAAAGACCTGATTGGCCGATCCCAAGACCCCTCTAACTTCACTGTACAGGTGCGCCCACGAGTATTCTAAAACTTGCCTTGGAAAATCTGGGGCTATCACCAACAAGATCCAGGTACATGCTGGGTACATGCTGCAACATAGCAGGAGTCCCTGGCAGTCCCATTCAGTTTGAATGGGACTGCCAGTGACCCCCACTGTTAATCCGATGGGCCATTAGTCTGTCTGCAGAAATGTCACTGAAATGTTGCAGCATGTACCCAGCATGTACCTGGGTTTTGTTGGTGATTGCCCCAGATTTGTTTTAGAATACTTGTCGGCACTACAGTATATTACTCTTTCTCTCTCTGTTCTTCAGAATAAGTGGAAAAGAAATGTACTCACTTTAATTGGACAGTCAAAGATTTCATGCAATCCTTCCCTTGAGTAAAGTCCGAACACCTGCACCTGTGAAGATAGGACAGTATTAGTGAGCTTTATTTTGTTGAAATAAATAATACAAACTATCTGAAAACTTAAAAGCATGAAATAAATATTAACTGTTTCACTACATCATTGTATATATTTTTGGGCTACCATGCAATGCAGAAGAGTATTTGATAGCTGCCCTACTCTGTCTCATAGCTATGGACAGTAATAACCAGTTAAGACAGTGTTTCTCAATGAGGTTGCCGTGGCCCCTGAGAAAACACCATGCCGAATGCTCAGCAGGGGTGTGCTGGGTTTTTGTGGGGAGGGGGAAGGAGGTCCAGGTTTTATGTGGGGAAGGGGAAAGTGTGTGGTTTGATTAAAAGAAAGGGAGGCGAGTGGTGTGAGTGTATAAGGGGAGGTGCTGAGTGTGGTGTGCATAAGAAGAGATATACTGTATGTGTGAGGAGGGGTAAGTGTGGTGTATGTGGGCGGGCGGGGGTGAGTGGTCTATGTGTGGGGTGAGAGGGAAGCTCAGTGCGGTGTAACTGTATGGATTATGAGAGTAGTATGGTGAATGTGGCTTGTGTGACAGGGAAAAATAATGAGTGACTGTGGAGTGTGTTGAGGATAAGGGTGAGAAAGGGGGTGAGTGTTGAGTGTGTAAGAAGGGGCGAGTGTGGAAGGTTGTTGCGTGTGAGAAAGAGGGCAAGTGTGGTGCATGTGAGCAAAAAGGGGCGTGTGAGGTCTGATGAGCAAGGATTCCTCGAGATTTAAAAAATTCTTCAGGGCTGCCAGTGCTCAAAAGAGGTGAGAACCCTGTAGTTAAGAGCTAAAGAGGCCCGCATTACACTAATTTGCATGAATCACTGTAACCGTAAAGGTTGTCATGTAAAAAACACAGATTCTTACTAAATTAACATTAATTGGTGTGCTTACTTTAATACATCAATACCAGAATCACCAAGAAACTATAATTAGGATTCATGAAACTCTGATACGGTTGATGCCTCACATGCCGGCCCTTCTGCAGCGGCGTCATGTGACGTCACGTTGCCATGACAACACTAAGTCATGACATAGATGGAGGAGGGCCACTAAGAAAAGGGTAAGTCAAGTTACAGAGGCCCTGCTCTCTCCCCCGCAATCGGCTTAATTGTTGTGGGGAAGAGAGTGGGGCCTCTGCAACCCTGATGCACAGCGTAGCAGCGGCCCACCAGAGCAAGCCTGAACGCCCACAGGGCACTGCGCCCCTGGTTATGACACCGCAATCCTGCATTAAGTGTCTTGCCTTGAATGGCAATTAATGTGACATCGCGTATCAGAGCTTAGTGAATCGCCCCCTTTGTTTTGTGTATTGTGAATCCACTGACATTTTATTTTACTTGAACCTATAACCAAAAGACAAAGGCCCCAATGCTACATCTAATATGACAAATGATATAGTCAAATACATATCTGTTTTTCTTTTCATAAATGAGGGTCATTTAGTTAAATTCTTTGGCCAAAGCATTATAAACTTGCAGACCACGCCAAGGTATCCCCTGTTTTATATGTCCTAACACTACCACACCCACAAAAAGCTCTCAGAACCTAAGGTCACATTTATAGTGGGTGTGACGGCACGCGCAGCGCAAACAACAGACGGAGCGCTGCTGGGAGCAGTCTGCCGCAATCGCACTGAGAGTGGGTCCATGCTTCTGAATGGGATCCCTTGCATCGTTAATCCGAAGACGTTAAGTCTTGCTACATCTGTAGCATGAAAAACAAGAAACACCTCTGTTGCAGAGATACTGTACCACAAAGTGAAGATAAATTACAAATGATGTTGTGCTAACATTTCAATATTTTTCAGGCTGCTTCCAAACTGGATCAACAAAAACACAGACAAGTACAAGACTGAAGAAACACAAAAACTTTTCAAATGAGCAAATTTTTAGGTACAAATTGAGAGCCCTTTCAATCATGGATGGAAAAATCCTGGGCGATGACATAAAATGTGACATCTGGCACCTACAGTATGCTGCCGTATATAGATATAGTGTGTGTGTCCCCTTGCTTCTGCACATGCACGCTGTGTGCCTGAGGCTTCTGCGAATGCGGGACGAGCGCCGGACGCCACTGCACGTGCGTGCTGGTCACCTCTGCGCATGCACAGCCAACACAGGCCACCCACGTCAGTTCCGTTACAATACTTCCGTCACCATGAAGGTGATTTGTGCAAGCGAAATTTTTGTACACTGCCGACCAACTTTATTCTTACTTGGCTAGCTCCGCGAATTTCTGAATATCCCGGTGATGTGCGGTTTTGTATCGTTTTCTCCCGGGTATATAGCGTTATATCGCGCCCGTGATTTAAGCATTTTATTCCCGCTGGCTGCAATACTGCAATGCCGTGTAAAAACGCATGGGGGCGCTTGCGAGCTGTTGTCTTTGAAGCCGAGAAATTCATGAATTGTAATGCAGTATATACTGTATATATACAGTAGATACTGTATAACAACAACCCCTATAACCCCTAACATACACATACAGTACTGTATATGCACATCAATGATACTATAGGCCGTCCCCTGGCGAGATGTGTTTGCAGCAGAGAGAGAACCGCTGATCTCTCTGCGCAAACATCGGCACATTAAAAATTATTTAAAATACATTTTTATTCATAGTGTAGATGTGCAGGGGGTCTCCGGAGCTGAACCGCGTTGGTTTCAGGTCCGGGGACCCCCTGCTCCACGAAATACAGCCCCCTTTATGAGGTGCCAGTATCCCTCTGCATTTAAAGGTCCCGATCACGTGACCGCGACATGTAAACCAAGCAGAGGGATACCGGCACCCCCTAAAGGGGCCTGTATCTCGGGAAGCAGGGGGTACCCGGACCTAAAACAAAAACGTTTCTGCTCCGGAGACCCTCTGCACATGTACAGTATAAATAAAACACATATATAAATAAACACTCGTTCCTTACCTTAGCGGCTATATGCTATGGTAACGAAGCAGCATTTCTGTATTTTAATAATATTGTACAGTGAGCAGGGGGTTCCCTGAGCTAGAAATTAATGCTCAGGGGACCCCCTGCTCCTGCACAATATTATTAAAAATACAGAAATGCTGCTTCATTACCATAGCTGATAGCCGCTAAGGCAATGAAGGGGTTAACCCACCGTGCCCGCTTTATTGTGGGTAGCGGGGATGGGTGAAGGGGGTATTTGGCCCTTGGTGTGAGTTTAGGACTTGCGGGGGGGTTGCGGGTGCACTTAACCCCTTCACGACCGTAGCAGTTAATACCGCTACGGTCATGAAGGGGTTAACCCCTACCGCTACCCCCCCGCAAGCCCTAAACAACCACCGTTGGGGCTAACACCCCCTTCACCCACCCCCGCTACCCACAATAAAAAAAACTCACACACTGAGCATTAATTTCTGGCTCAGGGAACCCCCTGCTCACTGTACAATATTATTAAAATACAGAAATGCTGCTTCGTTACCATAGCACATAGCCGCTAAGGTAAGGAACGAGTGTTTATTTATATATGTGTTTTATTTATACTGTACATGTGCAGAGGGTCTCCGGAGCAGAAACGTTTTTGTTTTAGGTCCGGGGACCCCCTGCTTCCCGAGATACAGGCCCCTTTAGGGGGTGCCGGTATCCCTCTGCTTTGTTTACATGTCGCGGTCACGTGATCGGGACCTTTAAATGCAGAGGGATACCGGCACCTCATTAAGGGGGCTGTATCTCGGGGAGCAGGGGGTCCCCGGACCTGAAACCAACGCGGTTCAGCTCCGGAGATCCCCTGCACATCTACACTATGAATAAAAATGTATTTTAAATAATTTTTAATGTGCCGATGTTTGCGCAGAGAGAGCAGCGGTTCTCTCTCTGCTGCAAACACATCTCGCCCCCGCCGGCCTACAGTATCATTGATGTGCATATACAGTACTGTATGTTAGGGGTTATAGGGGTTGTTGTTATACAGTATATATATATATATATATATATATATATATATATATATATACATATACATATACTGCATTACAATTCATGAATTTATGCCATCTGGCGGACACGCGAAGCATTGCAGCCTAGTAAATCCTGAACCATTATCAATTAACACATCAACCGCGCGTCAGCCGGGCATGCGCCTGGCTGGGAAGGCAAAAGGAGCCCGGCATGCTCCAGGTGAACAGCGTGGCATTCCAGGAACATGCCAGGTAAAAGCCGGTGATTAGTAAGAATAAAAGCTGCCGCAGCAGTAGGTGCCAGCAAATAAGTTTCACTTCAAAAGTTCTATGCAATACAGCTGTTTAAGTCCTAGCAGTTGAAATGTTTAGCAGACTCAAATTATTTTCTCATAAATTTAAGAGCACGTATGACCTGTTATAGGTAGAAGATATAATAGAACATGTTTATTAATAAGAATATACACTAAATTTACGGAGTTTGAATCACACAAAGAACAACCTTTATTAGGCAAAACCAAACCAGGGTCGGTGTTTAGATGAAAATATCAACAATTCAAACAAGCCTTCTCCATCATATATTTACATTAATGTTCACATTTTTTTTATCAAAACGTACTCCAACAACACATCACCTACTCCATTTAAAATCTTGAATACATTGCGATATCTCGATACTGTACTTTCAATTTCAAGTACCGACATATTTAAAAGAATATTGTTGGTTTATAGGATAAGAAAGATATTCACTTAAAATAAACATGCTGAATTGTAAAATGACAGAGAATTTCTACTTACTTATCTGCTCCAAAAGCTACTTGTAAGAGATGTGTGCCGAGGTACATATAATGGAGACTGATTAGGGTGAAATTATACCTTGGCTTTATTGAAACTGTTCCTTTATCAAGACAAAACATACAAAAACAACAAAATAACAAACCCCTATCCCTTTGTAAGGGCTAACTTACTTCCCCAGACCCTATCTGCAAGATTGGAGAGATATTCCCATTACCAGCCTTACAACCCCAAAGTCTCAGGAGGTACTTTAAGCCAGCAATGTGCAAACTGGGGGGGGAGGAGGGGCACTGCAGTTATAGAGGTCCCACGCTCTTCCCCCAGGCATTTCAATTAAATGCCAGGGGACCATGTGAGGCCTCTATAATACACTTAGGTTAACACAGATACCCAGCAAGCTCAAACTCCCACACCCACCACAAAGTGAATATATATTTATGTCAACCAGAGAGCTACTGAGCGTGGCAATTGTATATAACAAGAGACAGGGGGTGCCCAATGCTGCATCCAATTGACAAAACATATAAAGTAAAATACTTCAATAATAATAATTGGTTATTTAGTTAACCCTTTGGCCAAAGGCGTCATAAGCCTGCATACCAACGTCAAGGTATAACCAAAATAATGCAGGTCCTACACTACACTGTGAACACTTCCTTTTACCTCTGTGAGAGGGGAAACCGTAATGGGTCTTGTTCCTGAGCTTGCTGGGTATCTGTGTTAACCTATGTCTCTTTGGAGGCTGTGGCACCTCCCCCCAGAGCTCACTCCTCCTCCTTCACCCTTTTAACTTGGAAGGTCATTTCACTTGCTGCAGGAACAAGACCCATTATGGTTTCCCCTCTCACAGAGGTAAAAGGAAGTGTTCACAGTGTAGTGTAGTACCTGCATTATTTTGGTTATACCTTGACGTTGGTATGCAGGCTTATGACGCCTTTGGCCAAAGGGTTAACTAAATAACCAATTATTATTATTGAAGTATTTTACTTTATATGTTTTGTCAATTGGATGCAGCATTGGGCACCCCCTGTCTCTCTATAATACACTTACCTTCCCGCGACAAGTCGTCCTGGTAACCCGGCGTCAAATGACGGCGCGGGGTCACGTGACGTCACGTTACCATGGCGATGTGACGTCACATGACCCCGCCCGTCATTTGACGCCGAGTCGAGGGGGGGGAGGGGGTGGCGCTAAGATGAGCAGGCAGGGGTGTGCACGGGGAAAAGTTTGCGTACCCCTGACTTAAGCAGGTAGCCCTCCATGTCAGTCTCTGGCAGGTTCCTGGGTCCTCTGTGTCCAGAAAATATAGGTCTCTGGGTGTCTGGATGTCTTGATCTCAGCACACTTTTGTGCTCAAGACAGTGTCTGTGTGCAGGCTTCTCTGCTTTCCTGTGTCAGCCCAATTGTGAACTCAGGAATCTCTCTCCTGTTTCCCATATGAGGCTTTTTACAGAGCTCTCATTAATCCAGGTGGAGACTATTTAATTGAGTGGTTGCAATTAACTATCTCTCTGATGGATTCTCAAGAGCTCTGAGGCTGCTTTATTTAAACAGGGATAAGTCCCTGTTACACTACTCATCAGACAAAATACAACTACTCTAATCAAAATTGCCTGCATAGCATCTTCCAATGGCACCTTCCAATAAAAATTACTATCATCATTAATGTTTTATCATTGATCATAACTTGCACTTTATAGAAAGAAAATACAACTGGTACTTCTCATGTACAATCAATATGGCCGCCCTTATCGTCCAATAGGAAGTAGCAACCAATGACGTTGCGGATTCCTATTGGTCTGCTGATCTTGCCAGATTTGGTGGCTATATTGTTTCCTTAGGAGGGGAGTTTAAACCAGGAATCTTCCCCAGTAAGTATCTCGGAAGCCAGGTGATCCCCGGAGCTAACAATAGCACAGTTCAGCTTCAGAGGATCTCCTGGTTCCAATTATGTAAAGAAATCAATTTGACAAAAAAATCTCTCTGGTAGAATTGCTGCTTTCAAGACCCCTGCATGCAATCACGATCTCACAATGTAAAGAAATGAAAGTAGAAGAATCCAGCAGCCGTGTCTAGTATGCCCTGCTTGTCCCCATTACCATGCACACTGCATGCGGAGCTTCCTTCCATACAGTAAATGATTCCTTTAATACCTTTAGATGGTATAAGGGACAGGTAGTAGGATAGCAACCTGTCATTATCTGGAGTGCCCCAATAATGATTTCTTGGCACCTGATCTCCATGGAGTAGATGGCTTTACACATTGTAAGTGCTTCATCCCAGCCAGTTTTGCTTTTAACTGCACTCGGTTCATTTTTAGAGGTTTGTTGAGCAGAAAACAGGGCAGGTTGATCAACACTCAACACACTGCACCATTTTCTGCTTCGTCCTATTAACAAAACCCCGTCTTTTCACATCAATAAGACGACACACATGGAGATAAATTGGAGCCAAGTGTCTTGAAGCTAAGAGAGGCCGGACGAAAATGACTCTTTGCTCAAGTTTTGCTCCAAAACCCCCTTTATGCATCTCCCCCAACTTTAAAAGAAATGAAACAGGTCAGCATGCACGATAAGGAGAATACATACTGTACATATCTGGGTATGTAGAAATGCCAGGTGTATTAAAAAAAGTGGCTTACCTTACTGACCCCTGCATAGGCACTACTGGTGACCGCTTGTAGAAATTAATCCAACAAGTCATTTTATTAATAATTATTCTTGTTTTGTCATTAGAATTATCCCAAAATAAATGTTACCCAAAGATCTGTTGGTTGACTATATTTCAGGCAAAATTGTGTATAAACAAAGACACACTTGTAGTAACTATATTGCTGTGCACCACATTAATGGATTGTCTCTCGGTTATTTAATATATAAGTGTTCAAAGTTCCTGTCACCAAAATTAATGGAAACCAAAATCTTCATTCATTTTCACAGCAATAACTTGACATTAATACCTGGGTTTTTTTTTTTTTTTTTTTTTTTTTGGCTGATTATAGCAGCAGTCTGAGTAATGTCACATTCAGTGATAGTTTTAATGGAAGAAATCCAACAAGACTGGACACTTTACTTTTGGAAAGCAAACAAACAATAACATATGTGGAATGCTTGCAATAACTCTAAAAATGTGATGGCTGCAGAGGATGAGGATGCAAAGTGATTCTTCATCTTCTAGCACAAAGGACACACATTTACACTTTGCAACGGTGGTGCTCATTTAAAATAGCATTTCCATTCAGATTCATGCCCTGAAATTGAACCAGCTGTAACATAAAGAAATAACGAGTACGGCTGCCCATGATTACGTGTATTTATAAATGATGTACTTTAGCAGAATTACAAGCAGAGTAGCCCTTCCACACAATAGTGGTTTCTCAGTATTATGGGGGAGCCAAGGAATTTTACACGTTGGCTATATTGTTTACGGCTATAGTTACCACTGGTGCCACAATAACATTTGGTCATGCAAGAAGAGTATGTGAAATAAAGCCGTAACTTCCATTCCATGGACAAATATCTACAATCTCTTTTAAGCAAGGCTCGTTTGCATTTGGGCCATATTTGCTAAGCAGTATTATGCCGCGAGACATCTTCCGGTGCTAGAAGGCAACTCGTAGCCCAGTCACATCAATGGGCTGGAAGGTGCACCATCGAATAGCACCGCTTGCTGTATATGGGCCTTGGTGTCCAGGTCCTTCCAGAGAAAAGGAATGTGTAACACTTAAATAATTCTAATTATGGTGGCATAATTCAACCATCTAAAGTGTCTTCCTAACTGATCTAAAAAACAAAACAAATTTTAAAAAACAGGATAAAAGAGGAGTTTCTTTACTGGTATTTAAAAATAGTTGGTTGACTTAGAGGCAGGCAGCAGTCAATTTTTTCGTTCTTTTTATTTTGAGGGGAGTCTCGTCTATAATACGTGTCCCTTTGGTTTCCAAAATATCTGCATCTTTTTTTTTAATTCTCGAGTGCTGTCCTATATTTTGAAAGTTTACTTTTTTGTAACATTTTTGTGATCATTATAGGAGTGCATGAAAATGAATTATGCAAATGAGTAAAATGAAAAATACTCAGTGGTGTTTTAATAGCAGTGCGGAAGATAGTTACCTCCAACGCGTTTCATTCCAGAACAGCACTTTATCAAAGAGCGCTTTATCGCTTGTTGTAGTGCCACACATGTTAGAGGTAATGGTCCTCCGCTTTTTGTATACGGTGTCCAATAAATTGCTTTTATTAGTTCTCCGCTTTCCAGCCCTCATCGTTTGTTAGCTGTGCACGCCAATCCTTTTTTTCTCCTCGTTCCCTTTGTTCAATGAGACAGGGAGCACGCTGCCCATTTATTATTTAACATGTGGATGGGGTCGAGGATATGTCGGTCAGACCATGAGACCGTTAAAGATTAGAATTATGGAGCATATTTGCTCCATTAAGAAACAGGATGCTTTCCTCCCCGTCTCTAGACATTTCTCTAATTGCCCACCTGGAAATGTGACCAACTTTCGGTTTTCAGCCATTGAGTTTATACCGGCCCCTAATCGAGGGGGCAACAGGATTCAGCATCTTAATAGACGCGAGATGTTTTGGATCCATTCTTTAAACACTTTATCAGCGTTTGGGATAAATGTGGAATGGGATCTAAAACACGTCCTATAGTATGATTTAGTTGATTACTATTACCATGGTCCTTCCATCCTGCCTCTGCTAATCCACAGTTTAATATGTCACATTAGAATGTGTCAAAAAGTATAGATCTTTTCTTATGATACATTTACAGTATATCTATTTTGCCTTGATGTTCTGACATGGTTGTCATTCAATTGATGGTAGACATTTTGCTAGCTTATACTATACTTAGCTTTCATTTATGTTTGCATAGACTGACTATATTGCCTTTGTATTGCCAATGATATACTATATATTAATTATACATTATTATATTTATCAATTAATATTATATTTTGTATTTATATTAATTATTTATAAGCTGCCTCCAGTTCTCTTTCATTGCAGTGCTCCTTTTTTGTTACCTGCTTTGCTTCAAAGCATGCATGCCGGGATGTGGGGACCGCCCTTCCTGGGTTTGTGAGTACAGTATCATTCATGACCACTGAAGATTTGCTGCAACATTATGGATGTTTACTTTCACTGCGGGATTATTGCCTTTTGTTCCAGCTGGTGATCATCGGCTTCGGGCAGGCATATATCTTTCCCTATCTATAGTTTATTATCCTTCAGCCTGGTCTAGCTCATGGCCACATGGACATTCTGTTTTTTCAGGAGTTAACATACCTTAACTCCAATTGCCTGTTTTGTCCGGGATTTTGTAGCGCCTGTCACTGAGGTGATTCCTCTACTTGCTTTCTTGTCATAGTGGTTGTTCCGCAAGTGTTGCTGTGGACCACTCGTCCACAGATATTTCCACTCCTGCCCCTATGCACCTCTGCACCACAAAGCACATAATGTACCACCACAGAGTCAATCACCAAGCCATAGCAGGGCAATTAGAATACCATGAAGACCAACCTGGGAACTACCATCATGATGTCTTTGAGAATCATGTCAGCGTTCCTCCACCTCACCAAGCTAAGTTCATCAGAAGAGCCACTATCACCACCACCAATGTCACCCTAACCCTCTGCAACATTGACTTGGACCAGACGAACTTAGAGCAGTCACGACCTTCTCACTGCTTGAAGTGCCCCTTGTTACCCTACCCACTGCTGCCCGCAGTTCCACTTCCTGAACCCCCACACCCCCACCCAATGCTTCCTTAGTCCCAGCTAGAGCAGCAAGAGCATGAGTAGAGGTGCTGGGCCTAGGAGACTTAGATGGTGCAGATGAAACCAGATCCAGGGACACCGATTCAAAACCTGTCTTGGCAGACCACAACAGGCTAGAACTCACCCCTGCTCCGGAAACCTCGACACCAGCCTGACCTGCTTGCGCATGCAACACATCTGCTGCATCTCCTGCTCACACACCTGTTCAAACAACAGCTGGGTCTGGGCACAGGATGCATCATCAGTCTCTGTCAGTATACAGACAGAATCCAGCGAGGTTAATGGCACCAGCAATAGCTGCTGCAAAGGTGGCCCTGAAAGAAACCCACCCTGCAACAAATAGGCAATAGCCTGCATTTCCTCTATCCTAACTGCTTCCTCTAACACATAGCAACTTGTCAACACAACCTGTTCCTTTGACAGGCTGAACAGCAATAGGAACAGCAGGTTCCGGAGGCATGCTCACAATTGGGGTTGCAGTACTACAGCTACTTCTACGGCTGGTACCAGCAGTAAAATCCACTGGCACGCTGACCGCTGCCCTTGCTTTTCCAACCTCAGTCTCACAGCCCCTCCTGCCCTGGTTGCCACCACTAATTATTCTCTCTCTACTACTAAATAATGGATTTCTTTTTATAGCTTTCTGACTTTCTCTCTCCCTTCACCACCACATCCTGCCCACACACCTTCTCCCTTCCCTCACCAGAAAGTGTGTGACAAACAGGCAGGAAGAGGGAGTGGCCAAATAAATGCTTTCGAACGCCGAGAACGGATTCCGGTGGATTCCGCAGAAGCTGTGTGCCCGGAACCCGCCGGCAGATTTTGCAGATTCTGCTCAGAATTAAGATGACACGGTCCAACTCCCGATCTGCAGAATGAAATCCGATTAAACCCTTAAGGGCCAGGAACATGTGCATAACAGATTCTGACAGGTTTGTCCATTTCTAGAGATAACATGACTTTCCCAAGGTCACAAGTAGCAGACACCAGGACATGTTAACAATCTATGGGGTTTTTTTTTTGTTTTTTTTAAAAGGTGCAGTCTCACTTTTGAAACAGATACTGGGGTTACAACAAAATATTGAAGTGTTACCACACCTATATTTAACATTTGCTTAGTAATTCACAATATTGTTACAGGTTTTTTGAATGCAGTTACTGGCTTCTTTAATGCACAAACATGTAACATTATGTTCTCCATTTACTAAGCAACACTATGCCATTAGACACTGTCCCCAACAGGGGTGGGGGAGCTATTTGAGCCCCCGCAGGAGTGGGAGGAGCTACATGTGACCATTGAGGTTGGGAACCTCACTTGAGCCCCTCCCTGAGGGGGGTGGAGGAGCTATACTTATGCACCTGTGCACCCACAGGGATTGGAGGACCCACAGGAGGTAAGGGGGGGGGGCTACATGGGAGCCCCCACTGGGTTGGGGGGCAGTCGCACTTAAAACCCTGCGTGTGGCTGCCATTGTAAAAGCGGTACTGGAAGCCTTGGGTTTTCACTTGTAGGCAGAGGGAAAAAAGGGAAAGCTATGGGCAGGGGAGTACGTGGAGATATTATTCCTACTACACAGGTATAGGGAAGTGCTGAACTGTGGGATTGGTTGATTTCTAGTGCTAGTTGTATTAAGTGTACAATTAGAACCAGAATGAGTGCTGTACTGTGTATACTAGCAGGGGTGGCTGAACTTGGAGTGTTCAGTGGGTTAATTTCTTTTAAAAGTGTGTGGTAATTGAAAGCCTGTAACTACCTTTTTAATTTCTCTCTCCTGCCTGATTGAGCAGCAGTGGGAGGTGGTTAGTTGATTGCTACCCAAACACTCCTGGTTGGTGTGGGTCCCTATTTAAATCAGAGGCTTCTGGTGAGTCCTGAGCTTGGGTGTCCTGATCTGTGTGACTGGTTGATTTCATGCGCTGGTTGTATTAGGCTTGGAGTTACATGTATTAGGCGTGGAGTTACAGCCAGAAGGGAAGTGCTGTGTATACTAGCAGTGGTGGCTGAACGTGGGGTTCAATTTTTTTTAAAAATATGTGGTATATCCGATTCCAGAGGGATCGTCTGTGAATAATGTAATCAATAAGGAGCTTTGCTCGGTGGGTTATGCACATTTTGATCAGGCTGCAGCATTAGTGGACAGGTACGGGCAGGGCGCGCTTCTGGCGAAGGCGGACATAAAAATTGGCATTTAGGTTACTACCAATACACCCTCAGTGCTTTCACCTACTGGGATGCAAGCTGGGAGACCAGAATTTGTTGATTTGTGTTTGCCAGTGGGGTGTGTCCTGTCGTGGTTCTAATTTAAAACTTTCAGCACTTTTCTGGAATGGGCAGTCCGGAAAATAATTTATTTTATTTATAAAATGTTTTAGCTAAAAGTAATACATTAAGAGTAACAGTCTTTTGGAGTCAGATCTCAGATGATAAGTGCTGCATGTGGTAGGGGTGGGGAGCTTGTTCAGGTAGACGGGTAGCTTGCCCATAAAGTATTTGAAGGCAAGACAGGAGAGATGAACTTTGCGCCTAGACTCAAGTGATGACCAATCTAGTTCTTTGAGCATTTCGCAGTGATGTGTGTTGAAGTTGCATTGGAGAACAAAATGGCATATTGAATTGTGGAGGGTATCAAGTTTGCAGAGGTGGGTTTTGGGTGCAGAACCATATACTATGTCCCCTTAGTCGATAATTGGCATTAGCATCTGCGATGCAATACGCTTTCTGACCAGTGGACTTAGGGAGGATTTGTTCCTATAAAGAACACCTAATTTGAATGCAGGCAGTGGGAGTAATGCACTATTTAGACAATTTTGTTCATAGGTCCAGGGGGGTCATATTTGTGCGCCAGATGGCTGTCAGTTTTTAGCAGGGGCAGGTGAGTTCGGCGTTCCTTTGGCAGTGGAAAAACAGAGGGCCTCCCTACCATTCTGTTTTTAGGAATCTAAATTGATTTGGTTCTTATGGAATATAGGCTGCCTGCGGATAAGCTAAGGGCTTTAAGAAGTTCCGTGGAGGCATTTATGTCTCTCAGAAAAGCAACATGGAGGCGTTTTCAGTCCTTAATGAGACACCTGGTTTTGCAGCCAGAATTATGCCAGTGGTGAGAGTATTTTCTAAATGGCTATCAGCTGCTACGGCCGGGGTGAGACGTTCACATCATTTTAGAAGGGTAACGGCGGAGATCCGGAGGGATTTGGGGGTGTTGTTGGAGTTCTTGCGGTGTTACAATGGGAGCACACTGTAGAGGGGTCGGCCTACATTCAACAACGAGCTCCAGCTCTTTACGGCTGCTGCAGTGGGATTCGGAGCATATTTTGAGGGGTCTTTGTGTGCAGAGCGGTGGCCGGTATCTTGGGTGGAGTCACAGATATATATTTTTTAAATACCCCTGACATGTCTATAATTTTCCCTTTAGTAGTTGCGATAGGAATTTGGGGCGTACAGCTGGCTAACCGGAATGTAGTATTCTGGAATGACAATATGGGGGTGGTTGAGGCAGTTAATAATTTGGGTCCCGCTCTCCACCCCTCCCCCCTCTCCAGTGGTGACTTTTTTTGCTTAACTTTGTTCTAACTTGCCTAAAGTTAAATATAGCCTTTAGGACTAGGCATGTACCTGGGGTGGCTAATGGGGTTTCTGACTCTTTATCCCGAAATGCAGTTAGCAAAGTTCAGGAGATGGCGCCAGAGGCGGATCCAGTCGGCCGGCGATGCCCGGTGGAGTTATGGGAGTTGCTGACGGTCCAGTGATGGACTTGGTGCAGACTTCAGTGGCACCTGGTTTTTGCCTCCAGATGTTTGGATAATCGGGGATTCTTTTATTCATTGGGTTAAGAGGCATGCGGTTTCCCAGCCATACGGGAGGAATTTGGGCATGAGCAGGAAACAGGGAAACGTGTTCTGGTGGGCAGGCGAGGTGAGATGGCATCAGCGGTTGCCAGAACTGCTGGTACTGACAAGGGACAGGAGGCCTCCCAAAAATGTTGATTATTCATTAGACCAAGTCAATAAGGAATGATCTAGCACAGATTCAGATGTGTTGGGGAACGGTCCAGGTGGTGTGGTCAGATATAATCCACAGGAGGGCATGGAAGGGGACGCAGCGAGCTGAGGAGGTGGAGCGCGAGGGAAAATTAATAAGGCAGTGGAGAAATTGATTTTGCAGGTAGGAGGCTGGGTGATAAGGCATCTTGAATTCGAGTCAGCAACATAAAGGTAGCATTTGGGAAGGGGAGTCCCTGCTCCAAAGAGCTTACAGTCTAAT
Source organism: Ascaphus truei (assembly GCF_040206685.1). Lineage (NCBI taxonomy): Eukaryota > Metazoa > Chordata > Amphibia > Anura > Ascaphidae > Ascaphus > Ascaphus truei. Next base: position 332,324,433 of record NC_134484.1, read on the forward strand.
TGGTTGATGGGAGGAACGTGCAGAGACAGTAGGAGGCCGTTCTGGTAGGCGCGTCTGCAAGGGGCCAAGGTTTAAGTATGAGGTGTAAATTTACAGCCATAGAGCTAAGGCCAGTGAAGGATCTGGTGCAGGGGGTGTGGGGGCGGTAACGTCAGTAGACTTAGTTAGGTCAATAAGGAATGACCTCTCAGACTTATGTTCATGGGGGGATGGTTCAAGTGGTGTGGTCAGATATTAGCCACGGGAAGGCTTGGAAAGGGGGTGCAGCGAAATGTATGTTACAGGTAGGAGGCTGGATGATAAGTCACCCAGAGTTCATTTCAGCAAATAGTGGATTATTTCGCCCAAAACGGAGTACACTCATCCAAAATAGGCTTAGACTTGTGTAATATGACACTTTAGGAGGGGCTTGAAAGGGCCTTGCGGGTCTGGCAGTAAGGGGCTAATTTAAGGGGATTATATAGCCCCGTGAGTGGCGGCTGTTGAGGGGTGGGGGAGGGGGGTAGGTGTGCGTTAACCTTGCCAGCGGGGGCTCTATGGTGCAGATACCCCTAAAGCCTTGTGGTGGCTGTGGGTAGCAAGTGGGCAGGGCTCATTTATGCTTGATTCCCTAGGCCCAGTATCGCTTAACGGCCGGGCCATCGAGCGCCCGGCTTGGTGGGTGTGCGGGCCATGGTTGGGGTGCCATCGGGCGCCCGGCTTGGTGGGTGTGCGGGCCATGGTTGGGGTGCCATCGGGCGCCCGGCTTTGTGGGTGTGCGGGCCATGGTTGGGGTGCCATCGGGCGCCCGGCTTGGTGGGTGTGCGGGCCATGGTTGGGGTGCCATCGGGCGCCCGGCTTGGTGGGTGTGCGGGCCATGGTTGGAGTGCCATCGGGCGCCCGGCTTGGTGGGTGTGCGGGCCGTGGTGGTGTGCCATCGGGAGCCCGGCTTGGTGGGTCTTGCGGGCCATGGTTGGGGTGCCATCTGCCTTTACCCGGGGGGGAGAGCACGCTGGCAGGGTTGGCACTTACCAAGGTTTATTATTATTTGTGTAAATAAAGCCGTGGCCTTTGTACCTCCAGACCTTTCTTGTGTGTTTATTTGTTTAATAATATACAGGCTCGCAGGCTCCAAGGTCAAGTATTGTAGGATTTCCCCTTCAAATATAGTCACTATTAAAAACAAATGTGGGGTCTAGTCAATGGAATGTGTCATTAAAAGTACAGACTAAACCAAAAAAGCATCTCTACAAAAGATAATGTATGCATTAAGCCTCGGGAAATGCCCCAGTTTTACTCAATGTTTGGAGAATGATGGCATCAATTGCACTGAAGATAATGTGCAAAGGGGAAGTTTCAAGCTTAAAAATTGTAGTTCTTTGATCAGATATTATCACACGCTTTGAACAGATAAAGGGGGTTGATGTGCTGAAAAAAATTACGTCTGAATTTGGCTTTGATATGCTGCGGGAAAGAATAAAATGTTTGTCTTAATTTGTGAGTGAACTATGTAAAATATCTCCAGCATTTTATCTTTAAAATTAACCTGCCATGATTAAAACATGAGCCCCCGTGCTTATTTTACATGTTGTTATTTTTTTTTTTTTAATAATGTGTCAAAAGATAAATGGATTTGAATCTACTTAAAAATCTAGGGGCCTATGCAGAGAGCAGCGAATTTTCGAAATTCGCCATTTTTTGGAGATAATCGCGCAGAAAACAGCAGAAAATGGAGATTTCCGAAAAACGCGCCAATTTTTCTTTTCTATTTGTAAAACTCGCCTCGCGGCTGGCGAGAACCGCAATCTCGCCAGTTTAAAAAATATCCGTATGCAGAGAGGCGCGAACGGCATCTAGCGGCTGTTCGCGCCAATAAAATGGCGCGATTGTCTCCGTTTTGCCTCGCCAAAAAAAACTGCCGCTCGCGGCCATTGCAAAGGGGAAAAAAAAGGCGCGAATTTGTTTTAACACATTTCTGAAGCGCGCATCTCGCCAATTTAAACTCGCCACACGCATCCATGTTAAACATAGCAGAATTCGCACTTTTCTGCATATGGAGATTAAAACGCTCCAAAAAAGCTACTTTTTAATAAATTCGCCAATTTTAAAATTCGCTGCTCTCTGCATAGGCCCCCTAATTTTTTGTGTGTATTAAATTGAAAGTGCTAAGAAGTCTTTAAACCTGTGTAACAGGAATAGTGTGATATGGTGCATTTCACTTTTACTTCACCGAAAGAGAAAGAGAGAAAGAGAAAGAGAGAGAAAGGAAAAGAAAGAGAGAGAAACAGACAGAAAGAGAAAGAGAGAGAAAAAGACAGAGAAAGTAAGTGTGCGTGTGCGTGTGCGTGTGCGTGTGTGTGTTTCATTGCATCCCTCTCCAGATGCATGTGTCACCAGCGCCCCCATGTGTGGTTTGTGTGTATCTGCAGTATCTTCTCTGCATGTCTTCTTGGATGCATCTGCTCATGAACCTGTGCGCCTGAAATGAGTTTGCCTGAGCTCTCATTAATGTATTTCTGTCCATTCCACCTTCTTTATATGCATGCCATTGTCATTTCATATTGCATGTCTACAATGACCACTGTGTGTCCCACGTCTCCCTTTACATGTCTGCTCGTGTCCGTGCTTTCAGCGTTCATGTGCGTCTTGGAGTACCAGCACACACTGTATGTGTTAAATTGCCATTGCCAGATTAAGCATATACATATTGGTGTTCCAGAGAGCGTATGTGCATCTCTGTGTGTCCAGGTCTGTATATATCTGCCAGTATCAGCCGTGCCTGTACACCTTGTGCATTTGTCAGTGCAACCCCTGTGCAAATACCTGTAAGTCTGTCAGTGCCATATTGTGCATGACAATGGTACCCTGTGCATGCATGACTGCCTGTTTCCACAATGTGTGTCTGCCAGCACATCTCTATTTGTGTCTGAGTGTTTTTGTCAATGCCATACTGCATGTGTGTGTATCTGACAGCCCCCTCCCCCCCTATTCTTGCATACCTACGATTACCTTATTGTGCTGCTGTGTCTACCAGAGAACAATGTGGTATGTTTGTGTCAGACACTGCCATACTTGAGATTGACGGTTTTCATGTCAGCTTGCAACCCCCTGTGCATTTTCCCTCCTTTTGTGAGATGTTTTTAACATGGAGAGTTGGTAACAAGCATGACATCGAGAAATTAAGTGCCACATTAAAACAAAGCTCAGATAAATCAGGGTTCATAATGTCACGCTACCTAAAACAAGAACAGATCTTATTTTCTCTGAGGTTAGCACATACCCACAAAGCTAATAATATGCAGAAACAACAGTCGGATCTCTCATTAGTGAAGGTTTATGGTCACGTTATTGTGGCGTAACGTTGGCTTCCAATATCATGACATTAAGTAAGTATTAGCCTTACACCCATGCAGAACCAGAAATAGGTGTTGAACTAAAGTTTAAAAAAAAAAAAAAAGAGGAAAATAACACTAAGCTAGTGTAGGGATGTCCTGGGTTGCCTCTCTACCTCCGCTGCAGGGTGCCTCTTGAGGGAGTGTTCGGATGTTCCGCGGCGGCCCGGCAGCACAGGGCGCCGCCATGTTGTTGCGCAATAGTTAGGTGTGACAGTCAGAGCGGAGAGAGTTCGCGCATGCGCAGTGCAAAGTGCGCGAACGGCTGGCCAATCACAGAGAGGCTTTGCAATAAACTACAACCCCCAGGAGTCTCAGCGAAGTCACCTGATGCAAGGGAGCGAATAGGATTGCAGGAATTGCTGACAGGCAGGAAAGGGAAGCGTGGGGGAGAGACCACACTAGCCAGAGGGCACTGGAGGAGCAAGGGGAGAGGTAGTGTGTGTGCAGGGGGTCAGTGACGCACCTGCGTAGGCCAGATTCTCCCTCAGGCCCCAGTGTATACCCTGAGTCCCCATAAGCTTGTGGTGCTGCAGGGAGGCCCTATATAGGTAGCGACACCTAGTCACTTACTGCATAGACAGATAGGGACACAGTGTCGCGGAGCTGTGGTGGTGACAGTCGTTTGGGTCAAGCTGCTGGACGTCATCCACTCGTGAGAGACTGCGCTGGATCGGCGGATCCTTTTCGAAGTTTGTTGCCGGTCACCGCAGTGACCGGAAGGTATTATATAAGTGCACCAACACCGGTACCAACAGGCGCTGATCCCGCCTTGGGGGAGGACTCTTTGGGGACACTGGGTTGAGTGACCAAAGGACTGAGCATATATACATATATTTCATGTGGACACGGTGTGGGTACACGCGGTGACGGGGAAGTGACATTTTCTCTATAGGAGAGTGGCCGAGCCACCTGCAGATGTTATTGCATGACAGTCAGTTAAATGCTATATTGTATGTGTGTTGTTACTTATTGCTCTAAGATAAGGTTCTACCAATGCGTATTAGTAAACAGTTACAATCTGACGTGTGTTACCATTGTTCTTGCCTAGGGGAATCTCGCTTATTGGGGATCCTGGGTAAGTGGAGGCGCTGCCAAGGTTATTACTATTACCCCAGGCTCCCAGTTAGCGGAGGCCCAGATCTCGCTAAGCCAGCAGGTGTGTACAGTACCAGTAGTCACTCTAGAGCCGCAGGAAAGAGGGCTACACTAGTTAAACCATACCGAATGGTGAAGTTACACCCATTCCGATTCTGTAAAAGACCCACAGTATTTTAGGGTCTGGACGTAACACCAAGTTTAGGTATGACTTCATTCATGTAATGTTAAGTCCCTGCGTTAACCTTAGCAGACTTTAGTGGATATACGCTGTGTGGGGGAAGGGCTCTTTTGCATCTCATTATCACGAACGGCCATGACAGTTATGTTACATAATGCTGTTCCTGGGAGAAATCATGGCATACACAGAATGGCTTAACGGGATGTTAAATTAGGTTAACGTCACTTAAGCCACTTAACGGGCAATCCATCCTAGGACCAAAGTGAGCTAATTCCTGTGACATGTTTAAAGGGTCTCATCTGAGTAATTTCTATTAAAAAAATTTAAAACACTTTGTTTTCCCCCAAATCTGACATCTAGAAGTAATTTGTATTTATTTTTTTTAATGTAAATTTGGGAGTGGTTTGATTTCCTTTGGCCACTGCCATTTGTGTGACGTCACTGTGTGTTCAGCAAGTGCTGGTACAGCCAGAGGTCCTCCTCCCCTTATCTTTATTGGCTCTCCGACAAAGACAGGGTGGGATAAGGGTAAAGAAAACACTTGATTGACAAACACTTCCCTTTTCAGAGGCCCCTAAGAAATTCAGCTGGCTGACTACTGGATGTACAGTAGGATTGATCCTTTGAGGGAGCATTGTGGATCTAACCCTAAGAGTCTCACATGTATTAAAAAATATACAAGGACGATCACAATGCAGACAAACGTTTCACAGCCATATGTATGGTTATTTATTAATAAGTTCCTTACTGAACTCATTAGGGAAAGTAACACTATACAATATGTCATATGAACACATATGGCCTCCTATTTCCAAACCACTGTTAAAACTGTAGGAATCTTAACACTAACCATCACTAGAGAACAAAAAAAAAAAAGCACCTTCATATAAGTGGAAAATCAATCATTAAACCCCTGAAATGTCACAGCCCAACATTCCCTGGAAGCACTGATAATTGTTAACTATACAGCCCCAATGATAAATGGTCTCCAGTTGTAGAAGTAGCACCATTTTTTGGAAGTAGACTGTACATATATTGATTTTACATCCATTCAATGTGGCTGTCGTGAGATACTTTAATAGGCTGATAAACTACAATTGCTCATCAAAAGTCTCAATAATTCAAGGGAAACACACACATAAGTGTTTGCCACTGTCTTAATGTGCGACTGAGAACCTCTAGCCCACAGAAATCCAATTTTGTAGATTTATAACAGTAAGGCAGAAGTCTCCTGTCTAGTAGAAGCAGTGAGCTAGGCAGTGAAATTCTGGGGATATAGCAGTAATGATTCACACAACATACCCCCCCCCCCCCTTCTCAGTCCCTATTCTTTTTTTTTTTTGCCTTGACTGTTAATCAGCTTTATACAAATAACAATATTGACATTCTTGTAATTACTTTTCCTAAGGCACATTTGTGAAAATATATACTTGGCTATAATCGGAAGAATTTGGAGAGTGAGGCCAGCAACTGCGATAATGATAGGGATGTATATTGAGGGCAGCTGTTCACCACGTTCCAATCCCCATCACAATTTGGAGGGCTGAAAGGTTAACTTAATGGTGCCTCATCATTCTTTCTATTTTCGTGCACGTAGCACAACGGATGTGTCACAAATGGCAAGCAACATATTGCAATAGTTAATCTATGGGATCTTATAGAGGACATTTTAGGTAACCGATCTTTGTTTCAATGTTAAATGGTACGTTGCTATGGTCATTTTGTCATGTCGATGTCAGCTTGTGGTTTGAGGAGAGTCGACAGGAGCAGCTATTAGACGCAACATATTATAATGAAAGTTAGCCAACTCTGAATCAGTGCGTTAATATATTCTCACTTTCTGCTTCCAAAATTCATGAGCAAATAATATTAAAGTGGCTTTACCTCTTGGCTTATTTTTTTCTTACTAGGTGAGAAGCAGAGGGTTTCCAGAGCTGAACCATGTCGATTTCAGCTCCGGGGATCCCCTGCTTCCCGAGATACTTACATCAGAAGGCGCTGCTGGTAGCAGCTCCGGCATGGGCAGAAAAAAAAGTCTTCTAATTGTCCCGCGAGCCAATAGCAAGCCATCTCGTCATCCCTTGTGGCTTCCTATTGGCCAGGGTGATGCACGACATTTACATATAAGTGAGGTAACGGCATCCCCTTCCGATGCAAGTATTTCGGGAAGAATGGGGTCCCCGGAGCTGAAATAGGCACGGTTCAGCTCCACAGACCCCCCTGCTTTCCACGTGGGGGGAAAGAAGAGGGGGGATTAAGGAAAAGTTCCTTTAAAGGGTTTAGTGGAAATGGTTTATATACAAGAAGAATGTGAATAATTTTCATGATTTCTAGTAATCTGAGATTTATCTCGCCCATGTCCCATTTTATAGGAATCAAGTGCAGGAGACAAACCATGGACGCAACAGGATTCAGTGCGCTTTTCAAAGGTGGATAATAAGCGAATTCAATTGGAAATGACTATTCTACTACTACAATAGTAATGACAATTGCAAGACACTAAATAATTAGGTCTTACCTTGCCATCCTCGGAGCAGATACCCACGTTCTCCCCGCTGTCATCCAGGCTAATCTGATTGATTTTCACAGAACTCTGTCAAATAAAATACAGAATATTAAAAGGGCACCTAAAAATACTGATGAGTCAAATTATGTTCATATGTACAGTATACACAGAAGACACACATGCATATATAGAAATGTAGATATGTGATTGTTTTCCCATTCTAATATATATATATATATATATATATATATATATATATATATATATATATATATATATATATATATATTACAGCACAACCACAAACAATACAAGCAGGGACAATCACAAACAGCAGGACTGCACTGTTAACATCTCAGACTACACACCACATCAAGCAGAGTCCTCAGTATTATCTAAGGGTCTCACATTCTGCCCTACCAAGCTCATGGACAAGATTGAGCTGTGCTGTGACCTGGAAGAGTTCTTGAGAAGACTGCGTCTTAAGGAGTTCTTCCATGACAGACAGTGTGCCAACACTGCAGAAGACGAGCCGCTGCACATGAGCAGAAAGAAGCAAAAATCCAACTGGATCCCACAAACTGGGTGCAACCCCAAGCTGGACCGCTACATCGAAAGCTTTAGACACAGGGCCAAATCCACCATCCTGGACAAAGTAAGGAAACAACCATCTAATCTGACACTGATCAAGAGGAGACCCATAGAATCTCTAAAGGCCAACCACAACATAACAATCAAACCTGCGGACAAGGGATGACCAGTGGTCATAATGAACACCACAGACTACCTGCAGGAAGCGCACAGACAACTCTCTGATACAAAGTATTACACCAAACTGCAGAAGGATCCAACAAAACAAAATACATGAGAACTCAACAGGATCATTAAAACACTCCCGATCCACACAAGAGAACACATTCTGGACCTGATATTAGCTAACCCAAAACCTGGCACATTCGACATGCTCCCTAAAATTCACAAAGAGGGTAACCCTGGGCACCCTATTATCTCTGGATCTGGCACACTGACTGAGAATATGTCTGGCTGGGTGCAAGGCATTCTAAAACCACTTGTCAGGAACACCCAGCTATATCCAGGACACCCCCGACCTGCTAAACAAACTTAATGCCTTTGGCCCCCTCCCAACAGTAACCATGGATGTAGCAACCATGGATGTAGAATCATTTTATACTAACATCCCCAACAAAGATGGGATTTTAGCCTGCAGACACTTTCTGGGACCACAGCAGCCACTCACAGAGACAGTGACTAAATGCATTGAATTTAATCTGACCCATAACTACTTCACATTTGGAAATTACACATACCTCCAGACACCGGGAGCGCTATGGGCACTTGGATGGCGCCACGGTATGCCAATCTGTTTTGCGCAAAACTGGAAAGTTGCTTTCTTTTTACCTGTAATCTTTCCACCTGTCATTTGAAACCCCTTACATACCTTCACTACATTGATGACATCCTCCCAATTTGTACCTCTGGCGAACAGGACCTCCTACAGTTCCATGAGAACTTCAATACGTTCCACCCAACGACCATCATCCACAAACTCCACTCATTCCCCGGACTAAGTATATTTCCTAGACACCACCATCACCATAAAGAACAACCAACTACAGACTTCTGTATACCGCAAACCTACAGACAGAGCCAGCTATTTGAGGGACAACAGCTTCCACCCCACACACACTAAGCATGCAACCATCTACAGTCAAATCCACCAGAATACAAAGAAGTGATCTCCTTGAATACAGACAGAAAGAGACAAGCGACAGAGTACCTTTGGTGGTCACATATAACCCACACCTAGAAGCCCTACACAATATCGCCAGGGAACTACAACCCATTGTGCAGGAAGATAGAAGACTGCAACAGGTCATCCCTGAAACACCCTTATTATCATACAGACAACCTCCTAATCTCAAGAAAATGATGGTGAGGAGCAAAGTATTCAACAGTACAACTGAATGCGGGACAGGACCACGGCAGATGCAAAACCTGCACAATGCTCCACACAGTGGGCACGAAACAAATACCACATTCTATTACTCCAGCAATGTCGTGTATCTCATCATGTGCTACCATGAAGGTGAGACGGGACAGGGGCTAAACAAGATAATTAATCTGCATCGCCACAGCATAACACGTGGAACAAGAGACAGTCCTGTCGGCGAACATTTCTCGGACTCTGGCCATAAAATGAACGATCTGAAGGTGGCCAAACTCAAAGGTAATCTTAGAACACCGAAAGAGAGACGGTTGCAAGAATACATATTTATGCAACTACTTCGGACACTTAGCGGTGGCCTAACCGCGACTGCAGCTTCATGAGTCACAACCCTGACACAAGAGAACTCTCTAATACTACGCTATATGAATGCACACACAGCTGTCTCTTACACATACATATGTACAATGTAATTCTGTCCATATATACCAATAGGGACCACATAGTATCTACACACATTAATAGTAATGCAACAGCCTCTTACATTTCTACACCTACCCACACCATTGGTATACACTCCCACACAAACCTTTTGTAAAGCGCTGTATACACTGTGGGCGCTTTATAAATGTATATTTACATACATCCATACATACACACATACACATGCAGCAGCCGTTATTCGAACATATCACGCGTTGTATACCTGAGAATATCCATGTCATGGCACGTCATTACCGCATGTCCTATCGAGTGCAGAAAATGGCATTTTAGTGTTCTGGTTTTTAAACACCTGCAAATTGACACAGTACTGTATTGTACACATTACAAGTCATTCATTTCTGCCACGGAAACGCGAAGAATTGCACCCAAAGAAATCGGAATCCATGAAATTAAAACAAATCAACAGCGTGATTGGCTGCGTGGAGTACAGCAGCGCACACGAAAACGGCTCTGTGATATGTTCGAATAATGGCCGCTGCATCTGTACACACACTCTTACATCACTAACATTCAGGGACCATTTAACACCTTAAGTCATAAATCGCATACAGCACAGGGGGAGAGACAGGCTTCAGTCACATATACATTACAGGATGCACTGTTTTTAAGTAAAACCCTTTCTTGCTTTATCCATTGTAACATCGCCAGAAGAAGAGATCAGTGTATCTCGAAAGCTCGCACAAATAAAAGCATTTTGTTAGCCCCAGAACGGTATCGTCTATTCATTTTTTATTTTATATATATATATTATTATTATAAATATTACATTTGTATATATTATACAATGTATATCTGATTACATTTCTAAGCAAAAGTCTTAAATGATTTTGGCTTTTTGTAAGAACAGACCAAGTAATTATATAGTGCAACAAAAAACATTGTACAGTACTGCACAGAATTGGTAGAAAGAACTACACAGGAAATAGGAATAGTGCTAATTCAGCTGTTCCGCACGGAAACGCATGTTGACTTGAATGGTACTTTTCCGTGAGGTACTGCCAAATCGGCACTATCCAACTTTATTGAATAAGCACCTAAATTTGTTATTAATAGACATTACATTAGCAGTGTTGGAAATATAAAGCATTACTAATCTATTCCTTAACTCATAAAACACAATCATCTGTCAAGAGTACACTAAATTCACCATTTATGTTCCCATTGAGAACCTTTTGGCATAGTCTAAGGAACCGTTAGTTAAGAATTCTGTATCTTATATCATTTGTCACCCACAAAATCAAAATTCTCAAGGAACCAAAAAATAGAGTTTCTTTAATTACATGAAATAAAAATATTACTTGTCAGCACATTCACATCTCTGACAGATCTGAAAACCTGCTTTTCACCATAATCTCTTAGCACACATAGTGCTTCCACTGCAGCCAGGGATTCTGGGAAAGTACATGCAATGAGAACACAGTGTTACCTTGTTCTTCTAGTCCATTTAAAATGGAGCACAATAAGCTTATTCTTTATGTCAAGGGTGCGCAAACTGGGGGACGCGTGAGATTTTTGGAAAGGGGCGCGGTGGTTGCAGAGGCCCCGCGCTCTTCCCAGAGGCATTTAAATTAAATGCCGGGGGACCGCTCGAGGCCTCTGCAACTTCACTTACCGTGACTTAGTCGGCGTGGGCGTCACGTCGTCAAATGACGTTGCAGGGCACGTGACCTCGTGGCATCATTTGACGCTTCAGACTTGGTAAGGGGGCGCGAGCAGGCAGGGGGGGCGCAAGACAAAAAGTTTGCGCACCCCTGCCTTAGGTCATTCAATTACAACTTTTGACTAATATTGGTGGTGGGGGACTTGTGTGATTTTTGTTTAAATGATACACAGTTTGATTATATAGTGCTAAAAAGTGGGTGCCAAATTAAATATATTTGTCACGTTATAAAGTTTTATTTAACTAATGTAAGTTCTACATCTGGCTGCTGCCATTGTAGTGCTTATGTCAGGAGGAAGGGGCTTCCCCTATGTCATGTAAAGCTCATAGTGGGGTGAAAAACCCCAAGATTGGAAGTCCCATAAAATGCCCTCGCCTATTTATCCTATCTCATGGCCCTCAACATTAGGTGACAACGAGTGCTTACTTTCTATGCAGCCACTGCAACTCACTGTATCAATGCAGACATGACTACTAAGTACTAGAAGATGCCAAGAAAAGTCTGAGGCAAGTAAACGTCTGGAATAAATGAAGGTCCACAGAGAATTTCTATGCGATATTCCCACGAACCAGACAGCATACCAGGCACAAACTCAAGAGACTTCACATTGTATAGCTGTGCCCATTTATATCTGTGAATACTACTCAAAACCCTTTAGTTCTTTTTTACTAAACTACACAGGAAAAGTATTTACAAAAAAAAAGTCTTCTTCTCTGAACTTCTCAAGTAAAGCTTCACATTGCAAAGCCAGTATAACCTGCCCCAAACTGATTAGACCCAAAAAGTCCAAATCTGCTGACTGTCTGCTGCTTTAACCCAGGCTGTGCTGTAAAGCGATGTAATGCGGCTGGCATATGCCTATAAGGACCCATGTTAAAATGGACTTGAAGCAAAAGGTGACATGGTGTGCTCATTTGCATGTCCTTACCCAGAATCCCTAGCTGCAGTGGAAGCACAGAGATAATGAGATAATTAGAGATAATGGTGAAAGGCAGGGTTGAGAAATGTCTGACACATGTCAATGTGCTCACCAGTGATATTTTTATTTGCTGTGCAAGTAAAGAAACAATTTGAAGAAAACCGCTGTTTCTAAATCAGGATGACAACTTTCAAGACTTTTACTGCTATAAAAAGCTAAAAGACATGCAAACCGTTTTACCCCGTGTAACATTTTTATAATAAATTAGTTTAAGATTTATACAAAAACTGTTTTTATAAGGTAAGGTTTAAAGTTGTGCATTATTTTCTGTGTATGGCAAGCAGGTGAAAAAGGGATGTTAGAATGTAGAACAGGGAAGAAAAACGAAGCACCAAGTCCAGCTGTAGAATAGCAATAACACCAACAGGGATACGTACCAAAAATAAGCTATTTAATAGGATCCAGGCAAAGTAACAAACACACCTACGCGTTTCGGACCTCTACAGTCCTTTATCAAGGTGAATTTTTTGAAAAAGGGATGTTGTATAATGTAGGCAAGTTTCCCTTGTCTATTTCATATTCCTGTTAAATCTACTAGTTGGAGAGCCTTTAACTTGATTCTGACTGAACTGGAGGAATAAAAAGAACTCTATTGAAACCCAAGTGCTTTTGTGGCAAATTTTTCTTCCCACAGTACAATTAGAACCACGACTTACATACAGTAAGCCAAAGTTAACCATTTCTAATTTAGTTAAACATGTTTTATTGTCTGCAAATATCTGCACTCCACAGTGATACTCTGTACTTTCAGTGCACAAATGTACAACGATTCAGCGTAACTCTATTGTATTACAGTATGTTCATAAAAACATACAAACTGGCAGATAATGGCCTCTTGGCCCGCTTAATGCTGTACAATGTAAAATTTTATTTGATAAGCCTTTTATTGTATTATTTATTACCATAAATATTACTATATTTAAGATACCATTGTGTATTGCCTAATTCTTTTATTATTATTATTATTATTATTATTATTAAATCTCCATGACCTGTTTTGGGAATGCATCATCCTTTCAGTTAAGAATGACTTCCTCATGTTGCCTCTATGTAGCATGTCATTGGTGGACAACAGGCAGCGTTCTCTGGGACTTTCAAGTGCGGTCCCCAGGCACTGGCCGCCCTAGCAGCCCTCTGTTCCTCTCCCCAGTGCAGAGGGAGTGGAGATGTTGCTGGAGAAGATCGCACCTTCTCACAGTCCCCTTAGTTTCTTAGTGACGCACTGATAAAGACTGGGCCGTTCCTCTCCTGTGCTAATCACTAGTTCTCACTATTAGAAGCAGCGCTGGGCAGTATTCACCAGTGCACCGGGACCATGCAGCTGACTGGAGGGGACGGGGAAAAAAAAATTCTACCCACGGCGGCAACATTCCTTCTACATGTACTCAATACAGTTAGGTCCGGAAATAATTGGACACTGACACAATTTTCATAATTTTGGCCCTGTACGCCACCAAAGTGGATTTGAAATTAAACAACCAAGATGCAATAGAAGTGCAGACTTTCAGCTTTAATTCAAGGGGTTAAACAAAAATATCGTGTGAAACGTTTAGGAATTGCAACCATTTTCATCCACAGTCCCCTTATTTCAGGGGCTCAAATGTAATTGGACAAATTAACACAATCATAAATAAAATGTTCATTTTTAATACTTTGTTGAGAATCCTTTGCAGGCAATGACTGCTTGAAGTCTGGAACGCATGGACATCACCAAACACTGGGTTTCCTCCTTTGTGATGCTTTGCCAGGCCTTTTACTGCAGCTGTCTTCAGTTGTCGTTTGTTCGTGGGTCTTTCTGCCTTAAGTTTTGTCTTCAGCAAGTAAAATCGATCATGTTGAGATCAGGTGACTGACTCGGCCATTGCAGAATATTCCACTTCTTTGCCTTAAAAAACTCCTGGGTTGCTTTCGCAGTATGTTTTGGGTCATTGTCCATCTGTAAAGTGAAGCGCTGTCCAATCAACTTTGCTGAATTTGGCTCAATCTGAGCAGACAATATATCTCTATACACTTCACAATTCATCCGGCTGTTTCTGTCACATCATCAATAAACACTAGTGACCCAGTGTCATTGTAAGCCATGCATGCCCATGCCATCACACTGCCTCCACCGTGTTTTACAGATTATGTGGTATGCTTCAGATCATGAGCCGTTCCAAGCCTTCTCCATACTTATTTCATCCCATCATTCTGGTACAGGTTGATCTTAGTTTCATCTGTCCAAAGAATGCTGTTCCAGAACTGGGCTGTCTTTTTTAGATATTGTTTGGCAAAGTCTAATCTGGTAACACAAAAGAAAGTGCTTAGGCGCTAAATACCATAAAAATAAATATGCAGCAAATATTAAACCTAAATAAAAATGATAACAATACACAGTGTATACAGGGCAGCCAGGAACACTAGCAGAACAATACTAGAGAAAACACAAAGAACATATACAGACCAGCGTCCAAAAAGTTCAATAAGTCCCAAATAGAGTTCAAACAAATGAAGGGGGAGAGAAATTCCAGATGGTCCAATCACTAGAAGATCTCCAATCCAGGGGTCCGTTACATAGGGACAGAAACAGAAAGAAAAATCATAGTGTAATACGTAATATTAAAATTGGACAAACAACATAAAACACATAACAAGAGACAAAACACTTAAACAAGCTGAAAATAAAATAACTATTTATTAAAACAAAGGAGCCTGATGCAGCGGGTCATCAAGGGGTTAAAACCCAAAACCCTACTTACAGCAGGACTGGAATCATACGCGTGTGTGACCAAGTACATGCACACGCCGGTTGCAGTGAGGGTCCTCGTGGGCTCCCCGATGTGTAGTATATGTCCCGTTTTCTCTGACTTCGGAGGACTCTCCAAGATGGATGCAGAGGAAGGGGAATCCACACACAACTGCACACTTGCAAAGCAGCCTCTCTCGTGATAACACGATGACGCTGTTTCCTGCTTCACTTGACTCACACGTTCTAACAACCAGCATTTCTCCAAGGCGCCGTGACCTCTGACCCTACGCGTTTCGTGACTGACGTCACTTCCTCAGGGGGTCCTCAGTCTAATCTGGCCTTTCTATTCTTGAGGCTTATGAATGGTTTGCACCTTGTGGTGAACCCTCTGTATTTGCTCTCGTGAAGTCTTCTCTTTATGGTAGACTTGGATAATGATATGCCTACCTCCTGGAGAGTGTTCTTCACTTGGCTGGATGTTGTGAAGGGGTTTTTCTTTACCATGGAAAGGATCCTACGATCATCCACCACTGTTGTCTTCCGTGGACGTCCAGGCCTTTTTGTGTTGCAGAGCTCACTCTTTTTTTCTCAGAATGTACCAAACTGTTGATTTGGCCACTCCTAATGTTCCTGCTATCTCTCTGATGGATTTTCTTTTTTTTGCAGCCTAAGGATGCCCTGTTTCACTTGCATAGAGAGCTCCTTTGACCGCATGTTGTGGGTTCACAGCAACAGCTTCCAAATGCGAATGCCACACCTGGTATCAACTCCAGACTATTTACCTGCTTAATTGATGATGAAATAACAAAGGAATAGCCCACGCCTGTCCATGAAACAGCTTTTGAGTCAATTGTCCAATTACTTTTGGTCCCTTGAAAAAGAGGGGGCTACATATTAAAGAGATGTAATTCCTAAACCCTTCTTCCAATTTGGATATAAGAACCCTCAAATTAAAGCTGATGGACTGCACTTTAAGCCCATATTCATTATTTAACTGTAACTTGAATTTATTTTGGTACACAGCCGAAATAACAAAACTTGTATCAGTGTCAAATTATTTCTGGACCTAACTGTATATATGGGTAATCTTCAGCCCTTTTGAGGGCTCATGTTGCCTACCACTGTACCATGTTGTGTTAATTATCTAAATAACAAGAAAATGACTGAATACACACAAAAAAATATCACAAAACTTACATACTTCAAAAGACCAGTGCCTCCAGCTAGATGGTGAATGCCTCAAAACACCCTCTACAATAATTATAAAAACGGTTGAAGCTGGACTCCTGAATATAAAAATCATTTACTTTATTAAATCACACGAAGACAAGTCTTCATGTGATTTAATAAAGTACATTTTTTAATTCATAAGCCTAATTGCAACTGTTTATGTGTTCATTATCATCACAGCACAGCATTAAAGCCTTATGTAAGTCTATGATGATGATTTAGTCTACATCGTTACAGGTTATGTTACATCATCACTGCCTGTGTCCGTGTACCTAAACTCCAAAGTGCATAAGAATGTCTACATTTCAGAACCGAGGAAACAAGAGATACTAAAGATACAGTAATGTCAGCAGGTGAACTCAAATTAACTGCACTTCCATTCCTGATGGTGACATGGTGAGAATTCCGAATCCCATCAGTTTGACTGGTCAAAAAATCTATATCTTTTAGCTGACACAGAAGGAAAAAAAATGCAAGAAGAATAAGAAGTAAAATATATGTACACATTTATTATTCCGGTACTGTTGGTCAGGCGGAGGTCACTTTCATGGTCAAGTTAGGTCCGCGTCAATTATTTATTTATTTTCTTTTCTTAAACTTGAAGACAAGAAAGTCAAACATGTAACAAATCCACCTTGTGCAATATTCAATTACCTAATGTAAAACGCTGGAAATAAATACACTTAGTATAGATTCTGTCAGCTCTTCAATTAGGAATAAATTCCAGACTTGTTGAGGAGGCCTCTTTTAATTGTGTTCTTTTGTGGCAACTTCCTCTCCCTGGACACTCATCACCATCCCGACTTATATTATCTGTCCCCCGATGGTGAACTTGAGAAATCAATCCGCTAATGTATAATTTGTAAAGCTTCCCTGACTAACAAATGGATAATTGATTCCTTCACAAATGCTGCATCCCCACGGATCTGAAGTGGAGTGAATAAGAAATGGAAGACAGGAATGCACTTTAGGGCTGGAAGGCTGCAATATTTAAAAGCTGGGAGCCTAAACATATTAACTATTTTATTGCCAGGGGAGTCTAACACATTAAAAGCCATAGGGCTTTGTACTGTAAATACAATTTATTTTTATTTTTAGCCACTTTAATGTAACAATAGAAGCTGTATTTTTTTTATTTCAATGTTTTAGTTGTCAAATTGGTCCTGGGGAAATTTATATTTATATAGGTATTTATAGATGGAATAATAGTGTACAGTACAGAGCTTTTGGAACCTAAGAGGATTCTTACTTAAGTGGAGAGTGAACGTCAAGAAGAGACCTATGAAGTTTTGAAAGGCCTGTGCACTAGGATTCTTCAACTACAGATGTAGCCAGACAAAGTGTCTTTCCCGGAGGATTAACATTGCGGGGGTCTAAATTGGAAGCACACACACCAACGCCATAGTCAGCACCATGTCTGGAACCGTGGCTTTTTGCTTTTTCAGCTGCGTTTATTGCACAAGTTTATGGCAATATAAAACGGATTGCGGGTTGTCATTTAAAGAGCCCTTCTATACATTATACAGTAATACAGTCAATTAATTACTTTAATGTTGATCCTTTAAAAGCTAGCACAACCTTAAACCAATCCATTTTCCCCAAAACATTTACAAATCAAAACTTGTACTTGTACTTTTTGCACACTTGCAAAAAATGGAGCGTTTCTAATCCTGTAAAAAAAAAAAATTTCAAAAAAGGAGGGGGGGGGGGGTTGCTGCTTTAAATCAATTTTCATTAGCAGAGTGGACTCTAAATTAGTCCTCTGCTCTAGCCCAATGCTAAAGTTATCAGCTTGATGTAGTCCTTACTGACTATTAGGAAAGGGATAAAGAGGGGAAAGTACTTAATATGCACTAAAAAAAAAACAAAAGGCAGAAGGAAACTCAATTTTAGTTCTCCTATGATTTAAAAAAAAAATTCTAAGACAACTTTAAAAAATATTTTAAAATAATTACATTCATCCTTCAAATTACCAAGATTTAACATATTCAACAGTCAATTTTGCCACTAGTTGATTTTTGGCCTGTTTAACCAAAGGGGCCAGCAACATTTAAATATCATCTTGAGCCTGTGTCGGTCCACTGCTCGATGAAGGCCTCCCCAATGATCTTCCAGGTGCTGCGGTTGCAAGCCTCACTTCTCCACATTGTTCCAACAAATCTTCGGATTTCATCCTTTCATCTTACTTTTGGCCGTTGTCTTGGTCTTCCCTTGGAATCCAGTCGAGTACCATCTTTGTCAAATGATGGTCATTTCTTCTCGCAGTCAGTCAGGCCCACTGCCATTTGCATTTCTTCACCCATGTGGTAATGTCACAGACTTTTGGTTGGTTTCAAACCCATTCATTTTGTTTTCTGTCTCTGTGGGTAATACCCAGCATACATTTCTCCATACTTCTTTACGTTGTCTGGAGCGTTCCACATCTATACGTGAGCACGAGCAAAATACACTGGTCAAAAAACTTTCCACTTGAGTCATAGTGGAATATTATCTTGTTTCTTCCAAACGAGCTCTATCCCGTCTTCATACCCCCAGTTGATTGCATTCAAAAGAAAGAGGACCTCCATATGAATCTCAGCAAGACCAAAGTGATGTTTAACAAATGTGTTAACTCTACACATATCAAAATAAATGGAATAGAACTAGAAGTCAAAAACTATGGTCTAGCTTGGCCGTCAAGTAATAATGGATAGAAGACAAAAAAAAAAACAAGCGCAAATACTGTACCGTAATTTAGTAAATCAAGTGATCACACTTGTGAAGGTGAATAATAATACAAAATAGGATTTATACAGCCCTCTGAATGGGTGCTGCTCCTTGAATGGACTCAATCCAAGTCCAGATAAAAGTACAGGCATACCCCGCATTAACGTACGCAATGGGACCGGAGCATGTATGTAAAGCGAAAATGTACTTAAAGTGAAACAATCCCTTTTCCCCACTTATTGATGCATGTACTGTACTGCAACCGTCATATATGTGCATAACTGATATAAATAACACATTTGTAACAGGCTCTATAGTCTCCCCGCTTGCGCACAGCTTCGATACAGGTAGGGAGCCGGTATTACTGTTCAGGATGTGCTCACAGGCGCATGCGTGAGCTGCCGTTTTCCTATTGAGCGATATGTACTTACTCGCGAGTGTACTTAAAGTGAGTGTCCTTAAACCGGGGTATGCCTGTATAGAGACAAAGGGTCAGGAGCGCAATCACATCAGGGGGTATATAAAAAATAAAGAAGAAAATATACACATAAAGTGCAACAAAGTTTTGATAAACGTGATTTAAATAAATGATAT